>NC_090939.1:670489118-670792148 GCF_040938575.1 Ambystoma mexicanum | reverse complement strand
CAGTTGTTTTCTTCAACACTGTGAAAAGGGGATCCTATTGAAGATCCCCTAAAGACACAAAAAGGAGGTGTTGATCCTAAATGTTTCCGAGACAGAGAAAACACACTATGTAGTCACCTATACTTAAACTAAATAACAGTATAAATGACGATAAGGCTATGGCCAACTTCACCACTCCTTAGTAAGTTAAAAAATTATGAACAAAGATTACCTGCTATTGGCAATCCATATCAGGCATATTCCATTCTCTCAGTTGCCATGTTTTCCAATTATAAACCATCTAAATTTTCACGGGGTGCATCAAATTCACCACTGTATTCAAGAGGCACAGCTGCAATACAACACAAGTAAACAAGATCCTCTGTAAAATTACCATTCACCTATCAGGCTTAACTCATACTGTACACTACCTCATTCATGGGAAACAGTCATGATTACCTTCCTCTGATATGCCAGTAGATCTGTCATATGGGCAATTAATTTGCTTCCAATTATCCTTGTCCAGATTCAACAAGCGTTATAGGAAATACCTAAAAATCACAAAAAAACATGTGGCCAATTAATACTGGGCAACGGTTGGGGACGTGACAAAAACCAATACTGGCTATATGCCAGCACTCTTGCCCCAGCACCTCTAACTCAGAGTTCCAAAACCAGCATTCCACTTTAGTTGCCACACGCCTATAGTCAAATCATTTCACTGACCTTAAACAATTATCACCAGCCGTCCCTTCATAACGCGCTGTTTCACAGCAAACCGCTGTAATTTTCCTAACACACAGCGTCAATATGACTCGCTGGCCATGTGACGGCCATTCATTCGTAACGCGCCGTGTCTCAGCTAATCGCTGTAGACTCAGAACGCTGCAGCTCGAGTCACTACAACTCCCGTGGCTTCCAAAATGAACCAAAGCCCAGGGGAGGAGCTGAACAAGCCTTGGTCGCTATGCATCAACAATAACAAAGGACTTAACGGCAAATCGTTCTAGCCGAGTCCTGTAACTTGGCGGCCATGTTGGACAGTTGCACCTCCATCTATACTAAATGTACAATAGCAGGAGGCCTGTATTTCTCCAAAAAATATATATAGACGCATGTTTTCAGAGTGCAAATACTTCACTAGTACATGCTGAAGGAAACCACTGTTTTCAGATTGCATAGATACCAAACGAATTTGTTACGGAACACCCGGTAAATTGTAGATACATAGATTACGTTCATTGCTTCATGTCACAACAGTGTATAGATCTTCTGTCTTTCACATACATTATGCACAGGATTCTAATACAATCAAGATGTCAATCATTAAAGAGTAGCCAGGGTCCCTTTTCTCCACATATATAATCTTCAATTCACAGACTCATGGTTAAATTTACATAAGCAACATTGTAATATACGAATTCAACCAGAAAGGCCTCCCTTCAAACAAGATTAACTTTATGCCAATCAATTCCTTCATTTAACCCCAACTTGTCACTTTGCAATCTGAAAATCATTCTTTGTTCAAAGCTGTACAACTTGCGGTCAATTTCAGTTTTATTGTTACCATGCAGTTTCTTTAATATTAACCAAGTAAAGTCAGTATGTCCATGTTGTTTTTCCAAGAAATGCTTTACTATTGGTGCCGTAACAATTCTTGATGCAGCTTCTGTGTTCTACCATGCGGACACGACATTTTCTATTGGTCTTACCTATATAGTTCAAACCACAAGGGCAAATAACCATGTAGACCACATTTTGGCCAGGACAATCTTCTTGCCCAAAAGTCCTTTCTTCTATCCTTCTGGGCAGGAGTCTTAAACTACAGGAGATTTGGAACTTTTGCTGACGCCATGCTAGGTTTGGTGACCAACTTGTGCCCAACTGCAGAGTAGATCGACATGTATCCACCACACTCAAGTGGTACCTGCACTTCCGGTTATGGACTTCACCTTGAGATGGAGTCATCCATCCCTTAATCTCTTTGCGACTGAGCCGAAGTAAGGTCTCTGTCACAGATGGCCAAGAGCTCTTTGGGGCGCCTTTTCTGTTGAAATGATTCGAGTTGTGCACTTGTGTTTTTCCTCCCCTCGCTGACATTCATTTACCTCCTCAAATCCAGGGTAATTGGGGGATGTTGGCTACTGCTGATAGCATTTAGCTGGCACATAGCCGTTCCTCCTACTGCAGAGACCGAAGAGAATATCTCAGCAGCAGGCCCATAGTTCTGTACTGTTGCCCTCAGTCACTGAACTTGGCAGCTTGGTGCCTGAAGAATTCAGGGTTGTTGGAAAATTAACCTCAAGGTCTTCCAAGCGACTAGACCGCCTTATACAAGACTGCAGTACTGATGTAAAATTCTTCCACTAGTCATTGAAAAGCAGTGAAACCTGCCCTCCTACTGCTTGGAGCATATGTTGTCATTCTTATCTGTCTAATCTTAGCATCAAGATGGCGTTCTGTAAGCCCCACTGGCACATAATGTAAATCCGAGAAAGAAATCTCTTTGCAGAATTCTGTGGTCCAACATCAGTTTGAGAGAATAATTATAGCTACGTTTTGTACAGGATACTGCTATTTCTGGCTCATAAGCCATTTGAAAGTCTTGCCATATGTGACGTTAAGCTCCTCACCTGAGAAATGGTATTATTGGTGGCCATTGCATTGGAAGGACTAGTGGACCAGCCCCATTTTCTTCAAAGCTTTATTTATCAATTTTCACTTTGTCACAAGTTCGATCAAATGTCTGGTTCAACAATCAAACAACTTCACTAGTTCATCCGTGAACAATTGAAATAAAACTGAAATAAAGTGCCACCAGTATCAATGAAGACAGTACATCCCTATGTCATCATAACTGTTGGTAGTGCCAAAAAACCTGCGGTTTGTGGGTACAGTGTTCCTTAGAACCCAGGTATTGCATGATGGGGAGCCACGCGGCATTAAAAGTTCTGGTATGAGTCAACGAGGATCGCAGTGATATTTTCCAATTCAACTAATGTCCATAATCTGGCCTACCATTGTGCGACTATCTGGCCTACCGCCTGTTTCCTTGACATGGCCATGTTTAGTCTGGCCGCTATCGGGTGTTGCGTTACCACCCGTGCTGATTGACTGCGCAACGTGTATTCCACCTCTTCGGCCCAGTCCACCAGAACTATTCTCTGGTCCCAAGGAAGGTTGATTCCTGTGAGTTCACTGATTTGAGAGGATCTCCTTCAAGTACAGTCAGGATCGGGAGAAAGACCACCACAAATGGCTCAGTGTTCCTTTCTCCCCCATCCCCTCCAACATCTGTCTGAGTACTCCGGGTTAATTTCATGTAGGTGACTGGGGGACATCTGCAAAACAAAAAAGTGATGGCTGGAAGGTTTGAATTAATCATAACCACGGGCACAGCTCTGGACAACCCTCCAGTCCATCATTTTTCAGCCTGCCAACCCATTACAGAAGGGGAAAAACCATATGCAAATCAGGCTTGGCCCTACCCCAAAAGGGCAGTCCAGCTCGAACTGCTAGGTCACATCCCTCCTGCACGTGACCACAAGCATCCCTAGACATGTTTCAGCCTTTTTGGGCGTCATCAGTGAGGAGTAGCTTGGGTCTCTAGGCCCGGCAGACTCGGGACCCACTGGGGGACATCTACCATCTCCACAGAATTCTGTACCCACATTCCTTCAATGCAGTAGATCGCAATGCTTTATCAGCCCTTTCCCATATATGTGGCCATGATTCCGGCTGAATATCCATCCCTAACTCTGTCTGCCACTTTGCCATATAGAGTGCAGTATCCGATTCATTCACCGGGTCGAGCAACCAATAAAACGTAGTTGTGCGCTTTGAGCTAGGGCCCTCTACCAGGGTTAACTCTATCCCCTTGGGGTCTCTCGTTCCCTTAATTCTCACTTCCACATTTGTGACCTAATGACAGATTTGACTATACCTGAACCGTCCCCCCTCATCTACCAAGAACCTGGTTTTACACTGTTCAAGAGTCATTTGGCATAGGGCGCTGTGCGTCGATGCAGTCGACTCGATGTCCCTCGAGGGCCTCGGTCTCGAGGATGATGTAATTGAAGGCATATATAGCACGCGCAGCACCCGTTGGCTTCAGTTCTGTTTTTCCTCAAATGCGATAACTTTGAGAAATACGGTACGCTTCATTACTTCATACGGAAGGATGTCTTCTTCGTCGACACTGACTAGCCCGAAGACCGGGTTCAAGAAGTGTTGAGATTGTGATTCGAAAATGTCATTGACCGATCCACACCGTATATGTCTATGGTGTCTCTGAGTGGAGCATAAGACCTCAGACTGCTCCAAGTGCCAGTCGATAACCAGAAAGGCCCTAAAGGAGGGCAAGGGGAAATTGGCGATGGGTCTCAACCCCAAATCATCTACCCCGACCAAAAAACCTTTGACTGACGAGTCGAGAGGCGACTTTCCTCGAAGGAAGAAAGTTAAGATGTCGAGATCGAGGAGTGGCTCCCACCACTACTCATCGTCGCGAAGAAGTCCAAGAAGTGGCACCATAGGTCGGCTTCTTCGATTTCATCATCGGACACTTCCCATGCAAGAGTTTCTTGCCCCACAAAGAAATCCACTCCGGCCGAATGGGAAGCTTTTAGAGCAGAGATGCTAAAAATATTTGAAAAGCAGAAACCTACGGCAAGCCATGCTCCTACTGCTCCTTCCAAAGAAGCTGGTAAGGAAAGGGCTCAGCCTAAATCCCACCGTGGCCTCGAGCCCGGAACGAAGGCCTGATCCTCATCGAGATTCATCGAGGCCTCGAAGCAATGCGGGATCCATCGAGCCCTAATAAGCGTAAATCGAGGTCTTCAACACCATAGACGCCGGCCAAGACCTGTACGTCGCCTTCGACCCCAAAGGCATCGACGTCAGCTGCGCCATCGACATCAATGTCGAGCGCCCAATCAAAATCTATGGCGCCTTTAAAAAAGTTTTGCCGGCTCCTCCAGCGTCAAATCCACTATTCGTCAAACCCTTGATGCCTGAAAAAACATATGTTCCTTTACAAAGGAAGGACTATTTTAAGTCCCTTACCTCAATATATTAGGACAATGAACCCTCAGACAGCGAGGCTCCATTTTGCCTCCCATTTGGCATGCCAAATGTGCCAGAAAGTTTCATCTCTGAGGAATCAGGGTTGAAAGACCTTTATGACAATCTGCCGACGGTCAGTGGGGTGGACTCCTCACCTGAGCTAGAGTTTGGAAAACCAGAGGCTGGGGAGCATGCTGATGTGTCATATAGACAGCTTATGTCCAAGGTAGTGGAATATATGGGGTGGAGTAGGCCTCTGTTACCATTTGAACAGGATGATCTGATGGACATCCTGGATAAGGGTCCTCAGTCAGATCCTATATTACCTTTCCACATTGCTTTCCAAAAAAGGGTGGCAGAGAATTGGGAGACGCCAGAAACCAATCCTGCTGTGAATAAAAAATTTGACCAAGAAGGACCGCCCTTCCAGTAGTGACCCCGACTACCTCTCTCTAAAGACCCCACTCCTGAGAGTCTGGTGGTACAGGCAGCTACAGCAACTTCTCAGCAAGCATCTTACCCTACCATCCCTCCAGATAGGTGTGGGATATATTGACCCACTCAACAGTATTTCACCACATCACCAAGCTGCCTGTCTGCAGAAAACAGCAAATGGCTGCGCTGGCTCCTGTGCGCACCGGGACCTCAAAACTGCGTTTTTGCAACAACACAAAGATGGCTGCACCGTCCTACCAAGCACCCTTCCAGGATGGATCTAGGGGGGACACACACTCTTCCTGATTTTCCTGCGCTGGCGTCCTGCTCCTGTTCCATCCATCCAGATTCCCGATCCCAACTACAAGGCCAAAACATTGCTGACCCTACTCCAGAGCCCACTGCAAAACCCAAACATTGCTGATCCTGCTCCAGTAAGGCATCAATTCTGGAATCCCACTAAAATTCCCAAATAACCAAAGGGGAAAGCTGTGGTGTTTTTGGTAAGCATCCTGCTCACACTAATGTCACACTCATCTGTGCCTCTGCAGGAGCGATGGACAAGCCTCCCTTGACCCCGAGTCTTCACTTCCCCTGTTTCACCCGGAGGAATACCTTGATCTTTAGTAGGGTGTGCACTCCATCCTGCATCTGCAGGGGCACGATTCACTCATGTGATTGGTGCCAATGTCTGTAGGCTGAGTTCAGATGCCAAACGCTGTTTTATGCCTTCACAGTGAGGCCGAACGCTGTTTTATGCCTTCACAGCGAGGCAGAGAGTTCAAGGCGCCAGTTTCTTCACTGGCTAGAAAGTCCTTCCCACAAGTGAACGTTGCGCGGAGAATGTTGAGTGTCCAAAATTGTCCGTATTGTTTTTGTTTGACTGTATTTTTGTGGGTGAGTAGCGCTGTGTAGAAGCTAGTTGCTGGTAGGTTTGCGCAGTGCCTTCAATTCGAGCGCGCATGGTAATGTCTCTCCCTTTCCCTTGCAGGAGAAATTATGTGGTATTGGCGCCTCGAGTCTGGGTTCAGCGCTACAGGAGACTTGGTGCTTAGGTAAGTTTGCACAGATGCTTTTGGTAAGAATGCACTGCGTAGAGTGAAAGAGCGCAGTGAAATAAGTGTCCGCGTTATTGGAGCGAGCGCAATGTTTAATGTCTCTTCTTTCTTACAGGGGTTTGTGCGCCCGTGCAAGTGACCTGGATTCCAGCATCGCGGGAAGATTCGGTGAGTATGCGCAGCGTTACTGATGTGCGCATCTTAACGCTGTTCTTCTTTGTTCTTACAGGTGCTGGTGTAGAAGTTCCCTCTTGACTAGAGATAGCTGTGGCATGGAGTAAGAACCAGGTAAACTGAAGTTGAATGATCCAGAGCAGGTAAGCAGAAGCAGGATGATCCGGAGCAGGTAAGCAGAAGCAGGATGATCCGGAGCAGGTAAGCAGAAGCAGGATGATCCGGAGCAGGTAAGCAGATGCTGGCTGATCCAGAGCACGGCAAGTGTGTTGCTGATACAGCTTACAGTAAGCAACATGAAGCACTGGAAGAATCTTGGGTATGGCTTATATAGCCAGCCACACCCAAACACTAGAGAGCTCATGAGTTATCATGCACTTCCTGTTTGGGAACAGGAAGTGATAACCAGGAAGTTATTACAAATACTAGGAAGGAATGAAAGGAGGGATTTGTTATGGGTTCCTTGTGTGCCTATGCCAGGCCTGCCAAGCCTCCACCCAGCTTGCTCCATCTACCTGCCTGATACCAATGACCACTAACTGCATGCATCCTGCAAACCTGCCATCCAGCTGATCTTTAGTATCCAGTGACCAGAAGTGCCACCTGGTGACAGGAACTGCCCAGATGTTTGCCAGGCGCTCTGCCGTGTAGTGACCAGAACCCTTGATGGTCCAAAATCCCAAACTAAAAGTGGACTGTGTATCGCTACCCCATCTGAACCCATAGTATATCTTGTCTTGCCTTGGTCCTTATCCCACTCTGTAAGTCATCCTATCCTTGTCCTGATAACTTGTTAAAACTGTCAGAATCATTCTTGCAACTTTGCCCTTGATTTCTAGTGTTAGGCCACGTTTCTCTTCATTTCTGTCTTGCATAGATCCTAAGTCCTCAGCGATATTGTGTTTAAATAAATTAATTTTCCTTTAAGAAAAGGGGTAAACTGCGTGAAGGGTTACAACTGCATCGTAACTTTTGATATTCACGGGTGGCGTTCCTCTTTTCTTAGCCATTAAACCTAGTTTGTGAGATTTGTCTTTCAATTTGATTCCTCTTTTCACTGCTCTATTTTCCTAAAAACGAACCTCACTCTACCTTCCAGATCTCTCTCAATTTACCAGCTAGAGACTTACTTTCACTTCCAAATTGTACCTGAGATATACCTCTACACCCCAACAATTAACGGCACTCAGAATCAATTTATTAAAATCCGTTTAGCTAATTTCTGGCGGGAATTGAAAAAAATTAAACCTTCATACATGTCATTTTGCTGCAATCTGTTTTAAACTTGCCATTCATTTTTGAACTGTATGCTTTTGGTAATCCATTCTTTGTGATTATTAGTGTCTTTGCATTGTTGCTTTTAGTAAGGAATTATATTTGCTTCAAGGTTTTTAACACACATTCATTATTTATTTGTCCATTTCTGAGTGTCATTTCATAACTTTGCAAGGGGTTTAAAATCAGTTTTTCTCTCTTATTTGGGGAGGGAAGGTCAGATTTAGATTCTATTTCCTATTTCTCATTCCCGATTACCTGCGGCTTCTGTTTATCCACTCGGAATTGAATATTTGTGGGTTGAGGGAACATTGCAGGGGGAAATTCTAAATTGAGTGCTATCTTTCCTAAGTCAAAAAGTGCTCCCATTCCGCTGCGCTGTGTATATGTTTCACTAGAAGGTTACACCCAGTGCATTGCTCACATTCTCGTTGTAATTATCACCCCATTGGTGATTGCTGCCCCATATTAAGTGTATGATTTCTTTTGAAATTTATAATAAATATTGTATTTTACCAACCAGCCTGGTTCATGGTCCATTGTGACCCGGGGTATTTGAAAAGGGGCTGTGATACGAGTGGTGTACCACCTCAATATAAAAAGATCAGCATTTCAGTCGTGCGCTGCATACTAGGCCGAGACCAAGGTGTGTGTCGCCTGATTGAAATCCTTAACATAGGGACGACAAAAAAGTAGAGTGATGGTCAAGGAGGGATTTTTCTGCCGGGAGTATGGCGCTCAAATCAGCCAACTTCACACGTGCCTTTGCAAAATTTACATTCACTCTATGGGACTGCATTTCCATGGCGGCAGAGGACATTCCAGAGGGGATGAAAGAGACTGGTTCTTAGTCATAATTCGAGACGGTAAAGAAGCCATGTGTGAGTCTCTTCAGTCAGGTCTGGATTCTGCGGACAGCATCAGCAGAGCCATGGCTACTGGCCCCCTTATACGCAGATTTGCGTGGTTGAGGAAGCCGGGTTTTGCACCGCATGTGTAATTCAGACTCCTCAACATGCCCTTTGACGGGTCTCACCTTTTTGTCAACAAGGCTGATGAAAGCCTTGAGAGGTTGCAGACCTCTAAGGCGGCAACCAAATCTTTTGGTGCTGCTATTAAGCAGCCTCAGCTTTCATGGCCCTAGTGGACAGACCTGGCGGGGTAGATCTTTTTGCTACTACTTCTCAGTTGGAAGAGCGAGAGGAATGGCTGGTCAAAGAAGCCACAAAAACTTCCCTTGTGGTGGATGAGGGGGAGGTGCGAAGCCCGCTCAAGCAGGGGCATCTTTACCATCTGCCACTGCATCAGCCGCCTCCAAACCAACTCACCAGTGGGGGGCAGACTGTCTCGGCATCTAGAAGAATGGCGAGACATTACTTCAGATGCTTGGCCATTGGAAACCATAGCCCACGGGTAATGCCTTCCTTTTATACAGAGACCTCAGAGGAATCCACTGGGGAACCACTCTTTGAGGATTCCAAATCCGCTCCTTGTGCAGGAAATGTTAACCCTGGTAGAGAAAGGCGCTATAGAGCCGGTGCCTGTAGTGGAGCGTAACAAGGGATGGTATTCCCCATATTTCCTAATACTCAAAAAGGACAGAGGACTGAGCCCCATCTTGGACTTGAGATACTTGAACAAGTTCCTTGGGAAGGACAAGTTCAAGATGGTCACACTTTCTCAGATACTTCAGGCCCTCCAACTCCAGAATTGGATGGTGTCATTGGACCTTCAGGATGCTTATTTCCATGTGCCAATCCATCTCAAGCGCAGAAAATACCTCTGGTTCGCAGTTGGCGGTTCTCATGATCATTTTTGAGTTCTGCCATTCGGCCTGACCTCCGCCCCAAGGGTTTTCACCAAACTGTTGGCGGTAGTGGCAGCGAGTCTACCTCTACCTGGACGATTGGCTGATCATGGCGCGTTCTCTGAACGTCACCTGCCACTCTCTTCACAGACTTGGCTTCTCCCTCAATTACAAGAAGTCCCATATTACACCTTCTCAGAAACTCCAGTTCATCTGAGCTGTTCTGGATACATCATTGGGGAAAAGCTTGCCACCCGAGGTGAGGGCTCAAGACATTCTACAGAGGCCCGCCTGAGAATGAGATCCCTTCAATGGGCTCTCAGAACTCAATGGTCCCAGTTCTCAGGAAAAATGTTAGACCTACTTCAGGTTCCAAACAGGGTAGCACAGGATCTTCTGTGGTAGGCCTGCGAGGACAACATTCTGAAGGGAGAACCCTTTTGTCAACCATGGCTAGAGATAACAGTAGTGATGGATGCTTCACTCATGGGGTGGGGAGCCCACGCCAACGATCTGACAGTCTGCGGTCGTTGGTCTCCATCGGAGTCCAAACTACATATCAATCTTTTTGACCTGAGGGCAACCAGACTAGCTCTGAAGGCCTTCCTGCCCTCTATGTGGGGAAAGAATGATAATGACGGACAACACAGTGACCATGTACTACCTCAACTAAAGAGGAGGTGTAGGGTCACTACTACTGTGCAGAGAGGCAATGCAGCTCTGGTACTGGGCAATTCAAGAAGAAATCTCTCTATCGGCAGTTTACCTAGCCGGAGAAGAAAACACGGCGGCGGATGCTCTGAGCAGGCAGAGCACAGTCTCCCATGAGTGGGAATTAGCTCAGGAAGTTCTTCAAGAGATTTTCACCCTTTGGGGAACCCCTCAAGTGGATCTGTTCGCGACCAGTGTCAACCGGAAGTGCAAAATGTACTGCTCCAGGGAATTTCCCCCAAGAGGAGCTCTAGGGAACGCGTTCGTAATAGACTGGGAGTTTCCACTTCTGTACGCGTTTCCTCCAGTCGCTGCCATTCCTCACGTGATCAGGAGTTTGAGAAAGTTCGGAAAACACATGATCCTAATTGCCCCGGTTTGTGCCAGGAGGACGTGGTACCCGGACCTTCTGGACATGGCCATCTGTCCTCCGATAAGTCTTCCACTAAGAGAGGACCTTCTTTCGCGAGAGGAGGAACAGGTTCTCTATCCAGAGGTCAAAACAGTCAGCCTTCATGCATGGTTTCTGAGAGGCTGTGATACAAGGATTGGGATCTCCCGGATGACGTAATGGAGATTTTGCTTTCGGCCAGAAGGCCAGCAACAAAGTCCTTGTACCGTTGCCGTTGGAACAAATTCTACAACTGGTGCAGGGACAAGAATGTAGACCCTTGTCTGTGCAAAACACCTGAGGTGTTATCCTTTCTACTATCCTTAGCCAATCTGGGACTCCAGGTTGGAACTATTAAGGGCTATTTGGTGGCGCTATCCATCTTTAAGCGCTCGTCGGAAAGAATGTTCATATTTCAAGATTCCACTGGTGACACCATTTCTAAAGCGGCTCACCAATGTGTGCCCCCCGCCGCCCAACTCCCCAAATCTCCTTTCCAGGTTCCAATTTGGGACCTTAATCTGGTATAAAAATGTCTTATGTGTGTACCCTTTGAACCTTTAAACTCATGTCTTTTAAACCCATTCTCTTGGTAGCTCTATCTTCAACCCGTAGAGTGAGTGAGTTGCAGACACTTTCGTCCAAGCCACCCTTTACTATCTTCCATAAGGAGAGGGTTGTTCTGAGGGCTGGACCTTCATTCTTACCCAAAATAATTTCAGATTTTCACATAGGGCAGAACATTGTTTTACCTTCTTTCTATCCCCCACCTCACCCTGGTAAGGAGGAGAGATTACACAGATTGGACCCTTGTAGGACTCTGAGCTTTTATGTATCTAGGCTATCAAAACTTTGCATTGATGATCAACTTTTCATTGGCTATACAGGCCACAAAATGGGTCAGGCTGTTACGAAACAGACCTTATGCAGGTGGATCATTCTGGCAATTTTGGAATGTTAGACTGGCAGGAAAGGATCCCCCTGAAGGATTAAGAGCCTATTTCACCAGGGGCATGGCTACCTCTACAGCCCTGCAAAGGAGTGTACTGATTTGTGAGGCAGCAACATGGTCTACTATTCACACGTTCACAAACCATTACAGCCTGGAGTCTTCCCTCGGTCAGGATGGGAGCTTTGGAAAAAGCAGTCCTGTATTCGTTTCATGAAAACCTCCCTCCGCCAAATCTAATACTGCTTTGGGAGTCTATCCAAGATGAGGAATAAGAGTGTGAGGCTACGCCTCGGCTAGAGCCGCGGCGTGGTCCGGACACGCCTCGGCTACAGCCGCAGCGTACACCAAACACGCCTCGGCTGGAGCCGCGACAGGCTGCGCCTCGGCTGGAGCCACGGCGTGCTCCGAGCGCACCTCGGCTTGGCTTACCTTGTCTTCAGGCCTGCCCAGATGGGGGCGAGCGAAGGGAGGAGCGGCCGACACGCCACTGCCGTTTTCCTCATGGCGACCCCAGGGCTAACCATAGCGGGAGGGAACCACCCAGCAGCCGACCAAGCCCCTACTCGGCACGGGCACGTGACCGACGCGAGGGTCTTCCATTGCTTAAAGGGGAATGGCATTACGCCGGGACGGCGTCCTTTAAAGGAGGCTGGTCAAAGCCTCATGAACCAATAGAAAGGGGGCTAGGCTGGACGCTAAGTGATTGGTGGGGCCCTAAGCCCAGCTGTTATGATAAAAGCGCGCCAAACCGTTCTGATGGGTGTTCGTTCTCTTTCCATTGGAAATCGGGAAGAGAGAGGAGGGAGAGTCGGAGTGGTGGGCCTATCCGGATACTAAGGGATAGATCCAAGCTGGGACTACGGCCAGCATACTCTGTGAAGCCAAGACACCGGTGAAGCAAACCGGAAGGACTTGTTTATTTTGTTACCTTGAGAAGTTTTCTGCCTTACCAAGAATAAATATACTTTCATCATCTGCCTGTCTCCCGTCTATAATTCCACACTGGCGACGAAGGTGGGATTCTAGACAGCGCTATGAAACCTCTGATTAAAACCCTGGCCGAGGGCCAACAGCAACTACAGCAACTGATCCAGCTGCAATCTCAACAGGCAGCCGCGGATAGGCAAGCCTTTCAACAGGCCATTCAGTTACAGAGCACCCTACAATCCAATGCCCAGGACAAACAGCATGAGACGATATACCGTCTCACAGATGCCGTAGCCAACACCAGAAATCAACCACTGGTACCTTCGGCGCTCCTAAAAAATATAAGGAGGGAGAAGACCCTGCCTTTTTTTTCACTAGTTTCGAAAGGATTGCTAGGAACGCACAGTGGCCCCCGGATTGGTGGGGACAGTACGTTGCCCCCCTCCTGTCTGGAGTGATGCAGGGCGCATACCAGGTGGCGAATCCCAACGGCAACACCCTGTATGGGGAGATTAAAAACGCAGTGCTGGATCGATTAGGCCTGGACGATGAAGCCTACCGAATCCAATTGAGGGAGACCCGTCTCAAGGCTGGGGAAAGCCCGCGCCAGCTGTTCTATAGAATAAAGGACCTGGTTGAGAAGTGGCTACTGGCTCCAAACCCCGCTAATCAACCATTGCTTGACAAAATCATCTTGGAACAGTTCATAGAAGCCCTACCAGGGCATATGCAGAGGTGGGTCAGACAGCACCACCGGCCCTCCCTAACCGAAGCTGTGGACATTGCGTCGGCATTCCAGAAGGCTGGCCAACCCCGACTACAGCCTACCGGAGTATCCGCCCGCATAGCCATTCCAGTACCCGACCCCCTTATGAGTAGGGGTAGCCGAGCCCTGCCCATACGATGGAGATCCACCATTGAGAACCTAAGGAGACTAGAGGACAAGAGACCAGGAGTAGACGAGAAGACCCTGTTGTTGACCCCTGGTTATAAACAGCCGCAATGCTATGACTGCAATGAGTGGGGCCATATCGCCAGATTATGTCCCAGGAAAAGATCCGTTGAGCCAATGGACATTGGTTACCTGCACCCGGTAGACGAAGAGTGCCTCCCGGGTCCTTATGTGGTGGACATCCGAGTCGAGGGCAGACCAACACACGCCCTCCTGGACAGCGGCAGCAGGCAGACCGCCATATCACCAATTGTGAGTAACACACCCTGCTTATCTAATATCACGGTACCTATTAGATGCATTCATGGGGACATTAAGTGTTATCCGACGAAGGATGTGGTGATTGACTTGAATGAAACATCCACTCCCTTAAGGGCTGCCGTCCTACCGTATCTCCCTGCCCCGGTGGTGATCGGGACTGATCTCCCCAACTTTAATCAGGCACTCGGGGCCCTAGAGGAAAAGAAGACACCGCCCGAACCCAAGGTTACGGGGACGGCCTCTGGTTCCTGGGAATCCCTCTCCGGGCGAAAAAGGCGAACCCAGACGGCCTGGTGTCAGGCTAGTTATGACACGTCCCATCGATTGGAAGTTGGAAGACAACGAGGACACCATACGAGGGGAGACCCTAACCGATCCCACTCTTCGAGTAGCCAGGGAACGGGCCGCCCAATAAGGGGAACCCAACCTGGCTGGTGGTCCAGGATTCCTCTTACGTCAGGGTCTCTTGTACAGGAAGTATAAGGGCGACGATGATACCATGAGGGAACAGTTGATGCTTCCAAAAGGTCACCGCCCCCTAGTGCTCCAACTAGCCCACAACCATCCCTGTGGGGGTCACATGGCCTCTCTTAAAACCCAACAAAACCTTTTAAAGAGGTTCTACTGGCCTGGCATTTATGGGGAGGTTGCCCAATTTTGTAAAAACTGTCCCACTTGCCAGCTAACTAGCGGGGTCCTACCCGCAAAGGCGCCGCTACAAAAGATGCCTCTCATAGCGATCCCGTTCCAGAGGATCGGCATGGATATAGTTGGACCCCTGGAACCTGCCAGCCGGGGATAGAAGTACCTATTGGTCGTAGTAGACTACGCCACCTGATACCCGGAGGCCTTCCCCCTGAAGGGGACGTCGGCCCGAATGTTATGCGACCAACTGATCCCGTTTTTTGCCCGAGTAGGGTTGCCTTCAGAACTAATCACAGACCAGGGTACCAACTTTGTCGACCCTCTTACGACAGATAAGTGGACAACTCCAGATCAAACAATTGAAGACCTCGGTTTACCATCCCCAAACCGATGGACTGGTAGAAAGCTATAACCTGACGATTAAGAAAATGCTACGAAGGGTGACGGGACCAACCGGGAAAAACTGGGATAGGGTGATCCCTTTGGTGTTGATGGTGCTAAGAGACACCCCCCAGTCTTCCACCGTTTTTTTCCCCCCTTCGAGCTCTTATTTGGGAGATAACCAAGGACCATACTGGATCTGGTAAAGGAAGAGTGGGAAGCGGCTGAAGAGGTGTCCTTAACTGAGTACACCGAGGAGCTAAAGGAACATCTGACTGCGTTACGCACACTGGCCCAAGCCAACCGCGGCCGTGCCCAAACAACCCAAGAGACGAATTACAACAAGGGGAGTCGTATGAGAACCTTCAAGCCAGGAGACCAGGTACTGGTACTCCTACCTACCAGCGCCAACAAGTTGTTGGCCAGATGGAGAGGACCTTACAAACTCACAGATGCACTAAGCCCAGTGACCTATCGGGTGCATCAACCCGACCGGGCCACCCCAGATAGGGTATATCACATCAATCTTCTAAAAAAATGGAATGCGCCTCTCATCAGCGCCTTTGTAAATGTCGAGAGCCGGAATCAGAAGTGATCCTGAATACAGACCCTGATTCCCTGGAGGTTGTCAATTGGGGAGACGCACTGACCCTGGAGATGAAGGAAGACGTCAAAAGCAGGCTGTCGCCCTATGTCAACGCCTTTTCCGCCTTACCTGGACGTACTAATGTACTGGTACACGAGATCAAGATGGTACCCGGGCCACCCGTGAGACTTAGGCCTTACCGGATTCCTGAAGCCAGACGGAATGTTATCAAATCCGAGGTGGAGGAGATGCTGCGGATGGGCATTATCAAACCCTCCGTCAGCGTATGGTCATCCCCCATAGTGCTGGTTCCCAAACCGGACGGCTCGGTCCGTTTTTGTATGGACTACAGACGATTAAACATGGTGTCCAGTTATGAGGCTTATCCAATGCCTCGGATGGACGAACTTCTAGAGGGCCTGGGTGCAGCCCAATACTTGAGCACTCTAGACTTAACCAAGGGCTACTGGCAAATACCCCTTCACTCCCAGGATAAGGAGAAAACTGCCTTCTCTACCCCAGAAGGACTATACCAGTACAAGGTTCTGCCCATTGGACTTCATGGAGCACCCGCCACGTTCCAGAGATTGATGGACCTCATACTGAGACCGCATGATGGATTCGCTGCTACTTATTTGGATGACATTGTGGTGTACAGCCGTTCCTGGAGAGAACATCTGGATCATCTGGAACTGGTAGTGGCCGATTTGCACAAGGCAGGGTTGCACATCAACCCCAAGAAGACTACGTTGGGAACCCACGAGACCAGATATCTGGGACATATAGTGGGTGAGGGTATCCTGAAGCCTCAATTGTCTAAAACCCAGGCCATACTTGACATACCGACCCCCACTAACAGGAAGCAGATTCGTGCTTTCCTGGGATTGGTCGGATATTACCGGAGATTCATCCCGACTTCTCGGTGACCACCCCCTTGACCGACGCTTTGAGGCTTCGGGGAGTTCCGAACCTGACCAACAACCCGAGGGCCCTAAACGCCATTTCGTACCTGAAACAAAGAATCACATCGAACCCTGTCCTATGCTGTCCGGACTTCCAGGAGCACTTCTTTTTGCAAAAGGATGCCTCAAACCAGGGCCTGGGGGCCGTGCTTTCGCAGGATAAAGGAGGGGACCTGCAGCCGGTGTGCTTCATCAGCCGGAAGTTACTGTCCCATGAGATGGCCTACTCGACCATTGAAAAGGAGTGTATGGCCATCAAATGGGCCGTTGACTCGCTCCGATACTACCTACTGGGTCGCTGGTTCACGCTTTACACCGACCATGCACCCTTGCAATGGCTGGCTCTACATAAGGACACGAACCAGAGGGTTCTCCGCTGGTTCCTCTCACTCCAGCCTTTTGACTTCGTCACGTTGCAAAAACCTGCGAAGTTCCAGCTAGTGGCTGACTATCTGTCCAGGTGTTCTACCTGGCCCGATCGGCCTGGGATTGGGGGGGTGGTTTGTGTGAGGCTACGCCTCGGCGTGCTCCGGCCACGCCTCGGCTAGAGCCGCAGCATACACCAAACACACCTCGGCTGGAGCCGCGACAGGCTGTGCCTCGGCTGGAGCCGTGGCGTGCTCTGAGCGCGCCTCGGCTTGGCTTACCTTGTCTTCAGGCCTGCCCAGAAGGGGGCGAGCGAAGGGAGGAGCGGCCGACCCGCCACCGCCATGCTCCTCAAGGCGACCCCAGGGCTAACCATAGCGGGAGGGAACCACCCAGCAACCGACAATGCCCCTACTCGGCACGGGCACGTGACCGACGCGAGGGTCTTCCATTGCTTAAAGGGGAATGGCAATACGCTGGGACGGTGTCCTTTAAAGGAGACGGGTCAAAGGCTCATGAACCAATAGAAAGGGGGCTAGGCTGGACGCTCAGTGATTGGTGGGGCCCTAAGCCCAGCTGTTATGATAAAAGCGCGCCAAACCGTTCTGATGGGTGTTCGTTCTCTTTCCATTGGAAATCGGGAAGAGAGAGGAGGGAGAGTCGGAGTGGTGGGCCTATCCGGATACTAAGGGATAGATCCAAGCTGGGACTAAGGCCAGCATACTCTGTGAAGCCAAGACACCGGTGAAGCAAACCGGAAGGACTTGTTTATTTTGTTACCTTGAGAAGTTTTCTGCCTTACCAAGAATAAATATACTTTCATCATCCGCCTGTCTCCCATCTATAATTCCATAAAGTGGGAGGACACAATCCATTCGAAGAACAAGTTACTTATCCCGGGTAACGTTCTTTCGACTGGATGTTCCTCCCAGGTATTCCTCATCGACCTCCAAACCTACCCCACAGTAGAATTTCCCATGATATTACAGCTTTCGATTCTTCATAGTTGAGTACATTCATTCCTGTGGTTATGTGGGTATTTCTACTGTAAGAAAAAACAGAACTGAAGCCAATGGGCGCTGCGCATGCTTTATATGCCTTCAATGACATTATCCTCGAGACGGAAGCCCTCGAGGGACATAGTCAACTGCATCGACGCACAGCGACCTCTGCCGAAAAACCGTGTGTAGCATGGTTTCTATCTCTATGGCCGAGGTGTGGTTCACCAGGGTCGTTGTTATCATAATCATGTCTATTCTCGAGAAGGACCTATGTACCGACGAGTAGAAGGTGTAATCCCACTCTTCACGTGATAGAACCGCCAGGCCTCTATAATATCCTGTTCCCTCAACATGCTTGTGATTGTCCTAAAACCTCTGTTTGAGAGGCTGGAGATGTCTTGTCCCATTATAGATTGACTACACAATTGAAGTCCCCCTCATCCCTCCTCCCCTCTATGATCAGGGCCCCCTCCCTAACCCCCCAAGATTACGGGTACCAGGTCTCAGTAGAATTGTATGAAAAAAAAGGGGATGGCGAGGCGGGTACTCCAGTTCCCAGTCAAAATATACCTGATGCAAAAAGTAACTGGGTTGAATCCCAAAAAATGTAACCAGTATTAGCAGGATTGAATCCCCTCTGCTGCAGTTCAGTTGCTCTGTTGTTCTTCTCCTCCTCCTCGCGCTTTCTTGTCACAATCAATCATCAGGGAGACTGTACATATATTCAGGTGTTACTAATTAATTGCTCTTTCAGTCTTTAAGGATTCTGGTAGCTGTAGTGTTAACATGTTACCAAATCAGGTGACCAGGAATCAACACCCCTCCTAATGCACAAGTCTTTCCCAAATTTGGGGAGGGGAGAAAACTATCAATATGGCTCTCTAAAGTGGGGCACAGTAACCCCGGTGCTGCTGCCTCTGGAGCCCGGGACTCCCATAACATTGTAAGAAAAAAAGGATATGGCGAGGCGCGCACTCCAGTTCCCAGTCAAAATATACCCAATGCGAAAAGTAACTGGTTTAGATCCCAAAAAACAATTTAACAAATATTAACAGGGTTGGATCCCATCTCCTGTTCAGTTTCTCTGTTACAATGTTATGGGAGTCCCGGGCTCCAGAGGCAGCAGCACCGGGGTTACTTGGTAACATGTTAACACTACAGCTACCAGAATCCCTAGAGACTAAAAGAGTTGCTAATTGGAATCACCTCAATATCAGCACAGCCTCCCTGATGATTGTTTGTGACAAAGTGCTAGGAGGAGAATAAAAACAGAGCAACTGAACAGCAGATAGGATGCAACCCTGTTAATAATTGTTGACATTTTTGGCATTCAACCCTGTTAATACTTGTTAAATTGTTTTTTGGGATCCAGTTACTTTTGCATCCGGTTTAATTTGACTGGGAACTGGAGTGCGCGCCTCGCCATTCCCCCTTTTTTTTCAGTGGAATTGGTCTGGATTATTGTTTGACCATATAGTCCCACTATCGTCAGGTGTCCATCCATCAAGCCCCACTGGATCCCTCTTGATTGCCCCCACAGTAAGGGGGATTCCCCTTCTAATCAGTATCTATCTCCCTCCTATTGAGCCCAGCATTCCTGAAATACCTCAGTGGTAACCCCCTGCTTTAAAGTCTCTTCTCGTCCTGGGATAACAAATGAGTCTCTTGGAGGATCCCATGTCCCATACCAGTGTCCCTAATCTTCCTAGGATTGTCTTGCGTTTCATGGGCGAATTGATGCCCCTAACGTTTCACGTACTCACCCACAGTATTGGTGTCTTCCGAACTAAGTCAGCCATACTTAGCCCACTACTAAGGCCCTCCTATCGAGCGGTAACTCTAGTCCTTTGGCCCACCTCTCCAGTACCGTTCCCGCTTGAATTTTGTGCATCTTACTAAACCTTTTAACCCAAACAACAAACCACTCGACAACGTACAACCGTCTCACAGTGTATCCAACCCGGCCCATTATATGCTCCCCCATGGAGACATTTCCCATCCACTCTGGGACCCACCCCCCCCCCCCCCCCTTGACCCAACCACCCTCCCTCAAACCCCTCATCCCCCCCCAAAATCCCCACAGTCAACCAATTTTAGTACCATTTCCTAGCTATTCAATTTCCCTGCCAGAACCTTACATGCCATCCATGCCCCTTTTGAGCTCCGTTTCCGTTTCAATGTTAGGCTCCCATTTGCTCCGCTATGGTCATCTGGGCTCAAATAGCACCTTGCATGGGAATCCCCAACTGTAGGGGATACCCTTGTCACGCAGCCAGGACATTACCATGGTCAATTTCTTGCTTCTGAAGAGTGTGGTTTGGGAGAAGGCCTGGAACAAATGCAAGTCTGCTCCCTGAAAATGCACCACTTTCAGCTTTCAGGCCTCTCTCATTGCCTGTTCCTTCTGACCGAAGAAGTGGACTCTGGGTAAGAACATCCAGACACAGAGCTTTTTTGATCTAGAACGCTGTGTATACCCTATGCATCCGGTCTAACACCAGGTCCTTGCCCTCCGGTATCTCCAGTATTGTGTACAGCAGGTCTTCCACATGGGTGGGCAATTCTTGGTCACTGTCATGCATGCTGGACGTGGTCCTACCTCCTACGCTCGTAGAACAGCTAGACCGTTCTATTCCAAATGGCGGTTGTTCGATACGCTGCCGGGAAAACGACGTTTGCACTTTTCACGTCGCTAACTCCACGTGTACTCTGCTTCGTCACGTGAACTACGGCATTACGTATTTAAGCAGCGTGGAAACTGCACTCGCTGCTTCTGATCGAATCATTTGGCGTTGTGTAGCTGAACCTCCGGTCTGCATCCTTGCAGGTTACTATAGCTACTTATTGGGCCTTCTATAGCGTGTTTCCGTCACACGCTGATTCCTGGAGCTGTTTGGTCGCGTGTAAATCCACACGCGCACGCTATCTTCAAGCGCTGCTGGTCTGGACTGCATGAATCCTGCTCGCGTGTAAATCCACACGCGCACGCTATCTTCAAGCGCTACTGGACTGGACTGCGTGAATCCTGTTCGCGTGTAAATCCACACGCGCACGCTATCTTCAAGCGCTGCTGGTCTGGACTGCGTGAATCCTGCTCGCGTGTAAAATCCACACGCATATATTGTCTTCGAGCGCTGCTGGCCTGGACTGCGTGAATCCTGCTCGCGTGTAAAATCCACACGCATATATCGTCTTCGAACGCTGCTGGCCTGGACTGCGTGAATCCTGCTCGCGTGTAAAATCCACACGCATATATTGTCTTCGAGCGTTGCTGGCCTGGACTGCGTGAATCCTGCTCGCGTGTAAAATCCACACGCATATATTGTCTTCGAGCGCTGCTGGCCTGGACTGCGTGAATCCTGCTCGCGTGTAAAATCCACACGCATATATTGTCTTCGAGCGCTGCTGGTCTGGACTGCGTGAATCCTGCTCGCGTGTAAAATCCACACGCGCACGCTATCTTCAAGCGCTGCTGGCCTGGACTGCGTGAATCCTAATCGCGTGTAAATCCACACGCACGCGCTCTTTTCTTCGCGGCTGTACATAACCGCGTGAACTTTGTTTATACCTTAAAAGGAGCGCTATTTCCAACTCCTGCACCTGTGATATTAACAGGGGGAGTGATTCATTTCTATACTTTACTCTACGTGGGAAGGAAGCTTTTCAAATTGGAAGGTGACAGTGAACAGTACCTTGGACGCTATCCTGTGGTGCATCAACCCGGTATCTAGCGTGAGCCTCGTTCCGTTCGGGATAAGTCTCCCTTACTAATCTTCCCTTCCTTGTCGTTTGTTCTACCTTGTATTCCTCAAGAGACTCTGCTGGATTCGTTCTGCCCTAGACTCAAGGTCAGTGTGTGTATTCATGACATTTTCTATTCCATCATACCCAGGTTGGGGGCAGTTATTCATGATACTTTATTTTGTTCTAGGCTGACTTCCTATACCTTACCCACGCCCTTTCCAGTGATCCATCGCTCTGCCTGTTTTACCGGTCAGAGAGTTGTATCATTTGGAAGGTCTTAACTTGACTTCACAACTATCAAAACGCGTGAACAGGGATCCGGAAGACCCTACCACCTGTATCCTTTTGAGTACCGTATCCTTTTCAGTTAATACTTGGGTGCTTTCTGACAGAATCAGAAGCCATGGAGGGTACGGATCCTTTAGCTGTTTTGACTCAGTTGATCAGCGATTTGAGAAATGAAATGGTTACGGCACAGGACATGTTACGGCACCGTATGGACGTTATGCAAGACGCCATGCACGGTAGTCCTCAGGGAGCACAGGTTCCAATGGCCACTGCATCTGGATCGGGGACTATGACACCCCCACAGGAAACTATCAATGTGGTTATGCCCACTCAGTTTCCCTTGGCCCCTCCGGAACGGTTCACAGGTGATCCCAAAACCTATAGAACCTTCGTTAATCAGTGCCGACTCCATTTTCTTTGCCGTCCTACATCGTTTCCTGACCTAACCACAAAAGCAGCATTCGTGCTTTCCCATTTAGGGGGCACAGCTGCTGCTTGGGCTAACCCTTTGTTGGAAACTAATAGCCCTTTGTTGTACGACTGTGACGATCTCTTGGCTGCTATGAGTAAAGTCTTTGACATGCGTTATGCCACTCAAGCCATGGATCTGGAATTACTTAATCTACAGCAAGGCAATCAGCCTCTTTTGCCTTACATTGCCCGGTTCAATCAACTAACAGCCGAAACTCAATGGCCTGACGGCAAGAAAACGGCTGTTTTCTACAAGGGTCTTTCAGAAGAACTGAAAGATGCCTTATCCACAGTTCCGGTGGTTCCTACGGGATTCACAGAGTTGCTCGATTTGGTTTCACAAATCGATGCCCGAAGGAATGCTCGGAAAGGAGAGAAAAAGCCTTTCATGCAAGCCTCGGGGCGTTCAGAGACACCGGCAGTCCTCTCTAACGACCCCGAACCCATGCAGATTGGCGTCGTGAGAGGCCGGTTGTCCAATACAGAACGAGAGAACCGAAGAAAGAACCATTTATGTATGTATTGCGGTTCTTCTGAGCATTTATTGGCGACATGTCCTAAAAAACCCATCAAGCGTTCGGGAAACGCCAAAACTCGACAATAGCAGGGGTCCCTATGTCGAGTGTTTCATCGGACTCCAGTACCATTCCTAAACACGCACCCGTAATTGTTGAGGTGACGTTACGTTGTGGTGAACGAGAATTGGTTTCCAAGGCCATGGTTGATTCCGGAGCCACCAACAATTACATAGACATCACATATGCCAAGAATTGTTCCATACCCCTTGTAAACAAGAACAAACCTGAAACGGTTAATACCGTGGACGGATCTGTTTTGACTTCTGGTATGGTAACCCAGGAGACGGTATCTGTTCAAATGACATTATCGAATAATCATTCGGAAGAAATCGTCTTCGATGTCATAGCCGCTCCGCAGTACGAGATCATACTTGGTCTTGCATGGTTAACCCTTCACAATCCCGCCGTTGACTGGGTTTCGGGATTGCTCCAGTATCCTTCGATTCATTGCAATGAACATTGCTTTACCAGTCAGGAGGTGTCAAACAAGCAACACATGTTAGCCTCTATGGTGGGAGCTTCAACTATCAGCGTGGTTCATCAAAGCGACACTACCATACCATGCGAATACGCTGAGTATGCTGATGTCTTTGACAAGGGCCAGGCAGAACAATTGCCTCCCCATCGACAGTACGACTGTCCTATTGAATTGATTCCTGGTGCCAAAATCCCTACAGGCCGTTTGTATTCACTGACCCCAAAAGAAGACGTTGTGTTGAAAGAATACATTGACAAAGCTTTAGCGATGGGTTTCATACGGCCATCACAATCGCCTGCTGCGTCTCCTCTATTTTTTGTTCCGAAGAAAGAGGGAGATCTAAGGCCTTGTATAGATTACAGGGCACTTAACGACATCACCATAAAAAACCAATATCCTTTACCACTGATAAACGTTCTATTGGATCAATTAGGTACTTCCAGTTACTTCACCAAATTGGACTTGCGAGGAGCATACAATTTAGTTCGCATTCGTGAAGGCGACGAATGGAAGACCGATATCAAGACACGGTATGGTCTTTACGAGTATTTGGTGATGCCTTTTGGTCTGTGCAACGCTCCCGCCACTTTTCAATTCTTCATGAATGATATATTCAGGGACATAATGGACCAGTTTGTGGTGATTTATCTGGATGACATTTTGATCTATTCGTCATCTATTTCGGAACACGTCAAACACTTTTCTACAGTCCTACAAAGACTCAGGGAGAACCTACTTTATGTGAAAGCCGAGAAATGCGTCTTTCATTCACAGGAAGTGGAATTCCTGGGCTATGACATTACCAATCTAGGGGCTCGAATGAGCCGTTCCAAGGTGAAGGCCATATTGAATTGGCCGGTTCCGTACAATGTCAAGTCATTACAGTCTTTCTTAGGCTTTGCGAATTTTTATCGCAGATTTATTCATTCCTTCTCCAAAACAGTAGCTCCTTTGACGGCCTTGACTAGTTCTAAAGTTCCTTTCTGTTGGAACTCGAATGCCCAAGCATCATTCGAAAAGTTGAAGGAAGCATTTACCACTGCACCCGTGCTCCAACATCCAGATCCAGATCGCCAGTTTATCGTTGAAGCGGATGCATCCAGTGTCGCTACTGGAGCGGTACTCTCACAAGTTTGCACTGAAACCAAGGAGGAGCACCCAGTGGCTTTCTTCTCTCGCAAACTTACCCCATATGAACGAAACTACACCGTCACTGAGCGGGAACTGCTGGCTATCAAAGATGCCTTCCGAGAATGGCGTCATCATCTTCTTGGGGCCAAGCATCAGGTGTTAGTGTACTCTGACCATAGGAATCTTCAAGCATTCAAATCCATGAAATGCCTTACGGCCCGACAGGCCAGATGGCATGTCTTTTTTGCCCAATACTATTTCCAGGTCACATATCGTCCTGCCCGAGAACACGTTAAGTCGGATGCGTTGTCTCGTATGGGTGAAGAGGCGAAGGAAGAAGCACAAGTACAGAGTCAGTTGTTGGCAGATCATGTAATATGTAGCTGTTCTGTTCAACCATCCTTAAAAACCGAAGTACAAGAGTGGGTAAAAAATCATCCACAAGTTATCCAGGATATGAATCTGGACGTACATAACGGTTTGCCATTCACACAAGGAGTGCTCTACCTACCGACGTCTTCAACGCGGAATAAAGCCCTCAAGTGGAATCATGATTCCTTGATCGCAGCCCATCCTGGACGGAAGAAGACACTAGAACTACTCAAAAGATGGTGCTGGTGGCCGTCCATGTCAAAAGATGTTATAGATCACGTATCAACTTGTTCTGTATGCATCCAATGTAAAAGCACTCCTGGTAAACCAGTGGGCTTACTCCAATCCCTACCTGTCCCTAACAAACCATGGGACATGATATCTATGGACTTTGTGGTAGAACTCCCACCAAACCAGGAATACGATACCATATGGGTTGTAGTGGATTATTTCACTAAATTGGCTCTTTATATTCCCTGTATGGGTTTACCAACCGCTGCTGTTCTGGCTGACCTATTCATCCGACATGTATTTCGTTTCTTTGGTCTACCGTCAGTAATCATTACAGACAGGGGCTCACAGTTTGCGTCACGCTTTTGGAGAGCACTTACCTCTGCATTACTGATTGATGATAGAATGTCCAGTGCTTACCACCCTCAAACTGATGGACAGACCGAAAGGGTCAACTGCACTATGGAACAATATCTGCGGTGTCTATGTCTGCAGTACCAATCGGATTGGCTCACGGTCCTGCCGGCAGCTGAATTCGCCTATAACAACTCCTATCATAGTGCCATAGGCACTTCACCATTCTATGCGCTTTATGGACAGCACCCCCGATCAATACCTCTGGATTCCAGCTTGTCTTTGGATACTCCTGCCGCAGGCCGTACCTTTCGTGATCTGAAGATATTACAGAGGAAAGTGAAGCAGCAATTAGAGCTGGCTAAAAAACGCAACAAGTTCTATGCCGATGCTCATAGAATACCCGCACCCGTCTACAAGGCTGGTATGAAAGTATGGCTGTCCACTAAGAACCTGAGAATTCCAGGCAAAAAGAAATTGTTGCCTAAATACATCGGTCCATATGTAGTGCTCCAGGTGATTAATCCGGCTGCTGTCCGTCTGGCTTTGCCACAACGATGGCGAGTGCATCCCGTGTTCCACGTGTCACTCATTAAGCCATGTTCTGAAGCTACTAGATTGCCTGTCCGGCCTGTTGCTGTTTCTGTGCGGGGTTCGGATGAATACGAAGTACAGGACATACTGGATATGAGACTAAGTTCTGGTAGGCCGTTTTATCTGGTGGACTGGAAGGGCTATGGTCCCGAAGATAGGTCCTGGGAACCTCTTTCTAACATTCATGCTCCTGCTTTGTTGAAGCGTTTTCACGCGAGAAGGGGAGAGGTTGCCCCTTTGGGGGATGGCACTGTCATGCATGCTGGACGTGGTCCTACCTCCTACGCTCGTAGAACAGCTAGACCGTTCTATTCCAAATGGCGGTTGTTCGATACGCTGCCGGGAAAACGACGTTTGCACTTTTCACGTCGCTAACTCCACGTGTACTCTGCTTCGTCACGTGAACTACGGCATTACGTATTTAAGCAGCGTGGAAACTGCACTCGCTGCTTCTGATCGAATCATTTGGCGTTGTGTAGCTGAACCTCCGGTCTGCATCCTTGCAGGTTACTATAGCTACTTATTGGGCCTTCTATAGCGTGTTTCCGTCACACGCTGATTCCTGGAGCTGTTTGGTCGCGTGTAAATCCACACGCGCACGCTATCTTCAAGCGCTGCTGGTCTGGACTGCATGAATCCTGCTCGCGTGTAAATCCACACGCGCACGCTATCTTCAAGCGCTACTGGACTGGACTGCGTGAATCCTGTTCACGTGTAAATCCACACGCGCACCGCACGCTATCTTCAAGCGCTGCTGGTCTGGACTGCGTGAATCCTGCTCGCGTGTAAAATCCACACGCATATATTGTCTTCGAGCGTTGCTGGCCTGGACTGCGTGAATCCTGCTCGCGTGTAAAATCCACACGCATATATTGTCTTCGAGCGCTGCTGGCCTGGACTGCGTGAATCCTGCTCGCGTGTAAAATCCACACGCATATATCGTCTTCGAACGCTGCTGGCCTGGACTGCGTGAATCCTGCTCGCGTGTAAAATCCACACGCATATATTGTCTTCGAGCGTTGCTGGCCTGGACTGCGTGAATCCTGCTCGCGTGTAAAATCCACACGCATATATTGTCTTCGAGCGCTGCTGGCCTGGACTGCGTGAATCCTGCTCGCGTGTAAAATCCACACGCATATATTGTCTTCGAGCGCTGCTGGTCTGGACTGCGTGAATCCTGCTCGCGTGTAAAATCCACACGCGCACGCTATCTTCAAGCGCTGCTGGCCTGGACTGCGTGAATCCTAATCGCGTGTAAATCCACACGCATGCGCTCTTTTCTTCGCGGCTGTACATAACCGCGTGAACTTTGTTTATACCTTAAAAGGAGCGCTATTTCCAACTCCTGCACCTGTGATATTAACAGGGGGAGTGATTCATTTCTATACTTTACTCTACGTGGGAAGGAAGCTTTTCAAATTGGAAGGTGACAGTGAACAGTACCTTGGACGCTATCCTGTGGTGCATCAACCCGGTATCTAGCGTGAGCCTCGTTCCGTTCGGGATAAGTCTCCCTTACTAATCTTCCCTTCCTTGTTGTTTGTTCTACCTTGGATTCCTCAAGAGACTCTGCTGGATTCGTTCTGCCCTAGACTCAAGGTCAGTGTGTGTATTCATGACATTTTCTATTCCATCATACCCAGGTTGGGGGCAGTTATTCATGATACTTTATTTTGTTCTAGGCTGACTTCCTATACCTTACCCACGCCCTTTCCAGTGATCCATCGCTCTGCCTGTTTTACCGGTCAGAGAGTTGTATCATTTGGAAGGTCTTAACTTGACTTCACAACTATCAAAACGCGTGAACAGGGATCCGGAAGACCCTACCACCTGTATCCTTTTGAGTACCGTATCCTTTTCAGTTAATACTTGGGTGCTTTCTGACAGTCCTGTACCTGCTTGGGGATTACTCACAACCTGATATTGTTACGTCTCGATTGATTTTCGGCATCCTCCTTCTTGACTTCCACTGCTTTGAGCTGTTGCTCCAGGGCCTCCAATTTCTCCGGGAGCACAGCTTGCTCATGGGCCTGTTCTGTTGCTAAGGTTTCCAATTCTATTATTCGTGACTCTGCTCCTGTTGTTGCGAGATTGGAAGTCCTCCACTGTTTCCGCCAGCTTGTTGATCGGCCCCTGTATCTCTTGGGTGAGGTCCCGCTCCAGCAGCAGTGCCTGAGTATCCTCCTTCGTGGCTGGTGTTCCAGGTGGGCCCTCTTTCCCCAAACCCGGTGAGGCCGGTGCATGCACCTGCGCGCTGACTCTTTTTTTTTTTTTTTTTTTTTTTTTTTTTTACTGTTCCCTCCTGGACTGATGGTATTTGTTTCATGTTGCCCGAGGCCAGTGCTCTGGGTTTCCGTCCACATCATGTTCTCCACCTAATGATTGGACCAGCTTCACCTCTCAGCCTTCAGGACTGGTGCTACCACATTTAGGGGTTTAGCCTGCTTCTCCCTCTCCCCGGGCTCTTCGCCCCTCCGGGGGTCTGTGCACCACCACCACCACTGAACCACCTTCAGTGTCATTTGGCTGGCTGTCTGATTTGGGCTTTCTCTTTAACCCTGAAAGTCTGCCTCCCACCCCAGGTTGCAGAAAGGTTTGCGCCAGGGAGACTGGTTTGTGGAGTATTGGGCGACTCTCTAACTCTCGACACAGATAACTCATCTGTTGCCCCTTCTCCCCTCGGGGCAGTTCCAGCTGGGCCCCTCTGCTAGCCTCCAGTAAGTTGAGCGCCCCCCTGTGTAGCTTCTTGGGTCTGGAAGCCCCTCTGTGGGCGGTCAATAGCCCCTTATCTCAGGGCCCGGGTGCCTCCACCCCAATGTGCTTCTGTGGGCTTGCCCTGCTCTGTCCACGCTTGCTCTTCTCCCTTCGCTCTGGGCATCGCACTCTGTTTGCTCTCGTAGAATTCTTCTTAACTCAGTTTCGCCTCTCTCTCCCTGGCCACGCTGCAGCACCGTTACTCTTAGCGGGGAGGAGAAAGGCAACCCCATGTTCTTTTTGTCTAAAGAGCAGCATGATGTGCCCCTTATTGCTGCCACAAATGACTCCCAATCGCCACTTGAAATAAGATCTTTTTGTCCTCTGTTTTCCCAGATACGTACACTGAGATGGAACTCTGCATCACCTTGCTGTGAAAAGGACTTCAAAATGATATATGGAAGGAAGTCAGCACATCCGATTGTATTTCTGTTACCTATTGTGGCTGCTCTCCCGGAAAGCAGGATCCCAATAGCTTCCTGGCCCATTGGGTAGTCTCTTGCATTCTAGCGGCATACACCATTAAGATGGTACCTCCTCTGGCAGGGATATGTGAGCTTCCTGCCAGAGCAAAGGCAGTGTCAATGATTATGCGACATACCATGTCCTTCGATGTTATCTACTGAGCGGCTACTTGGTCTTTACCATATGAATTCTATAAGCATTGCTCCCTAGACCACCAGCTCCAGATCCAATGCTCTTTTTGCCTAGAACATTTATCAAGCACATTTTTGGTTAAAGAGAGTACCTTAATGCTATCTCCCCTAATCTGATGTTAGGGGGCAGGGGGCTGCGCAAATTATTCAGGGTCTCTGATGTATCTAACGCTCTTAATCTAGGGTAAAATAGTTCTCTGTGGACCAACCTAGAGTTTCTGCCAAATGTTTCTGTTGCAATGTTCATTGGAACTCACAGGTATTGTTTCTGCACTGTAAAAGAAAAGTTCATAACCTTTTTCTCTGTGCACTTTCACTGGTTTCTCCATCGCTTCAATCCATGTTAGTATTGTGATATGTTCAGTCCAGAATTGAGCACATGCAGCTTCCACTCTTGCCAACGACACCTTCTTCGTATCCCATGAGACACTCTGCTATGAAGCTCATTGTTGCTTCTTGCCATTTATTATTCGAGTATTTCAGTCCTATTACCAGATAAGCGTCATGATCCCAGTAAGTGAGCACAGTTCCCATTCAGGTATGCAGGGGAAGCCAGGTATATCTCATCACTCAGCAGGTCAAAAGTGGGTACAAGCTGGCAAACATGGCATTTGTCCCATTCATAGCATATGCTCCCATAGTTTCTCATAGTGCTGACAGTGGTCTCATACACTAAACATGGCCGCCGCCAGATCCATTGATAACTTGCAGCACGCTCTATACTTATTGCAGAGGGAGCAATTTAAGCCCTGCCTCCACCGGAGCGTTAGCTTCACGTCTTCTCCGCTGACAGTGGGTGATGCTATCAGCGTCTCTCCTCAGAACCTGTCAAAGGAAAATTCAGAGACATTAGTTTTTCAGAAAAAGAAAACAGAATTCCATAGTTATAGAAAGACTTACTGAACCGAAGTTCACTCCAAAGTAGTTTTTCAGTCAGCTGTGTTAGTTCGTAGCCGCAGCCTCTTTTGTCAGAAGTTCCCTCACAGCTGCTGCATCTTCAAGGCAGCATTCATCATTCGCAGTCGCAGTACCTTCATTCAGAAGTTTCCTCAGCAGCCGCTGAATCTTCAGAAGGTATTCTACATCAGCTTTCCGAAAACCGACAGACAAATAAGGTATTTAATTAACAAACAAACTTAATAGAAAAATACGAAGTTTAAATAAGTTTACGTACCTGAAGTTTCTTCAAGTTTTCACTGCTCAGTTATTACCGGGCTCTTCCCTAAAGGCTGCAGTTACTCTGCATAGACAAATTTACGCTTGTTAAACGCTTCTCCATTCCGAGTAACGTCGCAGTCCTTACGCAGCCATTAATCTCTCCTATTTCCGAGAACCTGCAAGAAAAAGGGAAAATATTAGAAAGCGAGATCTCTCCAACGTAGGGACTATTCCAAATTTAAAAGACTATAGTATTATCTCCAGATACTTACCCAAGACAAATTCTGGAAGGCAAAGACATTATAAAGGCAAGAGTCTATTGAACACCTCAGTCTTCCAAGTTCAAAGGTTCTTCATTCCATGCGCCCCTGTAGAATTACAGGATGGAGAGCTCCACAAAACATAAACACAGGTGAGAAGGGAGGGATTACCAAAAGCACACAATTATACATTAATTTCTCAGAAATCAGGTATTATAGCAAATCTATTGTTATTGTTGTTTACACAGAAAAGGAATCCAAAAGTGCCCATGTAACAGGTCCACAGGCTGAGAAGGCATTACGCTCTTAGGAGTCCAGGTAAGCGCTACAATAAGGTCTCTTTAAGCATTGTTTGCTTTTTGGATTGTTGTTGCATTTCAGGCGATCTGCATCCACCACTTCGGTCTTACATTGTGTACCTGGAAAGTGCCTCTGAGCCTACCTACACAGTGCAAGATGTACAAGCATTGTGCTTCTATAATTGGTACTAGGACCTTGGGTGCTCCTGATGCATGTGATATTCATGAACACACATAGCAGCTTCCTTTCACTCTATTTCTTCCTACCACGCTCATATCAGTGTTTCAGCTGTTAGACAGTTCAGGGTGACGTACATCTTCTATAGCATCTAAACCAAGTCCACTATATCATATTTTTGCCTTCAGGCTTGTCTTTTTGTACGTGTGGGTACCCATGTAGATCCGTTTATGATTGTGGTTGCATTATGTACATCAACGGGGTTGGTACATTCGGGAAACAGGGATTTAGCAATCTATCCTAATATTTGTTTTGCGTCTATTTGGCCCTAAGGGGAAAACACTAACACTTCCGTCTCCCGGCCCTTCTCGCAAAAGATGAGTAATTGGAATCAGACTAGCAGAAGAAACACACATACATCATATAAGGTTATAACATGACTCATTATAGGCCCTTTATTTATATCATATGACTATACAAACACCAATAAACAAATATAGATATGTACATATATAGATTAGAATATAGGTAACTTCACCGTTAGGAAGAAGGCAGAAGAAAACTTCATCTTGGCCACCAGCAACACTGCTTAGTCCCTCAGCAGGTAGGCAAAGAGATTACTGTGTCCAACAGGGTCTGAAGCGGAGCGTCCTCCCTTTCAGCGAGACTGCAACACCCGGGGTTCAAAAATCCAACTAACTTTCTCTGTGATGCCCTCTTCTTTATTTTTATTTATTTATTTATTTTTTATTTAAAGTGCATTAGCCAACATATGACTTTTAACACATTTCATTAGACATATAAAACATAACAATAAAATCAAGCATTTACATATTTGAGTAAAAACATGTATCATGGTTCAAGGAAAAGAACAGGAAGAAGGTAAAAGAAATCTAACCAAATAATTTTAACAAAATGAAAATCAAATTGTTACTAACTTCAAGGCAACTAGAACTCTACCCACTTCAATTGATAAAGCCAACTCATTGCCAGAGGATAGTCTAGCCCAGAAATCATCATTGTTCAACCAAGATTCATCATGAACAAATCTGCCAAAAGAGCCGGCCCTGATATTCCAGGTCCCAGAACACTTAGAAAGTAAGTGCTTAGTGGTCTGAACTTCCATAGTTGAGCACCTTTCACATATTGATACAGTACTCCCTTCTTTATCCCTTATGGCTAATAATTCCAGGGTAGGAAGTAAATTTAGGCGGAATCTCAGAAAAGCCGATCTGAACCAGAAACTAGGGGACTTCTTTAGATAAGCCGGAAGAGACGATAAGGGCTTATCTAACAATGTGGGGGAAGCTGATCTTTTAGTGCTCCGCATCTCCTCAATCGTATGGATCCAATCAACCAATTTCATTTTTTCTTTTACTTTTAGGGGGTTCTGTATAAGGGACCCTACATCAGAGTCCCCTCTTCTTTATGGGGGCATCTCCCGCCCTTCCCAATTGCATTCTGCCCTCGGCCGAAAAGCAGATCACAAGTAGAAGAGACAGAGGGTGGAAGAATCCAGTTAGAAGTGGAAAAACCCAGCGCCCCTCTCTCTCGCAGGAATTCCGAGACCACTTATCATGCACCTGCAGTCTGCTCCGACTCCCCTTCTGTATTTGTCCTTCAATGGACAATACTATAAATATTCTCTGAAGTTAGTCCACTCGCATATTATTTTTGTAACCTTGCTCTGTTTTCCCTGCTACTTGCTTATTCTGTGAGGCCCGCGGGAACACTCTCATACTGCAATGGGAGATGCGTGTTCAAAATGGCCGCGCATCAACGTCATGTTACTTTGGCTTGCACTTTTCACACTAGCATTACAATATTCTAGCTGGAGGGGGTGGTGGGGTGTTATCATCTTGGGGCATGAGGTTAAATTTTTGGAGTGCTATATTAGCTTGTGGGTTTACAGTAAAGTTATGATCTCCTCCTGCCCTCCCCCCTTTTATGTTACCCACTAATATAAAAATGCTCAATACATAAATTCCCAAGCTAATCATGGAAATGGCAAATGCAATAGCCACAAGATGCATAGCACACATGTATGAATACAAAAATCTAACATCAACATTATAACACTTTCTAACATGTATTGAATGGTTTGAATGTGCTGTGGCCATTTGCTCATATATTGAGTTATCCGAGGGCGCTGGTTCCATGCTGTCGATGAATCTGAAAGGCAAAATGTATGCACACAAAAGAGAGGGAAAGCGAGAGATCTAGACAGAGGGAAAGAAGGAAAGAGAGCGAGTGATAAAGGCAAGCGCAAGAGTGCCTGGCAATCTAATCTAAGAGTTGTAACAGCTTTTTGCGTGTGCACGCTTTTGGGGAGGACGAGAAACAGAACTTTTGGCTATGGCAGTAGGAAAAGGAAATGAGGTAGATGCCCACTGGCAATTATTAAAGGGCTGGTGCAGCATCTGAAGGGGCCTTCCGAACGTCGGACGAGTGGATCCAGTACCGGAGGCCCTTTACTTTGACGGCAAGAGGAGTGGCATAGACCACTTCAAATGGTCAGTTGAACCTGGCGCTGTTCCACCTATGAACAAAGGACCGAACGTAGACAAGTTCTCCTGGCATCAGCGGTCGAGTGGGTGGGGAATCGGTGGTGGAGTTGGCTGTGGAGCCTGGGACTTCGTCTGATCGTGGTGGTGCGATCTGTCGGTAAATACATTTGATGGTGCGTGTTAGGGTTGTCAAATAGTCTTTAAACTCGTTGCCTAGAGCCGCTGCTTCCCTGTGCGAGTCTGACGCTCTTCTGATGGGAGATATTGGTGTGTGCATGCGATGGCCAGTTAGCACCTTGTGGGGTGATAGATGGTGGTCCTTGCTGGGCTGTGTGCGCAAACTGAACAGGGCCAAGGGTATGCAATGCACCCATTTTTTCTTCAACGCAGTGCAAAGCTTAAATAGTTTACTTTTTAGCAGGCCGTTCATTATCTCCACAACCCTTTTGGCCTGGGATACAAATCGTACACATCCGGTGTTTGATGGCAAGCAGTGCAGTGATCTCCTTAAACAATTCATTAAAGAAATGTGCTTTTATCTGACCTTAACACATTGCACACGCCCTATCGGGGGAGCACTTTGCGGACCATGAATGTGGCCACGCATTTGGCATCCGGATGTGCACAAGGACTCATTTGCAGACAACAATTAAATATCTGGACTTGCTGCACCTCTCCCCCATGTCCGTGTAGTCAATATGCAACTTGTGGAACGGCCCAGTGAGGCGGGGTACAGTGCCTCTCAAGTTCGTAGGGTCATGCTTGTGCTGAAACTTTAATACATGGTGCATCTAATGACCAGGTTTGTCAGGTGTTCCTGGAGACTTAGAACAAACTAATCCTCCTGTATGTCTGCAGCAATAAGGTGCTTGGAGCTGTGTTGAGGGGTGATGGAGCTGATCAAATTCTGTTACAAGTAGGTTGTGTGGCATCACTATCTTTCCTGTGCATTCATGCCTCCACAATAGATCTGTGGGGGATTGTGTGCAACTTTTTTTTTACCCACAATTGCTTCTCCTTGTCTGGGGCTCTCCCCTGTATTTCAATAATTTGCACAATAGTCTGGACCTTGTAGCCATCAGGGTACTGATCAGTGGCAGGTGTCTTGAGGACATTATCCGTTACAATGGGAGCTGCGAGGTATGCTGCATGTGTGGCTGCAGTGTTTGCAGCAGCGTTTCCAAGTGACACTTCATCAGTGTTATCGTGTGGGCGGTACATTTGACGACTGCCACAACAGAAGGTTCTGACAGTGTGAAGATCAGTTTGTCTAGCAGTGCGGCGTGCTGTACTGGGGACCCGTCTGCCCTCCTAAAGCCCCTCCTCTTCGCATGCAAACTGGCCCTGCATCACTGAATCTAGCATACCACTATAATAGGTCAGTGGCTTGTCGCCCATTGTGCTCTTTTGGGTCAGTGCTGCAGTTATGAGCTGGCTATTGGAGTGGGAGAATAGGTAAAGTTCCTGTGTGTAATCTAGTGTTACTAACACTGGGGATGTTGATATTACTTCCTTGAGATCATTAAAGCCCTGTACCATCTCTTCAGTCCATTCCACTTTGTCAGTCTTTTGTGCTTCCTTGAGACCCTGCAAGAGCGGCCTTGTGTATGCTGCATAATGAAGTATCCATGCCCTACAGTAGTTGCACAACCCTAGGAGAAAAATGCATTTTTCAGGTCAACTACTGTGAAGTGTGTCACCTTTTTGGGGATGCTGAATAAGATTGTGGCAGGGTTGCGAACCACAGGAAATTCTTGCTGTAAAATATCATTGAGGGGGTGTAAATCCTGGATCATCCTCCCAACTACACCACAAACCCCCCCGTTGCCTTTTTTACAGGGTATATAGCCGTGTTGCATGGGGAGGTGGCTTACACAATTATCCCTTGGGTAAGCAGAGCACTGATTGTATCTTTTATTCCTTCTTTTGTCTCCCTTGAAAGTGGGTACTGTTTCACTCGTGACAGCACTGCCCCTAGTTTTAGTGTAATGAACACTGGGGGTACTCCCTGCAGGAGCCCTACATCATGGGGCTTAGTCGCCCACTCTCTCTGGGGCACCTGCTCGAAGTCTGTATCCAGAAAAGGGGTTTGCGGTTATGAGGGCCATTATGGGACACCAGACCTACCTGTATTGCATCAGTATCTCACAAGGGATGCATATTTCCAACACAATATCTCAAACCCCTGGTTTGTCCTCAAACAATTCTACAACTGTAACTTCTTTCAGAGGTATTGTGGGGCCAATGGAAAGTACACTGCGCCACTCGCACCCATATTGGTCAGTCCCTATAACCTCAATCCTTTTTGCTGAGACCACCAATCCTTGTAAATCCAGGGACAGTATGGTACCTGCTGCCAATTCAGGCGATACAACCGGGTGAACAATGAAATCTGAGGGCACTCGCCAACAACCTTTGCCAATTTAAGGCACCGCCTCCACAAGCACAGTTATTCCATACACAAACATGTCCGATTCAATGGGAATTCCCCAAACTACCGCCTCTCCTCCCATTGTGTGTATTATCAACATTGCTCGTATGGCGCACATCCCTGGTGTGGCGCAAACTATACTGTTGTCGGTGAATGAAATGGTCATGTTCAGCTTGCTAAGCATGTCCCTGCCCAACAAGTTAACTGGCAATCATTCGGAATACAGTAGGGGGGCCCGCACTACCTTCCCCCTATTTTGATGTCAACCTCTTCAGTGTATGGAACTATGGAGGCGGCCACAGAGAAGCCCTGCATGTCAAGAGGGTTGCCCAAGAGCGTGATCATGATGCATGATTTTGTGGCACCCAAATCAACCATAAAAATGAAGTGTTTGTTTCCTATCTCTGTGCCCAAGGGTTCCTCATCGCAGTGAAATGTCATAGATGGAAATGGGCATGCAAGCGCTCTCGGTGGGCTGTCCTAGTCTGGGTAGGTGTTGGATCCATCACGCTCACCCCTCTGTATGGTGCCATTTGGAATTTCATTGTGTGTGTGCATATTGCTGCCTACCTGCTGGGGCATAAGCTGTTGTGGATACTGTTGTTGCTGTGCCTGCACCCCTGGGAGCCAGGACGGCAGTTGCATATATGCGTGGGTGTATTTGATGGGGGATGGAGGTCCTCCTCAGTGTCGACATCTACGGGGTGCTGTGGGGTGGTGGCTGGTAGGTATTGTACATGTTATATCATCCCCCTTGTCTGCTTCTGCACCCCCTCGAAAATTGTCCTCACTTCCTGCGGGGTGAACTATCATAGATGGGAATGGGCATGCATGCCCTCTCGCTGGGCTTTCCTAGTCTGGGTAGTTATTGGATCCATCACGCTCATCCCTCTGAATGGTGCCATTTGGAACTTCATTGTGTGTGTGCATATTGCTGCCTACCTGCTGGGACATAATCTGTTGTGGAAACTGTTGTTGGTGGGGCTGTATCTGCTGTGCCTGTGCCCTTGGGAGCCAGGACGGTAGTTGTGTATAAACTTTGGTGTATCTCGTGGAGGATGGAGGTCCTCCTCAGTGTCGACATCTACGGGGTGCTCTGGGGTGGTGGCTGGTAGGTATTGTACATGTTATATCCTCCCCCTTGTCTGCTTCTGCAACCCCTCGAAAATTGTCATCACTTCCTGCAATTTCAACACTGGGAGGGACCCATGCCCGCTCCTCTTGGCCCCAATCCTCCAAAGCCCCCTCAACCTCCCCTAAACCCACCTCTCCTACGCTGCTGACCTTGTTGCCACTCCTGGGTGGGGTACTGTTATCCTCCTCTCCACTGCCCTTGTCCTTCTGGCCACATTGCTGCCATCTGGACCTCTGTGGAACCTTGCACACCCCTGTTACCTCTGTTTGTGCCATTTGGATACCGCCTCCTCTATAGCTACCTTAACCAACTTCTTCTGCACCAAATTTAGATTCATTTGCCTGTAGCTGCTGGTCTGCCTCCCTTTCGTGCTCCTTTATTCGCTTGCAGTAGTGTATAATTGTCTGTATTTTTGCCCACCGCCTTGACTCAATGCCTATACATTTGTCTAGGGCCTTCTGCACTACCTTCAGTAAGCCCCATTTGATGACGAAATAGAAAAGAGGAATTGATCGGTCCGAACGGTCCCCCGTCTCCGCCCTCCACTTCTCCTGAATCTTAATAATGTTCTGCGCAGGGTCTCCGTCATCACCCATGGTGTTTTGCATTATGGACTGCAAATTTGGCGTATCTGGGGCAAATCGGGCGTATCTGGGTAGGTGCGTCGAAGCATGCCCCACACCTGTGCCCTGATATTGTGGTGTGAGGAACTCATGGTGACAACAAGTAAGACGGACACAAGTGATCAAAGTTCAAGGGTGTTTATTGAACAATGAATGCTGTGTGAAGGTTGGAAAATGCCTAATCTGAACCAAATTCTAAGATATGAGCAAGCATCGACCATTAAATTAAAATAAAGCAGTTCTAGTGGCGTTGTCAAAAATAAAAGGGCCTATACTAAGAAACCTATTGCCAAACCTCTCAACTAATACAAAAAGGGGTGTGGGATAGTTCTGAAGAAAAGAAAGAAGTGTTCTCAAATAATGTCAGGATGCGTTAGCCTGGGTCTCCCTTCCCCAAGTTTTTGAAACTGGGTAATATGGAATCTTGGAGCACAGTACAGTCTCTGGCTTCTCCAGCACGAGACGTCCGTTCCAATGCCAGTTCTCAGTACCGTTGATGGCCAAGTCTTGTTTCCTTAGAATGTTTCTCGCCTTCGGGCCTAATATGTTCAAACAAGAAAAACAGAAGTTCCTTTAACAAATGAAAAGTTTGTTACCAATGTTCACTGGGTGATGGGTTCACCCCTGGATCTCCCTCGGTCTGGTTCGGACCCCTCTTGCCTTTAACGGGATTCAGTTCCCTTGGTTTCTCAATGTTTACTCTCACTGTGGAATTCGTTTCCCTTTCTCTCATACTGCTTGTAGATCAGACCTTCGATTGTACAGGGACTTTGCTTGACCCCTCTTATCAGCCGCTTTGACCTATTTCGTCGGCCCTCCTATGGCCTTCTGGTATCTGTAGTTTCTCTCATATGAGGCTCGACTAAAGTCTTCTTGAGTTAGCGCCCACGTGGTGCCAGTTTCCCTCTGTAGCTGGTCTTCCCTTCACACTCTCTTTGCAGTTCATTCCTAGTTCATCAGCTTTGGTTCAAAACTTGCCACTTTGTGATTCGCACTCCACAGCCCGGTTCTTATTGGTTCTCACCTCAACTCACTGGCTGTGATGAGCCACTTGGCTTTTGGCTTCTCTGGAGTCAAGGCTGGTACCACGGGCGCAGGAGCTTTCCTCACTCCTGCCTATCGGCATAGGCTTGCCCCGTGTACCGCTGACATCTGCTGCACTTGTGCTATTATTCGTGGATTTAGCCTGTCTTCCACAAAGGTTCCGTGGGCCTGGGATGAAAAGGGGAAAGTAACTTTTCTCCTCGCCAACCTCTGGATTCCTGCTGCATTTCTCCTTTTGAACTGCCGCTGGTAGCCATCTCATCGTGCTGTCTGCCGTGCTCGCCTTGCTCTTACTGTGCTCTCTGGCTCCACCTTTTTATCCTTTTATTTGAAAGCAAGACTACACGCAGCAACACAGGTTCAATCCCCGGGTCCGCGCTTAGAAACCTCTGGGTATTAAGCGTGTCATAAATAACCAATCATATCATATATCATATATATCCCTGTGGGAAAGGGAAAGGGCTGTCGGGTGTGTGATTGTGATCTTTGCCTGACCATTGTATTGGGACATATCAGGTCAACGGCTCTGGTGTTAGTCTGTTGTCCTTTGTGTTGTGTGAAAGTGTTAGAGTTAGAAAGGGAGGGGGCAGTGGTTTGGAATGACCTCCCTGAGAGGATGGGTAAAAGGTGTAAAAGGAAGGGGGATACCGCATCTCGCCCGTCGGTGTCCCGCTCTCCGAGGACCCTCATCCAGGTGATCCTTCCTCACTGGTCCACCCCCAGGAACTGGATCCAGTACCGATGGCCGTGTCCTGGCCACCTGGATGACAGATCCCCAGGGACTACCTAGGGAGACACCTTCAGGTTTCTTACAGTTGAAAGGTGCGCCATCATGTGCATTGTCACCTAACTTCATCAATGGATACTCTGCTTTAATCCACACATCACCTGCTTGCTCACCCACTATCTATACTAACAAAGTTTTCATGTCGCCTACTGCAAGGGGTACGCCCGCTGTCTGTTTCTCAAACGTGTATATCCATTTCCCCGCTCCAGCTGTCAATGGTGGCAGTGCTTTTAACAAATTGTTTTTGTCCATCTGTGCCCAAGGCACATACTGTACTCCACCCACACCTTTTTGTATTGGGGGCATCTGTAAATCTGTTCTTTTCCTTTATTTTGCCACTTCCCTTTTTCCTTGCTACCACCAGCTGGCCATGCCTCTGTACTCTGGAGTGGGGGGGGGGGGGCATGCTGTGCTTCCTCCTCTCTGTCATCTTCAAATTCATCCACGGTGCTCCACCCCTCCTCTCCGTCCCCCTACCTTGCCCTCTCCCATGTGTTACAGTTCTTTACCCAGCGTTGGCAGCCCGCCCATCCTTTCTTTTCTACAAGCATGTTCTTTATTGCTGTACTGTCCACTCTGAGCAAAATATCCCCTGCTCTCCATTCATCTAACCCATCTGCTTTGATTCACTCTGCACAGCTCTCAGTTGCTCTAACTCCACCCGTGCTGATTCTAGCGCTTCTTCTAGTTCCTTCTGTCCTGCATTCCTGGGGTGGGGCAGTTGCTACTGGTGTATATGAGGGTGGCGGGACAGTGGCATGCGTAGATGCATAGGTCGAGTTGCTATATCCCCTTGTGTTCAGTTCGGGTCTGCCCTGCTTCTCTGCGCTCTGCCCCTCCCTCATTGGTCTCTATCTCCTCGATCATTTTCCATAAATCTAGAATCTCTTTTCTCTTCTGCAGTTGTTTACCCTTATATTTTGCTGCTAGGAACGTCATTCTATGCTCAAATTCCCTTATTGTGGGTGCCTTGCTCTGGCCAGGAGTTAGTCATCGCCCCACGTGTTTCTGTCACCCATTGTTTGATACTTCTCAATCTCTTCCCGGTACAAGGGTAGGGCCTTGTACATGTACTCTAGATGTTTCCCCTCCCATTGCTGCGGGATATGTGCTGTACAGCATTTATGCACCCCCTAATTGCGTGCTGTGAATGCTGCAAAAGGCATAATCAAACAATCAGATTGTTGTTCCCTCCTCCCCGTTTGCCCACGTTACATTCCCTCCCCTCCCCTTCAAACACGTCCAATCTTACACCTCACTCACTCAACACACACCGCTATTTACAAATCGCACCTCTTTGGGCCTCCACCTTACACAATAAAAACACATACACAATAAACTAAAATAACAAGCTAACAACAACCACTACTGTTCCCGAGCCCACTAGTTATGCAGTGCTCCTATGTGTATCCTTTTTCCTCCATTACACAATATAAGTGGTACCACCTTCTCCCCTCACTCGGGGAGGCTTCCTAACGCTCCGTTTTCCTTTCCATATTATTCTCCTTAAAAAAATCTATAATAATAAAAACTCAAACTACAACCACACATCACAAATAACCTTGTACTCCATGTGCTCACAACCTCCCACACTTTCCCATATACCCTTCCCCCACGTGTTACCACTTGCAAGAGTATACTCAGTTGGACACCACGCATCCTAACCAATAGTACTGAGGCAGTAAATTACCAGGTAAAATGCGAGTTGGACAGGTTTGCACAGCTAGGGGTAGATGAGGTGGGAAGTTATTTGAAGAGCCTAGCATACAAAACAGGATCAAGGACAGTTCACTGTGAGGCCCTCCATGGAGCAAACCTTTTGATGACGAAATTAGAAATGCCAAGCACCACATGAGATGCCAGCTCAGATACGCCAGGGGGGGCTGGAAGAGAGTGGCATCCGTGAGGCACGAGTTAGGCATATCCAACTAGAATACAAGAAATGGCTCTGGAGAAGGAGGCATTCAGAGCTAAATGCACAATAGCAGCAAATGTTTGCAGTGCACTGCATAGGCCAAATTAGACCAAGTTGACAAATTTTGTCCCAGGCAAAAGGCAGTACTCTGAGCGCTGTGGTTAACCCTGTAGCAGAGCCTGAATGGACTCGTTTCATAGGGTCCAAATACATTGCTGCAGGGGAGACCGACACAGGCGAAATTGCATCTGTGCCTTGGATCTTGCACCCTAGCTGGGTGGATTTACGTGAGGCTGTAGTGGGCCTGAAAGGCTCTCGGGGGCCAGACCCTAGTGGGGTATCAAATGTGTTGAAAGAAGATCCCGATGCTTGGGCTACAGTGCTAAAATGGTTGTTTGACAAAGTGTGTGTAGAGCGGAGGGTTCCTGCTTCCTGGCAGCAGGCGATTCTCCTACTTGTATACAAAAAGGGAGATCGTTTTTATTAAAAAAATTTTAAACAGGTTTTATTGGTGTTTTTACACATATAACAACAATGGAATATATAATCCTGTACATATTAATTAACATTATCAGTACTGATATATTGAAGTTCTCAGTCTACGTAAACATTTCCCACAACTAGCCCTCCCTCCCCCCACTGTTGCCTGCGATTTTAGCACCTACACTATGTATGTGGTGGTTACCTAGGGTTGAGCTGCATGTGGGGACTGTGGGTGTGTGTGCATTGTCTCAGTTTTTACTCCTACTGGTGCGAACAATGTCTGTGTCAGTGTATTCCATGCTATTATGTCCTCACTAGTGTCAGAGGCTCAAGTGTATCGCACGCCTCCAAGCTGCTGTTTCAGCTAGTGCCATTTTTTTAAGATCGTGCCACCAGTCTACTATAGTGGGGCCTCTCAGGGATTTCCATGCCATCGTTATCCTGCGCTTGGCTAGTATAAGCGCTAAGTCTTTTTTCTTGGACGCATAACGTGTACGTTTGGGGCGTGTGAGGTGACCTAGTAAGCAGGCTGAAGGCGACAATGGGGTAATGTTGAGGCCTCCTCTATTCATTCTGTCCGCCACCCAATCCCAGTAAGCTTGTATGTTGGGGCACGACCAACACATATGTAACATGCCGGCTTCTGAGGATTCTGCCTAGACACACCAGGGAATCTAGATATCTTAAGGGGAGTCAAATATGCTCTATGCATTACGAATAATTGGATCAGTTGCAATCTTGCGTTCCCGGACACACACTTGTGTTATCTCAATATTTCTGGCCAGTGCGTATCTTGATGCGGAGCTCCGAGGCCACCCTCCCATTTAGTCCTTATCGTTACCTCTGTGGAGGGTCCACTGGTTCAGAGAAATTCATATAACTTAGATATTGGGTGTTCGCTTTTGGCAATATTGTACAGGGTGTCGACTATAGAGTGTGGTCCCATTATCTCCCGGTACGTTGGCCATCTGTGTTCAATCCCATTCTTGCTGGTGCGGTGCAGCAGATACTGGCCCTGGTGGAGGCCAGTGTTGTCCACTAACTCCTGAAAGGTTGTGAAGGAGGTACCTTGAATCAAGTCTCCTATTGTGGCGATGCCTTTTGGTTCCCAATGTGCACGAATACCCAATTGTGGCTGAGATGCTGCCGGGACCACTGAGGCCAAAGGGATCTGCACAGGAAATTGATCCCTCAGTTTCATTAGTGCAAGCGCCCGTCCCATAATTGGATTCCAGTGATACCAAGTGTGAGTGCTGGCTGGCTTGGGGCCGCTTGTTCCATAGTAGTTCTTTCAGGAAGAAGCGTGGCACAGTGGGTTGAAGTAGTTCAGTATCTAGGGTGGGTTAGTCTGCTAACCAGCCCACCACGAACTCTAGCTGCCCTGCAGTGTAATATAGATTAAAGTAGTGTACTCTAATGCCTCCTTCTTCATAAGGTCTCCGTAGTGAGGCTAATACTATCCTGCATCTGCCATTCTTCCACAGGAAGTCCCTGCACATGGAGTATATGGTTTTGAAGAAGGCTTTAGGTATATTGTATGGGATGTTTACAAAGTAATGTAGGAGCCTAGGGAGACCGTCCATTTTTTTTACAATGCGGCTCTGCCCATCAATGAAAGCGGTAGTTTGGTCCAAAACTTAGACCGTCTAAGGCTTTTTGTGTATTGCTGGTATGTTCCTGAAGTAGGTCGTGATAAATATTGACTCCTAGGTATCTGAACGTAGGAGTGCTCCACTGTAGAGCAAGCACTCAGAGTTTGTCTTGACGCGTTTTGGCTAGACTGGCTAGTGGGAACAGAGATGACTTCTCTATACTAATTGTTATGCCTGAGAACTGGGCGAAATGTGCCAGAGCCTCTATTATTAGTTTGAAGTTGTCTTCCGGGTTTTGCACATATATGAGAGTATCGTCAGCGTACATGGATATTAAGTGACGTGTTCCTGTTCCATGAACGGATATGCCTGCTTCTAAGTATTCTGTTCTTAAATATTCAGCTCGATGGCTAAGATATATAGCAGCAGGGATAATGGGCAACCTTGTATAGTGCCCTTCTCCAGCACCCAGTTGCCTGTCTTAACTCTTGCAATTGGGTCGTTCTATATTAGTTTCACCCAACATATATAATTCGGGCCAAGCCAAACTTACTTAGTGTAGCGTATGGCCAGTCCCATTTGATGGAATTGAATGCCTTTATAGCGTTCAGTGCCGCTATCGTGCAGGGTGTATCCAGGAAGCAGTACAATACATAACATTATATAAGTGCCTAAGGTTCCAGGATATATTTCTACCTGGCACATATCTACCTGGCACATATCCCGTTTGGTCAGGATGCACCAGTGTATGAATTACCTTTTACAGTCTATTACCTTGCGTCGCTGTCAGGATTTTGCTGTCCTTGTTAAGCACGGACAAAGGTCAGCTATGAACTGCATTCCAGTGGTGGTTTGTTGGCTTTAAGAGGTATAATTGTTGATTCCCTTAAGCAGAGTGCGAGGAGGCCGGAGTTGTGCGCTTCAGTCAGTGTTCAGGAGGTGTGGGGCCAGTTCTGCAGCAAATTCCTTATAAAATTCGCTAGGCAGGCCATCTGAGCCTGGGGTTTTACCGGTAGGCAGTCAACTTATCGTGCTCACTAATACTTCCACCGTGATCGGGGCGTCCAAGTCGTCGCTTGCCACCTCATGAAGCCTAGGAAGATGTATCTTGCTTAACACTTCTAAATCTACCAGTGTGGCCATGGGCTTTTCCTGATATAAAGTGCAATAGAATTCCTGAAAAACTGCGTTAATCCCCTCTTGGGTGTTGCATGTGGTGCCCTGTTGTGTGTGTATTGAGTAGATGGGTACACGTTGTTCTTCACTTTTATATAACCAGGCAAGCAGGCAGCCTGGTTTATCCCCATCCGCATGTTGTCTCTCTATGTATTCAGAGTGACTATACAGGCCCAGCTTCTCTCAACAACTCAAGCATTGTTGGCGTAGAGCTGTTACATTTGCCTCATTATTCCGTTGATCCGTGTGCGATTGTGTTAGCTTCCTTGTAGGTAAGGTCCCTACAAATCGTGGCTTGAATGCTCGCTGACTTGGCTATTGCAGTTCCTCTGACCTCTTTCCTCTCAGATCGACCCTCCCAGGTCCAACTTGGGTCCTTCCTTTCATCTATCTTCCTCTCTACCTGTGGTGTTCCCCAGGGGTCTAACCTCTCGCCCTGGCTTTTCAACCAGTACCTGGCAACTCTCACCCACTGCATTGCCACTTTCTGCTTAAATTTCCAGTGCTATGCTGATGACACAACTCATTTTCAGGCTGCATTCTGCCACATCCTCTCCCATCTCTGATTGCCTAACTGCCATTCAAGATTGGTGTGCCGCCAATGATCTCTGTCTGAATGCCAGCAAGACGGAGATCCTCCTCATCGGCACACCTTCACCATCCTTTCCCCTCACTCTCTGGCCGGCCTCCCTTGGCCCTCCTCCTACCCCCACCTGCGAGGCTAAGAACCTCAGGGTCATCTTTGACTCCACCCTTTCCTTCTCCACCCACATCTCTGAGGTCTCTTAAAAAGTCAAATTTCCGACTGTACCTCCTCAGAGGTACTCTGCCTTTCCTCTCCTTCCCCGAGAAGCTCATGGTATCCCAAGCTCTGGTTCTCTCTAGGTTGGACTATTTTAACAGCCTCTTTCTAAATCTACCTGCCTCTATTCTCCGCCCTCTGCAACTAATCCAGAACAGGACTGCGAGACTTGTCCTTGGCCTCAAGCCCTGGGATCGTATCTCTCCAGCTCTGAAATCTCTCCACTGGCTGCCAGTGGATGCAAGGATTAAATTCAAAACCCTCTGCATTGTCCACAAGGCTTTCTGGGGCCAGGGTCCAAATACCTTCAGCTATCCCTCCGCAAATACCTCCCCTCTCGAGCTCTTCGCTCCTCTACCTACAACTCCCTCAAGGTCAGTCGTTTTTCAAAGAAACGAGCTGGGGGTAGATCTGTCTTCAGCTGGGCCCTCCCTCTGGAACAGCCTCCCTGCCACTCTAAAACTTGAGGAGAACCATCTCCGGTTCCGGAAGCACCTCAAGACCTTCCTCTTTTCTTCTGCCTTTGCTCCCTTGCTGATCTGTTCTCTCTTGGCACCGTGCACCTGGTCCCCCTCTGCCCTTCGGGCCCAGGTACCTGCTCACCCTGCCACCCTCCCGCACTGCCTCCGGGCCACCCCCTGCACTGGGGTCTGTATCTGTACCCATACAGCCCCCCTTTTTCTTCCTGCACTTATCAGACCTACCCTGTCTGCTGCTTTAAACCTAGCACTTGCAAATTGCAGGCTGCATTACCACTGTTTGTTGACTTTATTATTTATTTATTGTTATTTATCTGTTTCTCCTCTGCTTCGCACTTTCCCCTTCTCCCCCTTCCATGCACTTTTTCCCTCCCCCCTCTCCCATGCACTTGCACGTTCTCAATGTCACTGGGCCTAGTAAGATTGCTGTTTTGTTCTCCCCTGTTCCCCTCCCTTGCCTTATCGCGCTCTGAAAAACTTGTGTACGAGCGCGATAGAAATAAAATATCAATCAAAAACTCTAACTACTTTTAAGGCTTCCCAAAGAGTGCCCGTACTGGAAACACTGCCAGTGTTTTGTAGGAAGCATTCTGTAATGCTGTTTTCAATATGATCTCGGAAGGGCTGTCTTGTAGGGCTTCACTCCTAAGTTTCCATGTTGGTATTCGGGGCCTTGGAGGTACACATTGGCACTTCAGTAATAGGGGGGTGTTGTGTGTGGTGAGTCTGGTATAAAAGGGAGATGTTGTAATGTAGTCTTGTATTGCCACTGGCCTGGATGCTTGCTGTAGAATGTTGGTGCATGAATGCAGCTCAGGAGAATGTTGGGTGGATCTGTGTGTGAATGTTCTGTGAGTGTCAGTTGGGGGCCTGAGCTGGGTTGAATGGATGGCCGGTGGGTCAGCTCCTTTGTTATTGATGTTTATACCTTCCCATGTCCCTGTCAATGTCTACGCGTGCTGTAACTATAATAAGAGTAACTGGAGTAATGTACAGATTTGTACATATTTGAATAAAGCCTTGCCTGGAACTAACTTAGACTCAGCAGCTGGTCTGTGATTCAGTAGTGCACACTGAATGTCTAACATTAAGGCTTCACTACAGGGGGCATGGTCTGATAAAATGGTACTCTTATAGTCTGCTGTTCTTAGTTCATCAGTCAGATAATTGCCCACAAAAAAGTAATCAAGCTTGGTGTGGACCGCATGCGGATTAGAGGTGTGTGAATAATGTCTGGAGTGTGGGTGGAGCGTTCTCCAAATATCTACCAGGTCAAACGATTTTAGGAGTGTCTGCAAGGGCCTGGCTAGCGGCGAGGGTTTCAGAACTTTTGAGTCTGACCTGTCTATACATGGGTTCATGATGCAGTTCCCCTCCCCATATGATTTTGCCTTTTCTCTATGGGCCGAGTCTAGGGTATAGTGTCTGGAAGAAAGCTGATGTGCTATGGTTGGCAGCATGTGTATTGACTAGGCACATGCCTACCTTTTCTAGGAGCCCTTGTTTAAGTACCATACTGCCTTCATTACCCATTTTAAAGTGGGTCACCTTAAAGGGTCTGGGCTTACTTTCATTTCATTCAGTTCAGCAGCATTGCACAGAGTTCCGCAATTGCGAAGCAGTGAGAGAGTGCATCTGGCACTGCCCACGATATACTTAATTGGTTAGGCTAGCTCTTGAAACTTTCAGCTTCAGATGAAGAGTCGGTGATGACTCGAAACACGTGTCAGGCTACTTCGTTATTAAACTCATTGGACTCATGAGAAATCCCTCCTTCTTTGAATTACTTGGAACACCGGTCACTATTGCACTGTTCAGCGCAGTGAGACTGAGAACGGTCTGTGTTCATTTAGGTTCTTAACTGTGGGTGGCATCTGGCAGTGCTCCCACACCCCTCAGCCACCTGCAGCTTTAGTGCTTGCCTAATTTCTTCAGTGTACAAGCGCTGTGGACTTTGACTTGTTCTGCCAAACCTGTGTGTTTCCCACCTTAAAGGGCACCATAGGTGCAATCCAAGTCAATACCCTCGCGAGCGTATGCTGAATACGGGGAGGCTATAACGCGTCCTCCCCATTTTCTGGCAATTAGCGCTTGTTTCTCTGCCGTGAGTTGGGTCTCCTGTAGTAGGCCAATGTCTATTTTATGTCTACGGAGATAGGTTTACACTCTGTTCCTTTTCACAAAATGTGTCAACCCTTGGACGTTTCCCAAGAAACCAACTTTATATTGCTAGACATTTTGATCTATTTTTTTTACTCTGAACCCGTATCCGGGTCCAATTGACAACCCCCCATCTCTACTTCCTAGAAAATAGTGCAGCATTAATGGACTTGTTTGCGATTCAGTGACTAATACAGGCAAAACAAATTTCCCTTTTACTTCCCCAAGTTCCCACACTAACAACAGTCGCCCAGCATTGTTACCCATGCTCGGGTACATCCGCTCCTCGAGTTCGCCTCCAGGAGCTGGTCCAGAGGCATATGCACAGCGGTTGGACGCAGAAACATGCATCCAAACAGGAAAAACTCTGTGGGTGGGTTGGTAGCAGCCGTGGGACGGGTCTCCTCTTGCAGGAATGATGATTAGGTTCTGAAAGTGGGTCCTGCCACTTAAAGCAAACCAGATGATAACTGAGATCTTGAGGGATGGCACGCTCAGTCAGTGACTCGCTTGCCCTGGGGTCTTCAGCAGGCGCCCAGCTAGTTCGTTCAATTCTGAGAAGTGTGGTAAGCAATATTTGTCTCTAGATCGTGCATGTCCCAGCTTCAGAGGTATCTTTTGGTTCAGGCGGAGTGGCATTGCTATCTGTAATGGGGCTAATCCTTTCTCTGTCCATCCATGCGTGTGCCTCTTCCGGGAGGTTGAAGAATAGGGCACAGTTTTTGTAAAGGACCTTTAGTCGAGCTGGATACATTAACATGCACTTTAGGCCAGCATTACAAAGTCTCACTTTAACGTCTGCTTTTTTCGACTTGGGAGGTATAATCTCGGTACACTGCCAGATATGCTGCTGCTCTTCGGATTGTGCCACCTTGCCTTGAGTAGGGTGGGATCTTCTCCATATCCTTGTAGTTTGACTTTTGCTATTACAGGTCGTGGAGGGGCGGTTTTCTGGTGAGGGCCCTATGTGCCTTTTCTATCGTGAAGCCTTGTGAGAGGTTCCCGGGACAGATGTCTTGCAAGAACATATTTTCCACATAAGATGTGGTGTTCTGTTTCTTCTTCACCTTCTGGTAGGCCGACAATGCAGATGTTATTTCTGCAGGCTCTCCCTTCAGCGTCCTCTGCCCTACTTTCCAGTAGACTAACCGTCTGCTGCAAAATGTGTACCAGGGTGTGATTTTCCTGAGTCATAGTGGTGCTGTTTGTCAGTTGCTTTTCCAAGTTCGTGGTCCTTTCAGATAATTTCCTAACGTCTTGACTTGGCAGCCCTACATCAACTATGAAGGCGTCAATCTTTGAGCCTAATGAGGCTTTCAATTCTGCAATGGCCCACAGGGTTTGGTTGTTCGTCTCCCCAGCCCCCTTCAGTTTCACCTGTGTCGCTGCATATTGTCAATAGGCACCTCCGGCTGGGTTTTGGCGTAATTGTGTATTGTTGTTTGAATGCCCTTTGGTTTGGCCGCCTTTGGAGGCATTCAGCACGCTTTATATAATGCAATGTTAGGCTAAAGCGTGAGTATTCCAACAGTATTGCCGGCAAGTAGTGGGCTGAGACTGACATGTGGCTTGTTGCGCCACTTGGCTTCTGTCATGTGTTCTTAGTCCTCTTATATTGGCTGAGGCGCTGTGTGGAGTGGACTCTTAATGTGCAGACTTTGCGATGGGCTGGCTTCCTACTCAGTTTCCCAGGCACTAGTGGTGGCTTTAAGTGCCCTGCGGGTGGAACTGTTAGCAGGGAGTGCGTTCCTTAGGTGTTTCCCCAGGGCCCCCCCAACTCCTTTGTGTTGGTCCAGAGTGCCTAGGCACTTCCCAGGTGGCACGCCTCCCTTTGACTGAGAGGGGAACCTGAATGAGTCAGCAGCTTAAGCCTTGGCCAGTTTGCAGGAGTTATTGCTTTCCTGCTATGTTAAAGGTCTACTGCGGGTCCACAAACTCCATGTTATTGTGAAGTTTCTGTGTTTAGGAGGCGCATGTATGGATGGTTCATTAGGAGCCCCTGTGCCTCCCTGTGCGCTGTTGTTAGAGCCAGGGTGTGTCTTCGTTAGCCCTGCATGGGTGTCCTTGGGTGCAACTGTGCGCAGATAGTTTCTCATGGTGCACTGGTGTTTGGGCTCTATAGGTTCACCTTTGCTTCCTGGGGTTGTGGTCAGGTGCACGTCTGCTGGGCTTCCACTTCTTGGGGTGTTTTCTGTCACTGCGGGCGTTACACTATGGTCTCCTCTCTTCTCTGCACAGGACAAGCTGTGTCACAGTCGTGGCTGCCATTTCGGTTTTCTCTCCTGCGGACCGCATACAAAACCTGTAAGGCGTTGCATTACTTAACTGCTGGGGCAGACTGTCCCACAAGCGGTGAGCTTACTCCGCCAGTGTTTAAATGGGTTTCCTGCTAATTTCAAGTTGGTCCATTGTGGCCAGTCTATCTTTTTTGCCGGATAGTGTAGGATCAGGCCGGAGCTCCACGAGAGGCCGTCTCACACCATGGCTGCTGGCAATGCCCCTTCCAAAAGGGGAGATAGGTTATGTCCAGGGAACTATAGGCTCCCATCTCTGCTCGATGTACTTGGGGAAACTATTTTGCAATTTTGTATCACAAACCCTGCAGAATTGGGAAGATGAAAACAGCATATTGCATTGTACCGAAACAGGCTTTCGACCTGGCTCTGCAACAACACATAACGTCAGCGTGATTGATGCACCGATTAGGGAAGGCTCCACCAAAAGAAATCCAGGCTTGTATATAATTTATATGTGGATTTCAGTGCTTCATTCAACACTGTTTGTCGCCTGCGACTATGGCAGAAATTGCATAGATATGGTTGCCCTGAATGGTTGATCTCAGTACTGAGACTTCTCCTTCAGAACAGCAGCATGTGAATAAGGCTAACCAGTGCAGGTTTATTGTCAGTGGCTGTGGAGATTAACAATGGGGTTCAGGCAAGGGTGTGTCCTGACTCCCATGTTGTTTAATTTATACTTGGCTGATCTCTCGTCACGCTTATTTGCCATATCGGGCTGCTCTATTAAAATGGGCTACACTGTCATTGCTAACCTTCTCTATGCAGACGACCTCATTATGTTGGAAAGCACTATTTTTGGAGTAAATAAGCCCTGAGGACCAAAGGGCTGAGGATATCGCTGTTTGCTGTGGCGAGTGTTATTTTCAAACAGGTGGAGAGGAGAGGAAAACTGAGGTGTGTGTGCCTGTACCTTTAATTCACCAACTGACCTGGTCACCTGACCTTGGTCAAACAGGTACTTCAGGCCGCCTCTTCCGCCCTTGTGGCGCTAAGCCCGGAGGACCAAAGGGCTGAGGATATCGCTGTTTGCTGTGGCGAGTGTTATTTTCAACCAGGTGGAGAGGAGAGGAAAACTGAGGTGTGTGTGCCTGTACCTTTAATTCACCAACTGACCTGGTCACCTGACCTTGGTCAAACAGGTACTTCAGGCCGCCTCTTCCGCCCTTGTGGCGCTAAGCCCGGAGGACCAAAGGGCTGAGGATATCGCTGTTTGCTGTGGCGAGTGTTATTTTCAACCAGGTGGAGAAGAGAGGAAAACTGAGGTGTGTGTGCCTGTACCTTTAATTCACCAACTGACCTGGTCACCTGACCTTGGTCAAACAGGTACTTCAGGCCGCCTCTTCCGCCCTTGTGGCGCTAAGCCCTGAGGACCAAAGGGCTGAGGATATCGCTGTTTGCTGTGGCGAGTGTTATTTTCAACCAGGTGGAGAGGAGAGGAAAACTGAGGTGTGTGTGTGCCTGTACCTTTAATTCACCAACTGACCTGGTCACCTGACCTTGGTCAAACAGGTACTTCAGGCCGCCTCTTCCGCCCTTGTGGCGCTAAGCCCTGAGGACCAAAGGGCTGAGGATATCGCGGTTTGCTGTGGCAAGTGTTATTTTCAACCAGGTGGAGAGGAGAGGAAAACTGAGGTGTGTGTGTGTGCCTGTACCTTTAATTCACCAACTGACCTGGTCACCTGACCTTGGTCAAACAGTAACATCAGGCCGCCTCTTCCGCCCTTGAGGCGCTAAGCCCTGAGGACCAAAGGGCTGAGGATATCGCTGTTTGCTGTGGCAAGTGTTATTTTCAACCAGGTGGAGAGGAGAGGAAAACTGAGGTGTGTGTGTGTGCGCCTGTACCTTTAATTCACCAACTGACCTGGTCACCTGACCTTGGTCAAACAGGTACTTCAGGCCGCCTCTTCCGCCCTTGTGGCGCTAAGCCCTGAGGACCAAAGGGCTGAGGATATCGCTGTTTGCTGTGGCAAGTGTTATTTTCAACCAGGTGGAGAGGAGAGGAAAACTGAGGTGTGTGTGTGTGCCTGTACCTTTAATTCACCAACTGACCTGGTCACCTGACCTTGGTCAAACAGGAACTTCAGGCCGCCTCTTCCGCCCTTGTGGCGCTAAGCCCTGAGGACCAAAGGGCTGAGGATATCGCTGTTTGCTGTGGCACGTGTTATTTTCAACCAGGTGGAGAGGAGAGGAAAACTGAGGTGTGTGTGTGCCTGTACCTTTAATTCACCAACTGACCTGGTCACCTGACCTTGGTCAAACAGGAACTTCAGGCCGCCTCTTCCGCCCTTGTGGCGCTAAGCCCTGAGGACCAAAGGGCTGAGGATATCGCTGTTTGCTGTGGCAAGTGTTATTTTCAACCAGGTGGAGAGGAGAGGAAAACTGAGGTGTGTGTGTGCCTGTACCTTTAATTCACCAACTGACCTGGTCACCTGACCTTGGTCAAACAGGTACTTCAGGCCGCCTCTTCCGCCCTTGTGGCGCTAAGCCCTGAGGACCAAAGGGCTGAGGATATCGCTGTTTGCTGTGGCAAGTGTTATTTTCAACCAGGTGGAGAGGAGAGGAAAACTGAGGTGTGTGTGTGCGCCTGTACCTTTAATTCACCAACTGACCTGGTCACCTGACCCTGGTCAAACAGGTACTTCAGGCCGCCTCTTCCGCCCTTGTGGCGCTAAGCACTGAGGACCAAAGGGCTGAGGATATCGCTGTTTGCTGTGGCAAGTGTTATTTTCAACCAGGTGGAGAGGAGAGGAAAACTGAGGTGTGTGTGTGCGCCTGTACCTTTAATTCACCAACTGACCTGGTCACCTGACCCTGGTCAAACAGGTACTTCAGGCCGCCTCTTCCGCCCTTGTGGCGCTAAACCCTGAGGACCAAAGGGCTGAGGATATCGCTGTTTGCTGTGCAAGTGTTATTTTCAACCAGGTGGAGAGGAGAGGAAAACTGAGGTGTGTGTGCCTGTACCTTTAATTCACCAAGTGACCTGGTCACCTGACCTTGGTCAAACAGGAACTTCAGGCCGCCTCTTCCGCCCTTGTGGCGCTAAGCCCTGAGGACCAAAGGGCTGAGGATATCGCTGTTTGCTGTGGCAAGTGTTATTTTCAACCAGGTGGAGAGGAGAGGAAAACTGAGGTGTGTGTGTGCGCCTGTACCTTTAATTCACCAACTGACCTGGTCACCTGACCCTGGTCAAACAGGTACTTCAGGCCGCCTCTTCCACCCTTGTGGTTCTAAGCCCTGAGGACCAAAGGGCTGAGGATATCGCTGTTTGCTGTTTGGCGAGTGGCGCAAAGCGCAAGGCAAATAATCGGACGATATTAGTCTGTAAGAAATGGATCCATCTAATCTCAGTACATCTAATGTGCTGCTAAGAACTAGAGCTCAAGTAAGACAAACAGCACACTTAGAAGTTCTGCAGGCGAAAAAATCGAAAACCAAAAAAGTAAGTCAATACTTTTCCTGTGGGTCAGCAACTGACAATATTGACTTAGCTGTAGATGCATCTGTAACGCCGCTGGAAGATGTGTTTGAACCCCTGAAAACACTGGATGTTGGCCTATCACCAATTTGTGGCATGTTCATGCCCCTTAGCTTACATGCGCAGGCTATTTCAAGTCCTCCGTCCCCACTGCCCCCTCCCCTCCCGTTGCAAGTAAAACAAGTTGAGGGGGACGGGGGCTTGGTCTCAATGTTCTCAAACCAAGTGAAGAGGACCAACAAAAAAACCAATATGAATAATATGAAGAACATAAAGTCAAGTGGTATCGAGATAGAAGAGGACAGTAATATCGACCTTGATTCGCGGATTGGCCGGGCCGATGTGCCGCTGTCACCGAGTGGAGCAGAGACCGCCGCCTCGACGGGTGTTGTGCCAGTATGCGAGGACGCTACCGAGGAGTGGAGAATGGAGGATGCCACAAAATCCCCTGCCGTGGCGGCCGTTGATGACGTTGGCGGGCTGAGCCAGGGGGCGTGGCCGGCAGTCGCGGGTGAGCCCGGCGCCGCTGTGGGGATCGTGAGTGAGGCAGGGAACGTGCAGCGCCTGGTGGATTTGGCAGACGCTGCAGTGGGCTCTGCTTCGCTTCCTCCCTCTGAGTGTAATATGAGGCTAACCGCTTCGCCCAGCGGGACAGGTGGCGCGGGCGATGGACACGGAAACACTGTAAGTACAACTACCGATTCTCTCATGTCGCTGAGCAATCCTGTAAATGCCTCGCTCTGTGATTCTTTTGCCGCCCCTCAAAATCTAGGAGCCCCATTTATGCTTCACAGCCCACAGAGACCCCCCCTTAAGGATTCTAGCCTGAAGACAACATCGCATAGTGAAAATACACAGATTATTCAAAATGGTTTACTAACCAATGACAAAAGAAACTCGTTAGAGGTAGTCTCTGCAGTCCTACAGAACCTAATAAGTTTAAACAAATCCAGATCTTGTAACCGGTCGGATGTATCTAATCTACCTCATGAGTTATTATCCAAAGCCCCACAGAAAAGGACTTGTATGAGTGTCACTAACTCAAATCCAGATGTATGGGGAATTGGTAATTATAAAAGAAGTAAACCATGCGTGACAGAGTCTTCTGATAGTTTTGAACCGTCACAAGAGGGAAATGTTGCCGATTCGCAGAAAAGATTGCCTATTCCACCCAAGACTGGTCAGTCCAGCAACAAGAGACGTTACATCATTGGAAGTGAAAGCTCAATTTGTGAAGAAATGGAACAACAAAAATGAACCTGGGCGAAATGAGATCAGAACATCTGTACACATTTAAACAATACCAGGTCTTGTCAAAAAATATATCTATTTATAAATAATTTACACAAATATTTATTGTTCTCAACATCCCCATTTAAACACCATCATTCATTCACACTCTCACTATACATGTCAATATTCCACACTTGTGGTACTCAGACCACCTAGAACCAATATATTAACATAAATGTCAACACCTCTTGGTGATTACAGTAAGTGTTAATACAAAAACAAATAGCATCCTGCTTATTTGCTGTTACTCAACATATGTTTCGGTCGTCACAATAGGCCCCTAATTTAAGCCGGTAAATATAAGCAACCTTCTTCAGGAGACGGATGGTTCTGTTGCAACCACTCCGAAATGTCAAAAGGTGGAGGATGTCATCAAACCTCAATCTCCACGGGAAATAATGGAGACGCGTGTCAACGATGGACTAAATTCTGCAGTGGTGCTAGATAACTCTGCGCCTATACTGATCAAAAATTCAGGTATGGGAGTGTCTTGCGTCTTTAGTCAATAAATCCAAAGAGGAAAAATCCCTGTTCTCACCTCATGTGCCCGAGTCCAGAAATGTTCTAATCTGGTACCCCAGTTTTTTCTCACTGCGCGGTGATTCCAGTTCAATGTTGCATGGGTTCCTTCTCTCTTGTCCTGCACACACTCCAAATTTCTAACCTCAATTTGTGAAGAGACATCTGACGATTCTGATACGTCGGACTCTTCGATTGGTGACCGTCCGTTTCCTAAGATTAGTAGGGAGTAGGGAAGGGACATGCTCTAGACGCATTCCACATAAGTTAGAGGGGAGAGTGGAATGTGATCGGTCAGCTCCTTGTGTTCATGTGCCCTCTAATGATCTTTTAATAGCTCTTAAATCGGCAATGTCAATTTCTCTCACACCCTTCACGAAGTTATATGAAACCTTAAATGATAACGTGAAGGATGTCACAACTCTACTAGCTCTGATGAATTCAAAATTGGTTCACCTAGAATCAATGCAGGGTAGAGATAGACACAAACAAGAAGAGATGACTCATCAAATTATGTCGGTCATCCTAGCAACAAATGAGGCTAAAAAGAATGATATGATTGACAAAAAGCTGTTTGCAGAGGTTGCAAAAGAAGCCTTGTCCATCACACACAGCCATAGTAAAAAAAAAAAGATGAACTACGGGACGACAGTAACCTGAAAGACTTGGGAAGTAAAGCTTTAGCTGCCAATTCGAATGTTTGTGTAAACTCTTCAAAGCTGGCCAAGATGCCTGATCCACATTTACAGCCCGTCCAACCAGACATGCAATTTCTCCTGCATAGTAAGTCACCAGGAAGTTCAATAATAGAAGTGATTGACATCGCGAATGAGGGGCCTAAAGAAAGCGCTGCTCTGTTGGAAATTGAGATGCGCAAGCAAAAGCTTGTTGATGAATCACATTCCAAAAACGATTGCTTAGGAAAAGCTCTTGATACTTCGTTTAATACAGCTTTTATGCAAGCAAAAAATGCATTTAATCCAGCCTTAGTGGACCCTCAAATGGCCTCCGGTTCATCTCCACTTCAGAAAATTATAGAAGAGGTTTCTGACCCGCAGAATGTGTCGGTGACAACAGCGAAGTCTGCAGGTCTGTTTCCTATTTTTCAAAGTTTAGATCTAGAAGTGCAACCGACTTCAACTGTGGGTTCAAAAAAAAATCATCCTCTAATGAAAAAGCAAAAGAACATGCCTGCTCGAAAAAAATCGCAACAAAAAGGAGCCTGAAAATTCTTACGGAATTTAAATATGTTTCAAATAGTTGACGAGGCTATTTCGACCAGTTTGAAATTAGCGGACACAATAAAAGAGACTCAGATTGTGCACCTGGAAATAGACGATCCAAAATCTAATGCGATGGAGAGTTTGCCCAACGAAGAGGACTTAGCAATACAAGCGGAATTAATGGATCTATCAGTTTATGAAGACAAGATTGAACTCGATGTTGAACCGGTTAAAACTGTTGCGGAAGTATGCGTCATTCAAGAAGCTGTAGTATCTGCATTGGAAACAAAATCGAGCAGCGATAATAAGATTACATCATTCGAGAAACAAAATTGCACCCCGAATGAGTCACAGAAGGGCGAAGCTCCATTAACCTGTCCAAGACGTGTAGTGAGAGATAGACTGTGCGAGATCATTCCGCCAGTTGTAGAGGAGAAGGAAGAGGGTAGAGTGCCAAGGAGTCCGGAATTCATGACACTACAAGCTAAAAGAGAAAGACAAAGGATACAAGGCCAGTTGAAAGCACAAAATAGCACAAAATACGAATCAAGTCAGTGCAACTTATATGAGGGGTACCTTGAGAAAGAATTGGGATCAGACGCGAAAACACCTCTTGATGCCAAAGTATAAATGTTTCAGAAATCGGACTTATTTAAACCCAAAATGTTAGCGCAAAATTTGAAAAACAAGAACAGGATGCCTGCCGGACAAACGGCAGAGCCATCGTTTCTGATTAAATTAATGTTAGAGCGACTGGAGGGATCGGATAAACTTATTCTGAACAGAACTAATGTGCTACGACTACTTCATCATGTACCCCGTCTTCGCTCTTTGGAGTCGAAAGATCTGAAAATTATTGAATTCCCAGAGGAAAGGTGCACCGATAAGGTGATTTTACATCTAAACTCTAATCTAATCGCAAATGTAATTTTGGATGCAAATGAAGAGCTGTTATCAATGGGCTTCGACACTTATAAAGTGAGGGACCCGGAACGACGCGAAAAATAAGAGATTTTAAATCAGCCACGAGGAGCTTGGCCCTCTAATAAGTGTACCTCTAAACCTTTTGAAGTGGGGAGAAAGTTGGATCAAAGTGAGAAAAACTGGCGATCCTCGTCCGACCTGAATGGTCTAACTAGCAGTGCGCATTCAGCCGCTTCGCCTCCCCAAAGTTTTGTGGTGGTTGAAGAGGTCATGAGATTCAGAAGAAGTTCAATGGAAAGAATTAAGATTACTATAGATAATGAGAGACAAACTGAAAAATCCTCCTTGATAAAAACAAGCACTCAAAGAGAACATGTCCCCGTAGAAGACTGGAACTGGATGGCCTTGTCACTAAATGCAAATTTGAACAGCTAATGCCCGAAGCTTAATGTGGATCAAGAATGCTCTTTTACCTCATGGAATATGCGTGGTTTTTCACATCTCTTAAATAATAGCTGGGCACACGAGTTACAACTAATCTGTTTACAAGATACCTGGATCTGTGAATTACCAACAATCACAGACTATGAATGTGCAATCAATCCAGCCATAAAGGCAGAAAAGGGCCGCCCAGTAGCAGGTCTCCTGACATTGATTAAAAGGTCATCGGCATACCGGTTGCAGAACTCGACGAACTATACGCCCTACATCCAAGTCTGTGAGTTACGCAAAACTGCCGCTCCCTTCAAACTTTCCGACATGATCTATATTATCAACTTATATTGGAATCACCAACGGACTGGGTCACTTCCATTTATTGATCAGGTTACCGCAATTCTCGATAATTTGTTGGAATCAAACAGTGAAAGTGCTTTGATAGTTTGTGGCGACTTAAACATTGATTTTTTTAATCCCCAGTGTCCCGCCCAGGGTCATTTGTCAAAATTATGGTTAGAAGAAATGGAAGTAAGAGGACTCTCAATGCTAAATGGTCGAATGCAAGGTGACATACCGGCTAAGCCCACGTGGCAGCCGGAAGGTCAAAGTTCCATCATTGATTATATTTTTGTTTCTGACACGCTGCATGGAAAAATTAAGACCATGAAAGTTCGTTCCATGAAGAATAGCGATCATGAAATGCTAGAATTACGATTTCAAGACTCCCAAAGTCTGCAAATCAAAAAGTGGAAAACTAAATTCACAGTGGAAACAAATCGTCTTCGTCTAAAATTGGAAGAACACGACGTGGCTAAGATATGTAAACAATTCAAGTCGAAGCCAGACGAGATTGAATATATGCCAATTTTATCTCAATTTAAAACCAAAAATATTGGTCTGAAAAACTGGTCTTTCGTGAACAAACATAGTTTTGATCTTATGGTAAAACAAAGAAAAAGAACAATGCGAGCTGAAATTCGAAAAAATAATAAAGGCCCAAAGAGTGAAATAGCAGTAAAAAACAAAGTAGTCAAACAAGCCTATAAAAATTGGATCAAAAGCCATCGATTTATATTACATCAAAACGATGCTGAAGCAATGATGAAGATCCTTACGAATAAAAACAGTGGCGAGTTTTGGCGAACTATCAACTGCATCGAAACCTCGCAAGTGGCCCCACCAGCTTGCCCTATTCCTGAAATAGAGTGGGTAAACCACTTCACAGCCCTATACTTCAAAGATCTTGCTCCAAATATGTCAACTACCAATCTAACATCATGGAATTTACATTTCACAAAGGACGATATCCGAGATATAATCATGAGAGCAAAAAACGCGCGGGCCCCCGGCCCCGATGGGTTGTCTAACTACATGATCAAACAGTTTCCTGATCTATGGACAGACTTGTGTTTTGATCTATTTACGAAAATCAACTTGGAAAAGCAAGTGCCAGCCTCATGGAAGACTGGGATAATCGTGCCAATATTTAAGAAAGGAAACGGAGCATCACCGGAAAATTATCGTCCGGTGGCCCTGCTCGACGTTCTGGGCAAGATTTTCTCATCCCTGTTGCAAGTAAAACTGATCACTTGGGCTAAATCAGCGAAAAGAGTAGATGAAAGACAGGCGGGTTTTGTGAAATTTGTGGGGTGTTCACTAAACCTGCTGGTTCTAAATCTGCTGAAAATGGAAGCTTTGAGAACTAACACGAGAGTGTATCTTGCTTTCGTTGACATCTCCATGGCCTTTGACATGATTGATCGTGAACTATTGTGGCAAAAGTTGGAACTGTGGGGCTGTCCGGTTGGCTTACTTGCAGCAATTCAAGAGCTTCACTCTAATAATTCAATTGCCGTTCGGCTGGACACATCGGGGACGCTGTCCGCTCAAATCAAGACATGCAAAGGAGTCAAGCAAGGTTGCCCGTTAGCAGCTGCAATCTTCGGCCTGTTTATCTCTGATATTGGGGACGGAATTCAATCGGTGCGATCTTTTCCACCAAAACTCAATTCATCGAAGGTAAGCTGGCTGTTGTATGCTGACGACTTGGTAATTCTAGATTTAACACCGATTGGTCTTCAACGCAAACTCGAAGCTATTCAAAAATATGTTTGCCAGAATAAATTGAAGATCAATATAAGCAAGACAGAAATACTGGTGTTTGAAAATTTAAAAACAAGTCGTAACTCAAGAGACTTAAAATATGTATGGTCTCTAAATTAAATGAAATTGCAGCTCTCAAAAAGCGTAAAATACCTCGGCATGAATCTAAATTCCAGCATATGTGACGACCCTTGGGTGGTCGATTCAAAGCGAAAATGTGGTCAGCTGGCCTGCCAGGGCTCGGTGATACATAGAAAATATGGGCGATTTTCATTGCAACCGCTGCGTAATTTCTATGAACAAAAAGTTGTGCCGATTCTGGCTTACGGCGCGGAAAATGCCTTTGGTTGCCCGGCGACACACTGGAACTCATTAGAACATATGTGCTGGACCATACCTTAAATTTACCACCTGGAATTGCATCAGCCTGCATACGATAGGAATTAGCTTTAATTTCACTGCACGCTAGGATATGCTGGAACCAACTAGCACTGTTTCGAAAAACTAGAGCAGAGGAAGGAATATTCCAATTCCAGATATTCCACAATGCTCCATCGGGAGGCTCAGATATTCTCTCCCAATGGATAAAAAGATGTGAAGATCTTTTAGCATTTAACAACATCAGCTTGAAAACTCTTCACACAAATCCTACGGCTGCTAAAGTGACCCTATGGCGCGCTGACTGGATAAATCCTTGTAACGAGCGTTTAGCCGCCAATGCGATGAAAAATTCTCCTGCTGAATCAAGAGGTTACAACATCCTTCAAAAATATCTGACTCGATTCCCGAATTCGAAAGCCAGAAGAGTATACATGCTATTTCGGCTGAATGTAATGAAAACGAAAGAGCGAACCGGCCACTGGGCGTGTAATGTGGGACTAAATTCTATCTGTCGCTTTTGTAATAAGGAGTTGGAGTCCCTTAAACACTTAGTCCTCTTTTGCTCAGCGTTGAAAGATGCAAGATCAATTCATCTGGGCCGGTGGTATCACGAAAATCAGTCTGCATGTGCAGACGAGTGGTGGAGGAGAATGTGGAATGGATTAGATATGAAATTAATCTTGCCCTTGACCTCCTTCCTGGCCGTCATTAATGACAAACTAAAAGATCAAACCGGACAATTGTGAGAATGCCTGAATGAGTTTAAGTGCTTTCAAGGTTGATCATGGAAAATAAGATCTGTCAATGTGACTTTTCTGTTTGGGCAGCGAGAAGGGAGGAGGTCAAATTGGGGGGGAAAAGATAAAGGTCACTTTTGGTTGTGTAATATTTGAAAGGTTTGATTTTAAACCAATAAAATTTTTTTAAAAAAAATAATACGTTTACAGCCCTCACGGAATATGCAAAAGAAAATGGGGTGGTTATTAATACAGCGAAAACAAAAATGATAGTCGTTTCCAGTAGATCATTCAGCAAAGTAAACATCATAACTGACTCACAAACTATGGAATATGTCCCAACCTACCTGTACTTGGGTATACCTCTGCAGGGAGACAGTGATTATAGACCGATTATTGCTGGCAAACAAAGAAAACCCAGGCAACTTACCTTTGCTATCAACAAATTTGCAAACCATACTGTGGGCTATTCTTTGAGGGGATTATCTGGCTATACAAACAAAGTTTCACCCCTGCAATATTGTATGGTCTTGAAGCCCTTGCCTTGCCCTGCCCAACTTAACATGGCTTAACATAATAGAGGGTTTCTTTTGGAGGATGCTTCTGAGGCTGCCCCCGTCAACACCAATGGCTTACCTTCGTCTGGAGTTGGGCCTGATGTCCTTACGTAGCCAGGCTTTGATCAGAACAGGCATACTTTTCTTTAAGATGAGAACTGGTCCCAAGTGGCCGCTTCTGAAAACCTTGGCCAGAAAACCTGGGGCAAGTTGGACATGCAACACTAAGGGGGATGACTTTAACAAATTAAACAAGGTGTGTTTTTCCATGATTGAGTGGCATCCAGACTTTGCACGGGGCCCAGGGTTTGAAACATTGAAGTTCCTGTTTAAGAACAAGTTACAGCAATGAGACTGGATAAACAATTATACTCACCTAGCAACGTTACACAACTACAAGTATCTTGAGAATATTGTTCGCAGCTTTAGATTACGTCTTCGGACCAACCAGCTCTTTGTACTGGCACTAGAGGGGTGGGCCTGAAAATTACTGCAACAAACAGAATAAGTAGGATGTGTATGTTGGAAACCAATGTTGAGACCCATAGAAGCGTCTTGACAGTATATCCAAGGTGGGAATCCCTCATGACAATGCTGGGGCAGATTGTGACCCACTAGGATGCGATCAAGTTTGATGACTTTTGGGCCTTCTGTCTAAATACTGATTCGGAGAGGGTGCACATGGCACTATTTAAAATCTGGAGTGTATTGTGGGAAACACTACAGGCCTAACACTTGTTATGTAGCACCCCTAAAGATGACTGATTGACAGATTTTTGACTTTGGTAGAAATGTCTGATATGTTTTAAATGTTTTAACTGTTTTAAATGCTTTTATGAATTTGGCATATTATGAATTTTGTCTGATCATTGTTGTAAAGGTTCTTAAGAGAATCAAAACAAATAATTACATATTAATACATTATTATTCGAGGGGATTGGGTCCTCCGACGTATTCCATATCTATGACAGTAATCCCCACAGTTGTGCTGCTTCGGAAAATCTTTCTGCGTCCTACGTCGATACGCTGTCCTCGAGGGCCTCCGTCGAGCCGACGTCACCGGATGTTATAAGCAGGACGCATGACGCCCGTAGCCTCAGTTCCGTTTTTTCCACGAACGTGTTCGCTTCGGAGATCTCGACACGCCTCGATTCTACTGAATCCTGTTCTTTCGGTTCTTCGAAGCTGTTTCTTCATTGCTATCGGTATGATGTCTTTCGGCTTCTTCCACCCCGCGGTCCGGGTTTAAGAAGTGTCGGGTGTGCGGGTCCAAGATGTCGCTGACAGATACGCACAATGCTTGCCTCTGGTGCCTCGGGGAGGACCATGATACGGACGACTGTGTCGACTGCTAATCGCTCACATCGAAGGCTTTGTGGGAGCGTAAGAAGAAGCTGTCGGTCGGTAGGGTGGCCAAGACCCGGAAGTCGCGTTCCACTGGTCTTTCGACGGACGATTCGAGGGGACACTCTCTGCATCGTTGTCGGGAGTCCGGGGGTTCTCGGTCTGGGAGTCGGTCCTGCCATTCCTCTGCCTCTTTGGGGCACTCCAGGAAGCGCTGTCACCAGTCGCCTTCCCCGTCCTCTCCCGAGGACTCCGCCCGTCGGTGGGTTGCTTGTCCCAACAAGCATTCCACTCCTGAGCAATGGGATTCCTTCCGAAAGGAGATGTTGGCGATTTTTCATTGCAGGGCTCCGGTCCGTCCGCGCCACCTGAGGACGCCGGTCGTGGCCGTGCTAGAGACACCGCTTGTCCGCCTTCAGGCTCGAGCAGTCGTCGCGACCACCGGGCGCCTTCGAGGTCTCGGTCGGACAAGGATGGTCGATCTAGACATGCCCGTTCCAGGTCCCGGTCCTCGACGCCATCAAGACCGCGTGAACCTGTGAAGCCTTCGAGGAAGACATCGATGCCGGCGGCGCTGAGGTCGTCGACGGACTCTCTCTCTCGAGGCCCCGCCTCTGAGGAAGTCGTCGACGCCATCTGCGCCCAGGCTGTCGAGACATGCTTGGGGCTCCGCCCTCGAGGCCTGTGTCAACGCTGTTGAAGCCGTCGGCGCCGCGCTCGACGCCGATTCCATCGGCGCCTTTGTCAGGGATGCCTCGTGGTATGGGGGAACCCCCTAGAAAGGCTCTGGCTAAGGCAAAACATGTCTTTGTTTCTTTTTCAGTTCCCTCTTTCCAGCTTCTGGATTATATTTCTGAGGTGGATGACGGATCTGAGGAAGATGTGGTTCCTGCAGAGGTCCCTGATAACATTGTTTCTGGTCGTAGCCAGCTTGAAGACCTGCGCCAGTCATTGCATGACGCCAGTGGGCTCGACACCTCTCCGGAGGTGGAATTTGGTAGGCCTGAGCCTGGCACGCATGCCCGACTCCTCTTATCGGCGCCTGATGTCGAGGGTCACGGATTACCTGGGGTGGTCTGCCCCCCCCGCCCCCCGGGGATTTTAAGCAGGATGACCTGGCTGATATCCAGGACCATGGTTCACCAACTGACCCGGTGCTGTCATTCCATATGGCCTTGCAGAGAAGGGTGGCTGCGGCTTGGACTTCTCCGGAGAGTCTCCCGGCAGTGAGCAAGTCCTTGCCGAAGAAATATCGCCCCCAGCCAGTGGCGACCCCTACTACTTGACCACGCACCCCAGTCCGGAAAGTTGGTGGTGCAGGCGGCTACGGCCCCCGCAAAGCAGGCGTCGTACCCTATCATCCCTCCTGATAGGGACGACAAATGTTTTGACGGCTGGGCGAAGAAGTTATTTTCTTCTGAGGGTATGGCGCTTCAGGCTGCTTACTCCGTTTGTGCCTTGTCTCGTTTCACGCACACTCTGTGGAACTGTATTTCCCTAACGGTTGATCATATTCCCGAAGGGGAGGAATGGGATGGTTTCCTTGCTATCGTGCAGGATGGCAAGGATGCCATGTGTTAATCCGTTCAGTCGCGTATGGACATGGTTGATTGCGTCAGCCGGCCCATGGCGGCGAGCACAGTAATACGCAGATTTGCGTGGTTGCGGAAGTCGGGTTTTGCTCCTGATGTGCAGGCCCGCCTCCTCAACATGTCCTTTGATGGTGAACATCTTTTTGGCAGCAAGGCTGACGAGAGTCTTGAGAGGTTGCAGACCTCCAAAGCTGCAGCAAAGTCGTTGGGCGCTGCAGTCCGCCAACCTCCGCCTTTTCGTCCTAGGGGACAGCAATGGGGGGGGAGGTTCCTTTCGATATTACTCGTCCTTTAGTAAATCAAGAGGAGCTGCTAGTCAAAGGGGCAACCGTTGGCGTGCCAGAGGTGGAAAACAAGGTACTCGAGGTGCCAAGGTCGCGCGAACAATTGCCTCTTTGCCCTCAGGCACTGCCGCAGCCGCTTCAGCTCAGTCATGAGGCCCATGCTTCTCCAGTTGGGGGAAGGCTGGCGCAGCATTTTGTAGAATGGCGTGCCATTACTTCAGATGTGTGGGTTCTGGAGATCATAGCCCACGGCTACCGTCTTCCTTTCCGGCAGAGGCCTCACGACAATCCACCAGGGAACCTCTCTTTGAAGAGTCCGGATCCGCTCCTTGCGCAGGAAATTCAACCCCTGCTGGAGAAAGGCGCTATAGAACTGGTGCCTGTAGCGGAGAGGAACAAGGGATGGTATTCCCCTTATTTTTTTATTTTGAAGAAAGACGGAGGATTGAGACCCATCATGGACTTGCGGTTTGAACGAGCTCCTCAGGAAGGACAAGTTCAAGATGGTTACTCTTTCTCAAGTCCTCCAGGCCCTTCAACTTCAGGACTGGTTGGTGTCTCTCGACCTCAAGGACGCTTATTTTCATGTGCCGATCCATCCCAAGCACAAGAAGTGCCTGAGGTTCGCGGTTGGCGACTCGCACTTTCAGTTTCGGTTCCTGCCATTCGGTTTGACCTCCGCCCCGAGGGTTTTCACCAAGCTCATGGTGGTGGTGGCAGCATTTCTCAGGAAACGGGGTTCACGTCTACCGCTACCTGGACGATTGGTTGATCAGAGCGCGCTCTCCCGAGCAAGACCTGGATCATCTGTCAGTCACCTGCCACTCCCTTCACAAGCTGGGCTTCTCCCTCAACTTAAAGAAGTCCCATTTGACACCAACTCGGAGGCTCCAGTACATCGGAGCAGTGCTCGACACGTCCTTGGGGCAGTGTTTTCCTCCCCAGGTGAGGGCTCACCACATTCAGCAGATGGTGCGCAAGTTTCAACATGCCCAGAGTCTCCCAGCGTTAAAGTTCTTGAGGTTGCTCGGCCTCATGGCATCCTGCATTCTTCTGGTGCCAGAGGCCAGGTTGCGGATGAGATCTTTGCAATGGGCTCTCAAGCTACAGTGGTCACAGTCCTCCGGCAGGATGTCAGACCTCGTTCAGGTGCCGCCCTCGGTCGCCCAGGACGGGATGGGGAGCTCATGCCAACGAGCTGACAGTCGGCAGTCGTTGGTCTCCATTGGAGTCCAGACTCCATATCAATCTGTTGGAGCTGAGGGCCGTCGGGCTTGCTTTGAAGGCTTTTCTGCCGACTGTGCGAGGAAAGAATGTCCTGATTCTGACGGACAACACAGTGGCCATGCACTACCTCAACAAAAAGAGGGGGGCAGGGTCACTTCCTCTGTGCAGGGAGGCGATGCAGCTCTGGTTCTGGGGTATCCAGCGGGGAATTTCGATCTCGGCAGTTCATCTGGCCGGAGACTAAAACGAGACAGCGGACGCTCTGAGCAGGCAGAGCGCGATCTCTCATGAGTGGGAGTTGACTCAGGAGATTCGCCCTTTGAGGGACCCCTCAAGTGGATCTCTTCGCCTCCAGTGTCAACCGGAAGTGCGAAAGGTTCTGCTTGTGGGAATTTCCTCCAAGAGGAGCCTTAGGAGACGCGTTTGTGGTGGAGCGGTCATTCCCACTGCTGTACGCGTTTCCTCCAGTCCCCGTCATCCCGCAAGTGCTGCGGAGGTTACGGAGGTTCGGTTCCCGGATGATCCTCATTGCTCCGGCATGGGCCAGGAGGACGTGGTGCCCGGACCTTCTCAACTTGTCCATCTGCCTTCCACGTCATCTTCCCTACCGAGACGATCTGCTCTCACCGGAGGGGGGGGGGTCAGGTTCTCCATCCAGAGGTCAGATCCCTCAACCTTCATGCTTGGCTTCTGAAAGGTTGAGGTATAAGGTTTCTGACCTCCCTGAAGACGTGATGGAGGTGTTGCTTTCGGCCACATGGCCAGCAACTAAATCCCTGTGCCGTTGGAGGAAGTTCTGCGACTGGTGCAAGGTTCAGAATGTGGATCCTTTTTCATGTGACATTCCTGTAGTTCTGTCTTTTTTGCTTTCTTTAGCCCACAGGGGCTTGCAAGTGGGTACCTCAGACAAGTGTTCTTATTTTAAAATTCCTTTAATTTCTCAGTTTCTGAAAGGGCTCACTATTGTGTTCCCTCCGTCATTCCAGGTGCCCGGTTGGGATTTGAACCTTGTTCTCAAGTTTCTAATGGGTGCTCCATTTGAGCCTTTACATTCTTGTCCTTTGAGACTGTTAACACTTAAAACTGTATTTTTAGTTGCGGTCACTTCCGCTCGCAGAGTGAGTGAGTTACAGGCACTTTCAGTTAATCCACCCTTCACTGTGTTTCATAAGGACAGGGTTGTCCTTCGAGTTCGTCCTTCCTTTCTTCCGAAGGTGGTGTCGGAATTTCATTTAAGCCAGAAGGTTGTTCTTCCGGCGTTTTATCCTCCTCTGCATCCTGGTAAGGACGAGGAGAGGCTCCATAGGTTACATCCTAGGAGAGCTTTAAGTTTCTACATTTCATGCATGTCCCGGGTCAGAGTGGACGATCAGCTCTTTATTGGTTACGCTGGAAGAAGTTTGGGACAAGCTGTGACTAAGCAGACTTTGTCTAGATGGATTATCTTGGCAATTTCTGAATGTGACGGCCTGGCGGGTAAGGACCCTCCTGTAGGCTTACGGGCCCATTTGACTAGGGGTATGGCTGCCTCTACTGCCCTGCAGAGGGGTGTTCCTATTCGTAACATCTGTGATGCAGCCACTTGGGCTTCGGTCCAAACTTTTGTACGTCTGAAGTTCTGTAGCGGGGAAGGCAGGGAGGGAGCGATATGGAATACGTCGTCGGACCATCCCATCGAAAGAACGTTACCAGGTAAGAGACCAACTTGTTCTACTCGCATGCGTGTGTTCACCTGAACTCCTGTCACGGGGTTCCAACACCGGCTTGCACTCTCTCTGGAGCCGCGCCCCGCTCCAAAGAGCAGACAGGAATTCTGCAAAAACGGCTCCAGTAGACCACTTGATGTTATATGTTTTGGGGGACTGGTCGCTATAGGTGGGCGCGGCCCCTCCGGAGAAGTGCCCTGGAAACCTCCGCAGGCACGGGCAGGGGAGGGGTGCACCAAATGAAGGCACGCCCCTGTACGGGAAGAAGGCCCAAGATGCGTTTGCAAAGGTAAGTGTTTATTTCCACAAACAGAAAAAATATCAGCAAAGGACTCTGCTGCACGAGAAAGCTCTGAGCTCTGGGCGCAAGTGCAGTACAGCATCACTCAGGACGTCATTCTATACAGTACAATTCTACCAACCCTATTGGGTGGGCACTACACATATATGGTGTCCTCCATATGTAATGCTAGGCCATTGGTCCATCTTCATCTGTCCATCTGGGCTCGTCATCCTTGGTGAGGTTGGTCTAACAATTAATTGATTACTCTGTTATGCAATGTTACCTTATTGTTGCAAACACCTGGCAGACATATCGATGGGCTGTAGAAGAGCCAAAATCGCACTAACTGACACACTTCACTCATTCCTAGGCAGCTCATCGACCCCCAAGGTCCTGCATCTTAGTTTTGGGCTATAGTTTAGTTGCTACTGTGCACCTCACTGCACAAATCACGTGACCCATTTCTGATGGCGCGATAGCCTTGCCTTCTGATCTTAGTGATCGATCGAGGGGTGTAAAGGTTTTATGGTTGGTGTTTTGGGTTTGGGTGATGTGGCATACGGTTGCCTTGGGATAAAAGCATTCCAAAGCTGTATTTCTCATGCCGGAATCATTGGGGCTGGGGGGCCTTGCTATCTGTCTCACGGGATGGTACTGCCTAGAGGCACGCTGCTCCCTTCTCATGACCTTGCATTTTGCATTCTTCCCTGTGTGTGAGGGCCTGTAATTCTTTGGAACATTGGCTGTGTGGGACCTGGCCAGGGTGGGCGTTTTGTTTACTCTCGTGCAAGGGAGCTGATATTAAAGTAACTAATACTATTTCGCAGTGCTTGTGTCTACATTCTAGGATGGCTGCCAATTGTCTAAGATGGCGTTCGCATTTGCATATCTTCTATAGCTCCTAATACATGCATTAAGGTGATCGTTCATCCCCCTTTGTGTGTACCCTACTACCCCCCCCCCCCCCCTTGCTCCCTGAATGTGTCTTATAACATTTGTGCCTTATTCGGTATCGTCTGGGTGGGGGGAATGGGAAGACCCTGTCTGCTCCCCAACATTATACACAAAACACCAAGAAAGTTATGGTGGGTTTAAAGACTAAACCTTTCACCAGAAATGTGAAAGTAGAATAGTCCATTTGAGCCAAGTCACACATTTCTCAACGCCTCCTAGTAGTCATCACTGGAAGTTCTCACTTTCAGTTTTGGGTTCTGCCTTTTTGGGCTCAACTCTGCCCCAAGGGTCTTCACCAAGTTGATGACGGTGGTGGCAGCAAATCTAAAGGGCAGGGGGAGGGGTGATTCACATCTTTCCCTACCTAGACGATTGGCTGAGCAGAGCTTGTTCTGCCAAACAAGCTGTGGAACATCTCAGCAGCACCTGCCATTCTCTCCACAAACTGGGCTCCTCCCTTAATTTCAAGAAGTCTCAGGTGATACCTTCCTAAAAGCTGCAATTTATTGGAGCGGTCCTGGACTCTTCCTTGGCAAAGGCTTTGCCTCCCGAGTTAAGGGCTCAACATATCTTGCAGATGGTGAAAACATTTGAGAACAGCAAACATCTGGTAGCCTTTTTTTCCAGATGTTTCTCGGTCTCATGGAATCCTGCATTTTTCAGGTGTCAGAGGCCCATCTAAGAATGAGGGCTCTCCAGTGGGCCCACAGATCCCAATGGTCACAATTCTCCGGCAGGACGATGGATATTCTTCAGGATCCAAGCAAGGTTGCACAGGATCACCTGTTGTGGGCCTGCAAGGAGAATGTGATGGTAGGGGAACCTTTTTGGCAATCATGGCCGGAGATAACCGTGGTCACGGATTTTTCCCTCACGGTATGGGGAGCCCACATGTACAATCTCACAATCAGCGCTCATTGGTCTCCATCGGAATCGAGACTGCGCATAAAGCTTTTAGAGCTGAGGGCAATCAGGCTGGTGCTGATGGCCTATTTGCCATCCACACAGAGGATGTCCTGATAATGACAGACAACACAGTGGCCATGCATTACCTCAACAAAAGAGGAGATGTAGGGTCACTACCATTGTGCAGGGAGGTAATGCAGCTCTGGGTTTGGGCTCTTCAACACAGCATTTCTCTATCAGCTGTTCACGTAGCCGGTGAAGAGACCACAACAGCGGAAGCCCTGAGCAGCATCTCCCACGAGGGGGAGTTATCTCAGGAAGTCCTTCTGGAGATCTTCACCATTTAGTGAACCCTTCAAGTGGATCTGTTCACATCCAGTATGAACAGGAAATGCAACCTGTTCTGCTATAGGAAATTTCCTCAGACAAGAGCTCTGGGGACCATTTGTGGTGGACTGGAAATGTACACTCCTGTATGCGTTTCCACCAGTCCCCCTCATTCCTCATGTCATCAGGAGGTTGAGGAAGCTTGGTAAATCCAGGATCCTGATCGCTCTGGATTGTGTCAGGAGGATATGTCCATCTGCCCTCCAATTAGTCTTCCCCAAAGAGCATATCTGTTCTCCCAAGAGGGAGGGTATCTTCTCCATCCATAAATCAGGACTCTGAACCTTCATGGATGGCTTCTGAGAGGTTAAGATACCAAAGACTGGGATCTCCCAATAGATTGAGGTGTTGCTTTCAGCTCGGAGGCCTGCAACAAAAACTACCGCTGCCGGTGGAACATGTTTTGCAGCTGGAATAGAATATCAATCCTTTCAATTGTGACACTCTGTATTGACATTTCTTTATTTTTGAACATCTTTTTATTAGCATTTTGCATAGGCATTATACAATAATAAACAATCAAACATAAGGTATAACTGCCTGCCCCGCCCTACTCCCTCTTGCGGTTCTAGATGAGCTCAGCAAACATTTCTTTCCCCATTCCCTATGCAATCCCCAGGATGCGTAATTTATGGGGGGCAGTGTTATTCCCTATAATCCTTGTGTAGGAAAATAAGCACCGTCTCCCATTTCATCGTGAACTTTGTCTGGTCCCCTTGCAGTGAGTATGTTATCCATTCCAACGATACAAAGTTCCAGACCTTAACGAGCCATTCTTGTTCACATGGGGGGGGAATCAGTAGACTTTCTGTCTGTGTTCTGGCCCAGATCTAATGTTCTGATCTCAAATGCATAGAAGGCTTTTTTTGGGGCCTCTAGTAGTTTGCTTACTAAATATTGTTTGGAGATTGTTGTTGATAGCCTCCCAATAAGCCCCAAGTTCCGGACAATTCCACCAAGCATGCCACCAGTCCTCTACCCCCACATCCTCTTCAGCACTTCTGGGAGACTGAGAGATTCATCCGGTGGAGGCTCTCCAGCGTGTAGTGCCATAGAGTCATTATTTTATACCAAAACTCCCCTAATTTGTATGGCCCTTGTTAATTTAGGGATGTCCTCCCAGAGATGTTCCCATTCTTCCTGTGGCATCGGTTCGCCCAGGGTGTTTTCCCATCTGGCCTTATATTTAAGCTCTGTGCTGGGGTCTGCATCCCGTAGTAATGTATAGAGGCTGGAGATAAAAAGTTTATCGCCCGGATTCGTGATTAGGAATCTTTCAAATGGTCTAAGGAGCCTAGTGGCCGCTTCTTTATTGTGCAAATTCGGTGGTTGATCTGATCTGTGTAACTAGAGTTTCTCATCTAGCAGGGCCCCTACTAATGCCCTATCCATTTGAATCAATCTTTTCCCAGACCCTACCGCTCACCAGTCTTTGATCAGCCTTGGCTTCGCATTGATATGATATGATATAATAGTTTATTTATTTTTTAAGAATTTTATTAGTTTTTCAATACAATCAACAATACAAACCAAACATGCAGTGTAATCCACAATCATTACATTAACATCAATTAGTCTTTGTTCACTGCCCCCATGTTCCCACCCCCCTTCACGAGCCTGTTCGTCCCTCACACTCAGTATCTTCTACACCCGGCAGGGCGTCATTTTCATCAGATTCCTCTGGATCTAACGATGTTCCAAATAGAGCAGATATCAATGTTTTCCATGCCATCAGGGTACCCACTTCTTCCTCCCAAGACATGCTGCTTGCCTCCTGCCACACCACCGTTTCAGCCTCCGCCCATTTCTGTAATTCTTTCCACCACACATCCACCCGTGGCTTATGACACTTTTTCCATCCCATAGCTGCTTTGCAAGCACGTACGTCAAGTCTTTCAGTTTCCCAACATGCTTCAGTTTTCGTGGCCTAGGAAACCCCCCCAACAGGCAGGCCCAAGCCGTGTCTACGGCGAGCGCGACCTCTTTCTCTGCTAGCTTTTGTGCAACTTCTCTCCAGAAACACTCGATCACTGGGCATGCCCAAAACATGTGTGTCATATCAGCATTCTCCTCATCGCACTTAGGGCACGCCTGTCTCCCAGCATTCCTGAATTTAGATATCCTCAGCGGGGTCATATACGCTCTATGCGTTAGGTACAGCTGTATTTGCTGCAATCTGGCATTCCTAGATACTTTCTTATGGTATCCCAGGGCCAGTTCCCACATCCCATCCTCCATTTGGGCTCCCACCTCTGTTTCCCCAATCCAATCTCAAATGTGTCAATTCCTTTCCAACCTTAGTCATTATCATCTCATACAATCTAGAGATCTCATGCCTCCCTTCAGTTGTGTCAAATATCATCCCCATAATGGCGTCCGGTTCCTCCACCAACACTGTCTCAGGGCACGTTATCCGAATCTTCCGCACCAGCCTGTGATACGTAACATACTGGCCCCCATTTAGTCCCGCCTCCTCTCCAAGTCCTTCAAACTCCCCGATGGTCCCCTCCTGCCATATATCTCCCAACGTTACCAGCCCCACCGACTCCCAATAGTTTCTGATAATCACCCTCAGTTGCTCATCTCCTCCCGCCAAAGCAACCAGAGGTACCTGCGGGGAACACGGGAGCGGGTCCCCCATCATTATACATGCTCGACGCCACATTTTCCACCCAAGCTTCATCATCCCCAGGCACTCCTTTATTTCTGAATCAGGTAACCAGATAATCTCTTTCAGGTAAAACGGGGCACAGTCCTGCCCAAACAATCTAAATTCAGGGGTCGATTAATCGGAGAGCCATTTGGCCACAAACTGTAATTGACTTGCTATGTAATAGGCCTCAAAATTAGGTAGCTTGACACCCCCTTTCTCGTGAAAGTTCTGCAACTTCCAGAGCGCTACTCTATTCCGGGTACCATGCCACAGAAAGTCTCTACACATACCTTTTTAATTGAACAAAAAACCTCTTGGGAATCATATGTGGGATATTGCTAAAATAATGTAGGAGCCTAGGCAGAACCACCATCTTAAGCATTGCTCCCCGCCCCATCATCGCTAAGGACAATTTCTCCCAAAACCTCATACATTTGCGGATTTTTTCAACGGCCATCTCGTTACTACACCTGTGTTCCTCCTCCGCTGTATGGCACACATCTATTCCAAGATAGCGGAAGGAGCCCACAGTCCACGGCACCTGCAACACCGGCAACCTTTCCACAGGGATTCCCTTGTAACTGCCCAGCGGGAAAATGCTAGATTTTTGGGGATTCAACGCTATACCGGACAACCTCGCATACCCTACCATCACCTCCAGAACATACTGAAGATTTTCTTCCGGGTATCTCAAGTATAATAACAAATCATCCGCATATAGGGATATCAAGTGCCGTTCCCCCCCCGACCTCCATACCGATCGCATCGTATTGCTGCCTCAGGTATAGTGCCAGGGGCTCCAGAGCCAGAATGTACAACATCGGGGACCAGGGGCACCCCTGTCTAGTGCCTCTGCTAAGTTGCCATCTCTCAGATATCACTGTTCCTGTTCGCACCCTGGCTAGTGGCGCACTATACAGCATCTCCGCCCACCTAATGTACCCCGGCCCCATTCCATACTCCCAAAGCCGCCAGCAGCCACGCCCATCTGACCGAGTCGAACGCTTTTACTGCGTCCAAAGACACGATTGCCATCTCTCCTTCATTGTCACAGCCCCATTCGATCACCCGATGGAGTCGCCTGTGGTTGTGAGTAATATTCCTGTCCGGGACATAGCCCGTTTGGTCCGGGTGTATTAATTTGCTAATTACTTTCCACAGTCTATTCGCCAGGACAGCCGTTAATATCTTGCTGTCCTGGTTCAGCATCGACAACGGCCTGTACGATCCGCAGCTATGCCCAGGTTTATTAGGTTTAGGGAGCGGTATTATGATCGCCTCACTGAGCGACTCCGGCAACCGTCCCACTTCAAACGCCTCATTGAGCATTTCCAACATTGGGGGGAGCACTTCCGCCCCATATGCTTTATAAAATTCACTAGGTAATCTATCTGCTCCCGGGGTCTTACCAGTAGGTAGCTGCCTAACAACCTCCTCCAACTCCTCCAAAGTAATTGGTGCATCTAGTTCTTCTCTTTCTTCTGCGCTTATCTTGGGCAATCCCATGTCTTGCAGAGTTTCCAGCATCTCATCCCGGCTGCCTCCTCCTCTATCCTCATATAGTTCTCTATAATAATCCGCAAATTCTCTGTTGACTCCCTCTTGGGTGTCTGCCACCTCCCCATCTTCTCTGGTTATTGTCCTAATCGGGGGCCTCGGGATTTCACTCTTATATAGCCACGCCGAGAGACGGCCCGTTTTATCTCCACCCGCATGTTGTCTCTCAATGTACTTTTTGTAATTAAGGTTGCAGAGCCTTTCCCAGTATTCCGTGCACTGTTGCTGTAGTTTAAGCACCAGCTCGGTGTCTATGCTTTCACCTTTTAGTTCTCTTTCTAATTCCCCTTCCACCCTTTGTAAATCAGCCAGGACCCCATCCTGCAGGCCTTACACCCCGCATCACCACTTTGAAGGCCTCCCACAGTGTCCCTGCTGAGTCAACGCTGCCTGTGTTCACCTCAAAATAACTAATGATCTCATCTCTTATATCCTCCCGAAAAACCGGATCTTTAAGCACCTCCGCACGGAGACGCCACGTCGGAATCCGTGCCCTAGGGCGGCAGTATTGCCACCCCAGAACCAGGGGCGAGTGATCCGACAGGACCCTCGCTTTATATTCTATGTCAACGATCTCTATCATTACATCTGATGTGGCAAAGACATAATCAAGTCTAGTGTGCAGCTTTTGTGGGGCCGAGTAATGTGAATATTGCCTCTCATTAGGATGCTTCGTTCTCCACACATCTACCAATCCAAAGTCGTCCAACAACGACTGCAATGCCCTAGCTGCTGGGGCAGGCCTGACCATCTTGTCATCCGACCTGTCTACTTCGGGGTTCAGCACACAATTGAAATCCCCTCCCCAGATCACTGCGCTACCCACGCACAAGCTCTGGTTGGTGCACATAGTCCGGAAGTACTCCGCCGTGTTTTGATTAGGGGCGTACGTGTTTACAATGCACACCTCTTTATTCTCTACCACCCCTCTCACTGACCAAACGCCCCTCAGTTTCCACCGTTTCCTGTATCAGTTGGAACGGGACGTGCGGCGCCACCCAGACCAGCACACCCCTAGCATAGGCCGGGTACGAAGACCCCACCACAGTACCTTTCCATTTTCTCCCCACCAGCTCCAGTTTTTCCCGTGTCAAATGCGTCTCTTGTAACGATGCAATATCTATCTCTCGTCTTTTCAAGTACAGCATGACCTTATTCCTTTTTAGATAGCTATTGAGTCCCCTGACATTCCACGTCACTATTCTAAGATCCCCCATGGCTCGTCAGTACACATGTCCCTCGCTCTCAGCCAACCCCATCCGCCTGCGCAATACAGATACAATTCTAGAGCTATTCCCTGTAGGCTCGTGTTTAAACTCGAACTCCCCAAAACTATATACACACCAAACTCCCCACCTCCCTCCCCTCCCCCCGCCCATCACTTCCACAACAACTCCCTCCCCAACTGTTGCCCAGCTCCATCCCTGGATCTCAGGCACCCCCGCATCTAGCCCTGTCTGGTACGCTCAGAGCTCAGTAGGGTGAAGTCGCCCTAATGGCCACTTAACTATTAATACTAAATGGGGGTGTGAGGACTAGCCCTGAAAGGCTCCTTAATAAAGCAACAGTCACAGTGCACACAATGCATTATCTATCCTACTCCGGGCCCGTCTACGAACAGGCCACATCAATGACTGTAATCAAGTCCCATACTCTTAAGCCGCACCATCTCCCTGTGCTCCCATTACTCTTTACTTACCTCTTCCGCCTCCTTCTTCCGCCTGGATGTCAGGCTCCTGAGGGCAGCCCTGCGTATCAAGCCATCCCATGGCATCTTCCGGAGTGTCGAAAAATAAAGTTCTGTTTTTATGAAAAACCTTCAATTTCGCCAGGTAAAGTAGCATGTATTTCTGACCCGCCTCCCTCAGTCTCCTCTTAACAGCCCCGAAGTTCATTCGGCTCCGCTGCACCATCAGGGTATAGTCTGGGTAGGCTGTTATGTTTGCCTCCCCTCGCTTGATTGTTCCACCTTTGCGAAAGTGTTCCAGAATCCTTTCCCGGTCCCGATAGTTAAGGATCTTGGCGATAACTGGCCTGGACGGATTGCCTGGCGGCGGCCTCCTCGTCAGAGCCCTGTGCGCTCGTTCCACAGCAAATCCTTGAGACAGAACTCCCCCGGTTATCTCTTGTAACAACATGTTTTCGACAAACTCCGTGGGGTTGTGGCCCTCTGTTCCCTCCGGTATACCCACAATGCGGATGTTGTTCCTTCGGGCACGTCCTTCCGCTTCCTCTGCTCTGCTCTCCAGGTTGCCCACTCTTTGCACCAGGGCATGCAGTTCCGACTTGTGTGAGGCGCAGTCCGCTGTGTTTGAGCTCCCTTCTTTCTCCAGGCTCTCTGTGCGCTCCGACAGGGACCTCACATCCTGTCGGAGTAGATTCACCTCCTCCTGCACTTCACCGACCTTAAGGTCCAACACTGTTTTCAATTCAGCCACAAATATTTCGAGCATGGCCTCCCAGGCCGCTTTCAAATCTGCTTTCAAGTCCGCAGTTGCCGCCAGAACCTCTTGATTTGGACCCGCAGCGGCCATGCCACCTGCGGGAGGTTTGTCTTTGCTCCTGGCACTTTCCGGGCCCGTCGGTGTTCTGGCAAATTCGTCCAGCGTAGGTTGCTTCACTCTTTGTCTTAGAGGCTTATTAGACATGACGCAGCAGCCATATGTTGTGGGTCCACCCACCTCTTATGCTCCACAATCGGGGGGAGAAGGGCGCACACTCTGTTCCAATGTCCAAGGCCTTACCCAAGCATGGGGGCCTCAGAACCTCAAATTTCGTTCGGGCCCTGCATTAGTTCGTTACAGCCATTGTTTTTGTAGTGTTGCATTGGTCGCCTAGGGCAGGTCACGTGTCTTCTTTCTTCCATACTTCTTGTTGCGTGGCTCTGAACCTTCTCATGGGTCGCCACCTCGGGTGTTATTACGGCACAGCTTCCATACATACACTAACTGTGTACGGGTGATCCGAGGCCTCCCCGTGTTCCAGGGTCATTCTATTGTGTGTGTCTGTCTCCTTCACCAGCCAGCGTTGGCCTTTTCGCTTCCTTGTTCGTGCCAGTATGTCGGGCTCCCATGCCCTCCGTCTCCGCGACGGTGTAGAGTTGGATCGCGTGTCAGGGCTCTCTGGCACAGTGTCCACCGGCACGCTGCGATGACTTCTTTTCCGGCTTTGCTCTGCAGGAGTTCGGTCTGCCGCATGCAACAGTGTATCTCTGCGGTGTCACGCGACAATGGAACACTACAGCACTCGTGTCTCGAGGGCTAGCTGGTGTCTGAATGTTTCCTGTTATGACTACGTTGCGGCTCTTGATCTGGTTCGCCCGTCTTGCTGTGCGCTGCACTGCGGTCACTGTCCCTGCCCAGCTCCTCATCCCAGTGTCTCCCTATATCTGCGGGCGTCCGCCATTTTATCTCCACTGTCGCGGGACCGAATCTTCATCCAAAGTCTCACAACTCTTGTTCCGCTTCGCCGTTCCACACCGCAGGAAGTTTATTGCAAGCATCTCACGTTCCGACAGCTGCCAATCTATTTGCATGTATTTTCAGTCATCTTCGACCGTCATATGCATCAGGATCATTGTAGGATAGGCAGGAGCATTAAATGACGCAAACTTCATAAATCCGCCCTGGAGTTTTGGGCAAACACAAGCATTTATTAATGCACGTATTCCACCGGATCAATGCAGGATCGTAGGAGCTCCCTCAGCACACGTCTCTTCACATGGCCCTCTTGGCCACGCTCCCCCTAATAGTTTATTTATATAGCGCCTATACACAATGTGTTTCAAAGCGCTTTAAACGGCAATTGCCACTTCAGTCACGTTTCTCTGCCCCAGCCATGAGACCGAAAGTGGGCCTCATTTGCATAGCAACTGTTTGAGTTGCGCCAGCAGAGGCAAGTCATTTGCCTTATAGAGCCCATTCAGCTTTTGTGTCATTGTGACTTCCAAAAGTTTTTTATACCCCTTGTACCCATTTAAATTGAGTTGCCCCCATAGCCCGATGCAGTCCTTCCCCTTCTAATGAGAAGTTCAAGATTTTGGATTTGGATATGTTCAATTTTAGGCACGCTATTGCTCCAAATGTTGCCATGTTACTGAGGACTCCCTGTAGTGAGGATTCCAGATACGTCAAAGTAAGCAGCATATCGTCGACGTAGGCCATTACTTTATGCTCTCTTCCCCCCACCCCAAAAGTTATCCCTCGACTAGTATGTGCCGTCCGTATCTTAACTAGAAAGGGTATAGAGATATATAGCGTATAAAAGAGGGAAAGAGGACCTCCTTGTTTGGTGCCCCTCTATAGCGTAATCGCCTGTGATAAGTGGCTGTTAATTGCGAGTCGGGCCACCGGGTTTCAATAATGTGCCCTAATTTTGTTTAGGAATGCAGACCAAACTGCATTGCCTCCATGGTGTTAAACAGGAACGACCACTCTACTCTATCAAATGCTTTCTCCGCATCCAATGAGAGAAGGATGGCTGGATCCCCCCCTCCTCACCGAAATCTTTTCAATGAGGTGGCAAGCCCTGCAGATATTATCGTGAGTTTGCCTTTGTTGAATCAAGCTCAACTGGTGTGGGTGGACTAGTTTTGGCAGGATGTCCTCTAATCCGTTCGCTAGGATTTTTATGTACATTTTCGCATCTACATTAACGAGGGCTATGAGCTTATATGAGCTGCATAACGTTGGATCCTTAGCCGGTTTGGGGAAGAGGATTACTTTTGCTTCCTCCATAGTCCTAGTAATGTGGCTTCTTTTGCTAAAATAATTGTAAAGGCGGTTCAATTCAGATGCCAGCACCTGTTGGAACGTTTTGTAGAACACGGCTGTATACCAGTCTGGACCCAGTGACTTATTTAACTGAAGCTGTCTAATCGCATGAAGCACTTCCTCTATAGTGTATTTGAAAACGTATGGCTCTTATCTTAAAGGCTGGTCTGCTTGGCAATACCTTTCTAGTTGCTTCTTTTGCCTTGTGTATTTGATATTTATAGAATTACGTAGATTCTCATTCCTGCCATGTCTCAGAGTAAGCTGGTGAAAAGCCAAAGAACCGCTCAAAATTACAAAATCTGAGTATTTGTTCCTTCCTCTATAGTGATATCCCCATCAAGCGCATCCTGCTCGGAGGGCTAACATTCAGCAACAGTAGTTCTTGTATGTATTTTTGCATGGATTGGTCTGGGCGATCCGATTTATATAGGGCGGAACAAAAGGCTACAAATTGTGCTGTAATTTCAGGGGTGGTGGTTACCTTAGTGCCCTGAGAGTCTGTTATCCCCTGAATCGTCTACGTGGCTGTTCTTTGCTTGAGCTGCCTTGTTGGTCTTAAGATAATATTTCTGTTTCACATGCAGTAGGGCACTTTCCGCCTTTCTCGCTTGGAGGAGATCTAGCCTGCCCCTAATGCCCCAATACGTCTTGCGGAGCTTAGTGCCCAAGTTTGTGGTAATTCTTATCATAACATCCTGTAATTCTTGTTCTAGCTTGGATTCTAAACCTCTCAATTGGTTTCGCTGCAGTTCCCTGAGGGCGATCAGTTTGCCTCTGAGCATGAGTTATGCACATGTGAGTAAAAGGTGTAGCCAACTTCTGACCCTCAGAGTGGTGTCCAAACCTCCTTCAGAGCTAAGTGTTCATTTTTCTCTTAAGGAGTTGCGATGGAGGGATTTGACCATACATAGTTTTGTTGCTTCTGTCTTTCTGGGGATCCCATGCCAGGTAAAATCCCCTAACACTATGACCTGGCCTGCACTGAACATCTCCAACTCGTGTTGTTTTCAGGAAACCATCTTGTCCCGGATTTGGGCCGTATATAGATGCCACCGTTAATGTAAATTCTCTGATTTGGATTGCCAGGAAGAGGTACCTCCCCTCCTTGTCAACTTGTGTGTTTATGACCTGCACTGTCACTCCCTTCCTAAAGGCTATCAAGACCCCCTCCACCTTCCCCCGGGCGTTTGCTTGGAACACTTGTGGGTATTGCCTAAGTTTCAATTTGTGTCGGTCGCTTTATTTAATGTGTTTTTCCTGTAGGGCCACCAGAGTAGGTTGATGGTATGCTAGCAGCCTTTCCAGTTTCTTCCTTTTTACCGGGTATTCAGTCCCTGCACATTAAGTGTGAATATTTGGAATGTGGGTATCTATTTATTACAAGGTCTTCGATTTCACTCCCTTCTAATATCCTCTTGGGGAGCCTGCTGCCCAGATTCTAACCGTGCTCGGTTTCCACCCTCCCTCAAAACTCCCCCCATCTTCTCCTCATCTCCCCCCAACTTCCCCAACCATCCTTATCCCCTAAAACTCCCCAACCGCTACCACTTGCACCCTGGTGCGAGCCAAAGTATCTAAATACTCCTTGGGCCAACTGCCCACAGCTTCAGCTCGCAAATATAGCCAGGGCCAATATGTGGGGCATCCTAAAGCCCCTACCATGGTCCTCGTCCCTTAAGGGCTTTGTTCATGATCTTGCAGTGCCCAATACAAACTCCATATGCTCAATCGCTTGCTCCATTAACTGGTGCCTCTGTCTGGGGGACCCTTAGGCTGGATTTCTTGAGGGGTCATGCCCCGATGCTGGTTCCCCCTGCTTTTTTTGCTTATGTCGGGGCCATTCCCATGTTTTAGTTCCTTTTTGAAGGTCTGGATTCTGCTCCTGGGCAAACGTCGTCCTCATCGTTGTGAAGCAGCTGAGTACCTTCTTCCTTGCTCATAATTCAGTGATGTAAGCCATCCCACTGAAAGAGGAGGCCGAAGGGGAAGGTCCATTTATATTTAATCTTCTGGGATTGAAAGTGTTTTATCACAACTCCCAGCTCTCTCCTTGTCTGTATGGTTGACTGAGCCAGGTCTTGGTAGAGTTGGATTTCCGCTCCATTAGATCTAATCGGTTCTGCTACGTGGTCGGCTTGCAAAATGGCTTCTTTTTGGGGCTATGCACCAGCGCTACCAGTGTGTCCCTCGGCTTTGCCCCTGGTTCCAGCCTTTTAGGCCCCGTTCTATGGATCCTGTCGAGGGATATCTACATTCCCCCTTGTCCCCCAATAGGTCTATGAAGATATGCAGGACTGTCTGCATCTCCGAGCCGCCCACGAATCCTGGCAGGTTCCTGATCTGCGAGATTTATTTTCTAGATATTTGCATTGTAGTTCAACATTGTGGCCTATCCGAGCCAGGTCTTAGAGGGCCTCGTCCATTTTGCGATTGTCTTCCACAATGTCCTGGAGTGCCTTTTCTGTGGTGTCAGTTCGTTTTTCAAGGGCTGCAACATCTTTCTTCAGATTGGTCGGGGTCTGTTTCACCTCACAAATTGCGCTTGAAAGGTGGTGGTTAGTCTGTCCTGGAATTACTGAAAACATGATTCAATGTCTGCCTTTGAGGCAGCCATTTTGCCAGTAGAGTCAATTCCCTCTCCCTGCTGTGTGCCTTGTAGTTCATGCAGGGGTCCAGCCGACTTTGTGGATTGATGTCCTTCACCCAGTAGCGTTGTATGGAGTTGTCGCTTGTTGCGCCCGCTTGTGACCGTTTGCTGGGGGTGTGCTTATCTGTATCGCCCTGCATCGAGCTATCGACCAGAACCTTTCTAGACTCCCGGAATTGATGTGTTCCACAGGCCGGGGGAAGGGGCAAGACCAGGCTCGCCTCATAAGTAGAGGATTGCCACCCCTGCAATTTACATGTGCCTGGAGTCTCCGTTCGGGCACAGGGCGGCTGGAGTCTCATGTGACCCTCCACTCGCCAACCACTGCTATGCCGGGTGGTCTGAGGCCCTTCGCCCCGTGAATGGGGGCGATCGGTTTAGGCGCTTCATGGACTATGCCTGCTGAGTGATGGTCTGGCTGGTGCTGCCTACCCCCTCTCCAGCACCAAGGCACTGAGTTCAGATGTGTTGCCTGCTCCTGCGTCAGCAGACACCACTGATCACGGGAACTGTCCCTCTCCATCACTGCGTCCAGGGGGCTGAGGGGGTGTCAACGGAGCTCACCCAGCTTCCGTCCTGCTGTGGCTTAGACCGCACTGTATCCACGCGAGGGTCTTGTTCATGGGGCTCAGCAGGTGCCAATGAGGCAGAGCATGCGGGTCGTCCGGCTTCCCCGCAGTCGGTCAAGCCACCACCGACCCAAGGCTGTGTGCGTGGATCGGGCCGCAGTCCTGGCGGCCCACAGACTTGCATGTGCAGCCCCAAGGTGTCTCCTTATTGCCTGGTAGAACTGACTGGCATACAATCTTCTCCCTGCCGACCACACCACGTGCTAGTTCATGCCTGCCAGGTTCTCTGCTTGACTGCACTGTGGGATGCCGCGTGTTGCCAGTGAATGAGCCTGCTGCCACCCAGGGAATTATATAATGCAAATAAGTTGCACTGCAGAGCTTTGGGGTGTGGGCAAGAAGGCCCAGCCAGACATTGTAGGTCTCTTAGGGGACGGAGCTCTCCACTCGCACATCCTTACCTCCTGGCCGCCATCTTTGGAATCCCTGTATTGTCATTTCTTTTACACCTGGCCCACCACAAACTTTGGGTGGCTACTACTAAAGGTTACCTGGCTGTGCTGCCTATATGTAAAAGCACACCAGAACAAGTCTCTTATGTTATGGTTCCTATTGTTATTCACTTCCTTAAGGGACTTGCAAATGTCTTCCCTCCTGTTCCATTTATAGTTCTGGCTTGGGACCGTAATTGTTTTGAATTTCGTAATGGGAGCCCCATTTGAGCCTTTCCTTTCTTGTACGCTCAGGTTACTAACTCTAAAAACAATTTTTAAAGTAGCCATCACCTCTGCTCACGGGATGAGTGAGCTCCAGGCTTTGTCATGCGAGCCTTACTTCACCATTTTCTCCAAGGAGAAGGTGAGTTCACTTAACTCAGAAAATAGTTTTACCAGCGTTTTATGCTCTTCCTCATCCATCCAAGGATGAAGAGAGGTTACACCGACTAGATCCTAGAAGAGCATTAAGCTTTTATATAAGCACACTGATTATTGTTGTCGGATCGATCTATTGCATGTGCATTCGTTTCCACTCACAAATTAGTATATCAAATTTTTTGAAAAAGAAAGAAAGGGTGGCAGCGAGTACAGTACTTCCCTCAAACTTCCCACAAAGTTTGGAATAAGTAAACAATGGATTTTGGGGTTCGGGAAGGTATCTCGCGTTCAAAACGCCCCTGAGGTTGAAAGAGTCCACCAGTATAAAGTTTATATTACTGAAGTGACTCAGATAGTAAAGAAAATTATGTTTATTCTTCAATTTGTAGACAGCCGACACGTGTTTAGACCCCCTGGTCATTATCAAGGCCCACACGAATATCAGAAGTTCTAGTCCCTTAGTAAGACCAGAATATTGTTGCATAGGCTGATTTCAGCGCCGTTTATCAAGAGCTAATATGGCTGTTAAGTCAGACTATCCAATCTCTTCATTAAATATTCTTCAATATATTATTCAATATCTCTTATGCTCGGATTCTTATATCTGGACATGAGATAGGCAGAATAACCTCGTTGAAGTTTCAAAATCAGGTTTCTGAAAATAGCGTGACCTACTGATAGATGCTCTTCAATTTATATGGGATAGATCCAGCCATCGGCCATGTATACTTTTTGGAACGGGGGATGAACAACATTGTTACAAAAAACTGTGATACAGGGTCATAGGCCATGCCCTCAAAGACATGGATCACATGCATAGTGTCCCTCAAGTATGTAGGTGTGTGATGGCTCTTAGTTTGAAGGGACACATCTACAAATTTACAGACGGGTTCGAATACAGACCGAGCATCACTGGGGATTAGCTGGGTCCTTGTGAATCTTTAGGAGCGCATGAAATGTGGGGGTGCATCCTTGCAAATTATTCAAAAATTCATTCTCATTTTCAGTGATCCACACCCATTAGTATCCATATGAAGTAGTTTCAGAGATAGTCTGACGGACCTCCTGAGTTCTTAGGGTGGTGTAGTTGTCTGCATTATTGAGCGGACCAAACACAATTCATTTATATTGATTGGTATTAAGGACAACTATGCCACCACCCTATTCTGCTGGTTTGACTATTACATTTGAATGAGAAGATAAGGTTTTCAAAGCTGCTCTCTCATCAGTAGTGATACTGTTGGAGGTTTTTTCTTGGCCTTGAGCGTGGATACACTTTTCAAAAGTAAGGACGTCTCTAGGTATTTGATTGTCTAGTGGGGTGAACGTAGAAGCTAAATGGATACCAGAGTCTTTGTCCCTGGGTTGGTCAGCATGGTCTTTAAAGAAAGTACAGAGGCGCACATTTCTGAAGAACCTTCTTATTTCCATATCTGTATTGAACCAGTCTGTAGTATTAGATGGAATAAATGTACGTTATTTAAATAGTACAGTGTATTGTATGGGCACATTGTATTTTATAGGTGATAACTCAACACCCGAGATGTTGAAAATGGGACTACTAAGATGGTCCTTTATCGATAAATGTTCTCCTGTGATAGAATTGGGATCTCCTGTCCCGTCTGATCTGGAACTCTTGACGGGGGAATACCATGTTCTTCCCGTTAAGTTGCCACTTCCTAAAAAGGTTCTAGCACATCTGGTGTATGGTTGCTCATAGGTGTTAGCCACTAATAAGATTCTGGTGATTTCTCTCACTTTCAACTGTATGTCAAATATATTTGTTAGATTTGTGCATTTTGAAACGTGATCAGTTATTTATTTTTTATAACTCTATTTATTGTATTCAAACATAATACAAAATTCAACTCTTCCAACACCCCCCCCTCCATCTACCTCCCTACCCCTGTCCCCCGGTGCAATATCTTCCGTTTGTAAGTGAACCGCTCATCCTCGAAATATGTCCGTAACTTTTATATTATGTGGGCACCACTGTTCCATGTAGTCTGACTGAAGATAGTCCTGTACTATTCCCCATTCCTTTGCGAATGTATCTCCCGTGCTTTGGATTGTGTGAGTCACCTTTTCCATTGCCATTTGCGCCCAGACTTTCTGTAGCCATGTAAATATCGGCGGGGTGTCTTTCTTCTTCCAGCTTTGGGCAATTGTGGTCCATGCCGCTATGAGCATCCCCACTATGCTTCTCCATTGTGGCTTTTTATATTTCCTAGCTATTCCATCTTTCATTCCCAGTCACCATACCATGTCGCCCCATTGGCTCGCCTCCTCGAACATTTTCACCATCTCCACCTTTACTTCTTCCCAAAAGATCTTAATTCGCTTACAGTCCCACCAGATGTGCCTCCACGTTCCTACCTCTGCGCACCCTTTCCAGTATCGATATGACGTTTGTGGGAACATTTTATGCAGTCTTTCAGGGGTGTAGTGCCACTGGGATACGATGTTAACCCACATTTCCCTTGTTTGTGCCGAGCGGGTTAGTTTGGGGATTCGGGTCCACAGCAACCCATTGCTGTTTCGTTGGGGCCTCCCCCAGAGTGATCCCCCACTTCATCATATATGTCCATTTTATTTCTTCATCTTGGAAGTTTATAAACAAGTATAATATTGAGACCCAGTTCCTCGCCCCTGAGTTATTTGTGACCTATAATTCGAATGTGGGGAGATTCCCTGGTTGCTGCTTTTGTGATCTCGGGTGTCTTAAGCCAGTGTCTAAGTTGATCATATTTTAGTTTGTCACCCACTGTGAGTCGTAGCAGTGGCATACTCTCCCCAAATGATCTAATTTCCTTGTTCACAAACATCTCCCCAATTTTTGTTATGCCCGCCAATTCCCATTTCTCGAACGCTACTCGTTGCATCCCTGGGGGGAATTGCGGGTTCCGACATATTGGTGTAAAGGGGCCCTCTACCGAGGACATTATGGCTTTCTGGGTTTGAGTATCCCAAGCCTCCAGGGTGGTCCTCATAATTTTGCTTATACGAAGATTGGGATGTCTGTTTCGCTTTCCATAGCAGTTCCACCAGTGGGGTTCTAGCAACTGCTCTGTCTTGCTTTGCCCATATAGTAGCTGAATCTTCCCCCATCCACTCCCGTAGCACCCTAAGTTGTACCGCCTGGTAATATTTCTGGAAATGTGTCAATGCCATCCCCCCTTCCCGAATAGAAGCTGGAATGTTTCCTCTCGCTATTCTCGAGGGTTTCCCTTTCCATATATATGATGTGACCGCCTTGTTGAGTTCTTTAAAAAAGGATCGTGGGACCCTAATTGGGAGTGCTTGAAAGTAGTAAAGTATCCTCGGTAGAATGGTCATCTTGATCGATTGTATTCTTCCCCACCATGAAATCCTTAATGGGTTCCATCTCTCTAGGTCCCTCCTGATTTGGACCAGGAGCTGGGGGAAATTCCTATCATACAGCAGAACCACCCTACGTGTCAGCGAGATTCCCAGATATTTTATCCCTTCATCTGCTGCTTTTAGGCCCAGATCCGAGGCTACTCTGCCTATTTCCTCACCATCTCCCGCCAGTATCATAATTTACGACTTCCCCCTATTCACTTTGAATCCTGAAATGTCCCCGTAGAGTTCTAGTTCCCCCATAACTGCCACTAGAGACCTCCCTGTGTCCTCAAGTGCCAATAGCATTTCGTCCGCGTATGCAATAACTTTGTGTTGCATTCCCGCCATGTCATTCCCCTTTACCTGCTGGGACTCCCTCATTCTCATTAGGAGGGGTTCCAGGAAGATGGCATGTAGAAGTGGTGACAAGGGACAGTCCTGCTTGGTTTCCCTTGAGATTGTTACTTTCCCCGTGAGCTCCCCATTCATAGCTATCCTGCTGGAGGGGGAGTTGTAGTTGGCCGTGATCAAAGCAATGAATCGTTCCCCAAACCCCATGCACTTTAGGATCCTAAACAGCAAAGACCATACAACCCGGTCAATGCTTTTTCAGCATCAATCGCTAGTAATACTGCTGGTGCGTTAGTGATGCCTATTTTTTCCACTAAATGTGTGATCCGTCTAATATTGTCATGTGTTTCCCTTCCCGGTATAAAGCCCGATTGGTCTGGGTGTATCAGATTTGGGAGGAGTGGAGACAGTCTTGCTGCCAGTATTTTTGTGTATATTTTAGGGTCTAAATTTATCAGGGGTATAGGCCTGTACGACGCCGGGTATGTCGCATCTTTCCCTGGCTTGTGAAAGACTAGCACCTTGGCTTCATTCATTGTTGGTGTAAGATTCCCGCTCTCCTTAAAGGAGTTCATGAGCCTGGTAAGAAAGGGGGCTAACGTGTCCACATATTTTTATAGAAGGGGGCCGTAAACACATCAGAGCAGGTGCTTTATTTAGCAGGAGGTCTGCTATTGCCTTTTTCACCTCCTCTTCCCTAATCGGGCTCTCAAGGGCCAACTTGTCTTCATCCGAGATTTGGGGGATCTGGAGGGTTTGCAGATAAGTGTCCTGAGTGTTCCCTTCCGGGGCGCTCGTAAAGTAGAGCCCTTGGTAGAATTCCCTAAATACCTCTCCCATGTCTTGCGTGCCCGTCATAGGCTCCCCCCTCGCGTTCCTAATACATTTGATCGTAATAACCTTCTGTTTTGCCTGGAGTTGTCTAGCTAGTAGTTTATCCGCTTTGTTGGCCTTAATATAGTACCTCTGCTTTAGGTACAATAGAGATCTCTCCGCGCCTTTGGTGCAAAGCATGTCCAGCTGCCCTTGTGTGTGTTGCAGGGATTTTTTCAGTGTACGTGTAGGTTGTCTCAAGAGTTTCTCATGTATATCCTCCACAGTGGCTTCTAGCTGCTTTTCCCATCCATGCCTCTGCTTATCTTTTGTTCCCTTTAGGGCTATGAGTTTCCCTCGGATCACTGCTTTAAATGCCTCCCACACTGTTCCCAGGGAGACAACCCCTGTGTCATTTTGCTCGAAATATTCCTCCACCATCTGTCTTATTGACTCACCCATTACGGGGTCCAAGAGAAGGTCATGGGGCAGTCTCCATTTCCACAGCCCATTTTTTCCCCCCCGGGAGATCCAGTTCCATCCATAACGGGGCATGATCTGAAAATTATATTGTCCCTTTTTCCATCCCCAGAATCCTACCCAATAGGACCACTGAGATCCAGAAGTAATCGATTCTTGACATGGAGTCGTGAACATGGGAATCCCCCCTGAGTTCCTTCCACACATCACAAAGGGCCAAATGCTCCTTTTGTTGCTTAAGACGTTTCAAGGGCACCCCTATCCCTTGGGATCCCCCGGAACCTCTGTCTGTCTGTGGGTGCCATGCCATATTGAGGTCTCCCCCCCCCCCAAGATTACCTCCCCCTTTGCATAGGCTTCCAGCTTCGGTAAAGTGTCCCTTAGAAAGCCATCCTGGCCCGCATTGGGGGCGTAGATAGAGGCCAAGGTGAAGTGATAGCCCTCCAGTATCGCATTGACGAAGGCGTACCTTCCTTCCTTATTTATATGTGTGTCCACTAGATTGGCATTCCATCCCTCTTTGATCGCTATTAGCACACCTGCCCTCTTTTCTGGTGCGTTTCCCTGCGCCCAGATTCTATATCCCCTTATGCTTGTTTTCTGCTTATCCCTGGCTCTGATATGCGTTTCTTGAAGTAAGAGAAAACAAAAGGGGGCTCTGGGACTCTCTGCCAGCACGAACACAGCCCAATGACCTGTTCTTGGGTGAGTAACCCCTGGGAGAGACTCTACCAAGTCTTTAGCTCACTGTCCTTTTCACAGAGAAGAAATTTCCCCGCATATCAGCCTTCGTCCTGCCGAGGGGCAGTCCAGCGCCGAAATGCTAGGCAATTCTCCTCTGAACAAGAGTACCATCAGTAACCCCATACACGTGTTTCAGCCTTGTTGGGCATCATCAGTGAGGTGAAACTGTTGCCTCTCTAAGAACAGTGAGCACGGGGTCCACGTCTGGATTGCCGTGTTAACTTAGGGTGAAACCCAAAGTTAATGTATGCAAACAAAAGGGGGGTCTGGGAATCTCTCTACCAGCACGAACACAGCCCAATGACCTGTTCTTGGGTGAGTAACCCCTGGGAGAGACTCTACCAAGTCTTTAGCTCACTGTCCTTTTCACAGAGAAGAAATTTCCCCGCATATCAGCCTTTGTCCTGCCCAGGGGCAGTCCAGCGCCGAAATGCTAGGCAATTCTCCTCTGAACAAGAGTACCATCAGTAACCCCATACACGTGTTTCAGCCTTGTTGGGCATCATCAGTGAGGTGAAACTGTTGCCTCTCTAAGAACAGTGAGCAAGGGGTCCACGTCTGGATTGCCCTGTTAACTTAGGGTGAAACCCAAAGTTAATGTATGCAAACAAAAGGGGGGTCTGGGAATCTCTCTACCAGCACGAACACAGCCCAATGACCTGACAAGGCTGAAACACGTGTATGGGGTTGCTGTGGTACTCTTGTTCAGAGGAGAATTGCCTAGCATTCCGGTGCTGGACTGCCCCTGGGCAGGACAAAGACTGATATGCGGGGAAATTTCTTCTCTGTGAAAAGAACAGTGAGCTAAAGACTTGGTTGAGACTCTCCCAGGGGCCATCCACCCAAGAACAAGTCAATGGGCTGTGTTCGTGCTGGTAGAGAGTTTCCCAGACGCCCCCTTTTTTGCATAAATTAACTTAGGGTCTAACCCTAGGTTACCAGGGCGATCCAGACGTGGACCCCTTGCTCACTGTTCTTAGAGAGGCGCAGCTTCACCTCACTGATGATGCCCAACAAGGCTGAAACACGTGTATGGGGTTGCTGTGGTACTCTTGTTCAGAGGAGAATTGCCTAGCATTTCGGTGCTGGACTGCCCCTGGGCAGGACAAAGACTGATATGCGGGGAAATTTCTTCTCTGTGAAAAGAACAGTGAGCTAAAGACTTGGTTGAGACTCTCCCAGGGGCCATCCACCCAACGACAAGTCAATGGGCTGTGTTCGTGCTGGTAGAGAGTTTCCCAGACACCCCCTTTTTTGCTTGAAGTAAGAGAACCTTGGCTTTCTCCCTCTTAAGCAGGTGCTCCAATTTTTTTCTCTTCACCGGGTGGTTTATGCCCCTGAGGTTGTACGTTAGGATCCTGATTTTCCCCATTTGATCCGGTTCATATCCAGTGTCCCAAAGTCCACCTACTTTCAATGCCTGTCCGATTACTTGCCCCCACACCCTCAAACTCCCCCCCCCCCAACTAGTAACTGTAAACCAGATAACTGTCTCCCAAGTGGGGCACAGGTTCCTATGGATGCTTGGTCGTTGCGCCCCCTCGTCCCCTGCCCTCCATGAACTCGGGAGAAATATCGCAGGGGATCCTAAACCCCGCAGTTCAGGTGTCCTTACCGGGTTCCGTGGCCATCGTCTCACCCCGGGCCGCCTCTTTGAACTATTCTTAATTCATCTGAGTCACCACCGTGTTGGCCCCCGTGAGGCTTGCCCTACCCGGGCCATGGTTCCTTAATCTTTACCTTAGCGCGCTTCCCCTTCACTTCATCAGCTGCGACGTCCAGCGGCTTTCCTTCCCTCTGTTTTTTTTACTTTGACGGTTTCCCATCCTCTTGGTCTTCTTTGTGTGTCTCTTTGTACTAGGGTCTCCAACTTGCTCCTCCTCTGACTGTAGTCCCATCATGCTGAGTCCTTCCTCCCATGTCGTCGCTCCTCTCTGCTTACCCTCCCATGTGAACATCAGTCCAAAAGGGAAGGTCCATTTATATCGTATTTGTCTCTCCACCAAGGCTTTAACTAGGGGGGCCATCGCTCTTCTCTTTTGCAGTGTTACTAGTGCCAGGTCCTGATATAGTTGGATGTCTTCCCCATTCATACGAATGTGATCCATCTCCCTTGCTCTTCTCAGAATTTTCTCCTTTTGGGGGCTATGATGATAGGGCCACCAACACATCTCGAGGTCTCTCCCACGGTGCTCCGGATCTTTTCGGTCCCACCCTATGCACTCTATCAATCCCAACATCTTCCGCATCTTGTGCTTCCAGGACGTCCCTGAAGACCTCTTTTACCGGCATCTTAAGATCCTTGTCTTGGACCGACTCTGCCATATTCTTAATGCATTTGTTGGATCTCCGCGAGTGGTTCTCGAGGTCCTCGCATTGTATCTCCAGATTATGGGTGAGCATCACCAAATGCTCCTGTGTCTCACTGACTTGTTGGGTTTCCTCCTCCATCCCTTGGACCACTCTTTCAAGTGAGTCTGTTCTCTCCTCCAGATTCACCACATCGCGTTTCAAATCTTGAACCACCTGTTTCAAGTCATCCTTCATTGTTGCAAATTGTTCCTGCACTGTGGACATAAATTTCTCCTGGAGTTCCTCAAACCACATCTGCATATCTTCTCTTGACGGCATCTGACTGTGAGGCACTTGAGCATTGTTTTCACCATGGGGAGGGTCTTCTTGTCCCTTTCCTCTGGTTTGCATTGGAGAGTCCATTGACCACATCTGAAGAATGTTCGCATCCTGTTTCGAACTCTGTGGCCTGCTGCGTCGAGCTCCCTTTCCCCTTAGCTTTTGACATAGTCTCTGGGGGGATTTGGGGTTGATTCTATGTGCAATGGGAGATTTCCCCTTGTTCACTGCGTCCCGGAGGACCTCCACCTCAGCCGTGGCCCGCGCTGTGCCGTGTGGAAGGGTGGTTGCTGAGGCACACTGAGGCTGGTGTTCCCAGGGACACAACAATTAGCACCAATGTGGGGGCCCTCTTTCTTCCTTTGATCCCCTTATTCCCTGACCCCTTCCAATTGGTAGTGGTCTCCTTCGGTCCTTCGCGCGCCTTTGCGTAGACTCCACTGGCCGCTGAATCTGAAGGGGGTAGGAGGAGTGAGGCCTTGCCGGTGCACCTCTTTCTATTATATATCTCCTGGGTTGCTGGATTCTCTTATCACAGGCAATGTCCCTCCACCACTTATGCAGGGAGTGGTTGGAGTCCCTCCATTCAGTGTGTTCTATCCAACACTCTCCCCCTGTGTCTCGCTGTCGTCGCCCGCCCAAGGGGGGAGAGGAGAGGTGGCGCCCCACTTTCCTTGCTTTCACTGCCGTGTCTGGCGGCCCCTAAATCAGTCCCAGCGCTGCGGGAGCTCACCTTTGTTTGCCTCACCGCTCCCCTCTCAGGGCTGGCAGAGATCCTCCTCACTCCGCTCTCCCCATGCTGGCCTTCTTTGTCGGTGCCTGTTACTGGACCGCTCTGCCCATTAAACCCCCCCCCCGATATCCTCGTTCATTTGTCGGGGGGTCCCTTCCCTCGGGGTCATATGCGCCCGCTTCCTCCGTTGCCTCTACCCGGGCGGGAGCTCTCCTTTCCCTCCCTATATCGCCAGCCGGCTAAAACAGCTGCGTGTCTCGGTGGGGGATGTGCAGTCTCCTCTCCTCCGCGTTCTGCCTCCCTTCTGTGCGTTTGTGTGCGGGTCTGCTCGCCGCTGTGCACACCGGGGGCTCGCCACGACAGGGGGGTATTTCCGATCCTCTACGTTCGAGGTTTCTTCGCGTGTTGTGCTTCATTGTGGCGGCCCGGGCGGAGAGCGCACTCACTCGCGTCTCTTCATCCCGGTGGCCATCTTGGAATGTGATCAGTTATTTTAATGTATACACTGTGTGACTCAGTGTTAAATAAATACTATTTTGTCTTTATTTCTATACAAATATTGAATCATGTTTCCTGATTATTGAATATGGCCCACAGGTTGAGCTGCCTTTTGAATAATTTGACTCATACTGTGTATTATAAACTAGTGTAACAGCCCGTGTACACAGGCCAAAAAGTAAGTGAGTTATTCAGGTTGAATCCTCAGGTTTATTCCCACATTGGGCATTATTTCTTCCCTTTTCCTCTGAAAAGGAGAACTTGTTTTTCTAGGCAGCTTTGACTTGGCTCGAGTCCAGATTTCATAGATTTCACATTGAAAAGGATTCCTGTCTGCTGTGCCAGGCTACAGTGTAATCGGGCTGCGAGCACCAGAAGTCTGAAATGCTGTACATGCTAAGCTTTCATGTGACCCTTGATCAATTACAGATTTAAAAATGGTTCCTAAGATATCATTGCAATTATTTCATGGCTTTTCATTTGGGACACTATCTTTTAAAATGTGAAACAGATGTCCTACCTTGAGCATTAGATGAAGTATACCCAATCCTTTACTTAGCCCCTTTATTGTACCGCAAGTATTTTTTGGGAAACCTATTTACTACACTCCGAAGGCAACAGCTCCCCCTAGTGGTGACAACAGGCAATGACTGCATCAGACAAACCTACATCTGGCCTTTTATTATATTGTTAGATTAGATTAGCTAAGTAATCAACTTGGTGAAGTAATTGTTCTTTCCAGTAAGGGAACCTTGTTTGTGTGTTGCTGTACGTTGGCATTAGAGTAAGGGTTTGGGTTAAGGTAACGGCTATGGAATTGGTGGAGGGTTAGTAATGTGATTGGAGTTAGGGTCTTAATATTCTGTTTATTTGTTGCATTGTGTCATGTTGCATGCAAGTCAGATGCTCTGGAGCACTGAAGTGCTAGTTAGGGAAATCATAGGAGTTGAGGGTAAAAGAATGGTTGTCGTTAGTATTATGGTTATGTATAGGGTTTTTGTGGAGGGCTGGTGATTGCTTGTCTTTATTGGGGGTTTGAGTCATTATTAGGGTTGCAACCGTGTACTTTCACTCGTTTAAAAATAGCTTTGTTTGCAGAGTTGTCTGCAGATTTGTACTTGTCTAATTGTTGTTTAATCTAAATTTTAATACCACTATGTCTATTTTAGGGTTTTTCGTCTATTGTTACATAAGTAATTTTATACTTTTGTGGTTTGAATTAACCAAAATAAAGTGAACAAACAGGGTACCATTCACAATATCATCTGAGCAAAATGAGCATAGTGACTCTTCAGACACCTCAACAAGGAGATTGTCCATCTCTTGTCAGTTATTAATGACAGCATTAGGGTAAATCCCAGGGGGCCTCTCTGACCCCAGCTATGAATAATCAACCACCCAGCCTATATAATCTTTGATCTATCTATCTTGGCCAGCAGGCCTGCCGCTTCCTTGTCTTCAACACTGTGAACAACTCCAGGTTCACACTTTCCTAACGCTCAGCTACAACCAAGTTGTAGTCCTATTGAAGTCAGGAACATGTAAAGTTACTATGGGCATGTGTATGCTTTTTAAAAAACATTTTAAATGTGCTTGCATCTCTGAATGTGTGTTGACAATTTGGTATGAGTATTTATGAGACATGCGTACAAGATTCTATGTCAAGACCGCAGGCTCGGATTATGCTTTCTCTTACACTTTACTCCTCTAGCAGCTTTAATGAAACCAATAATAAACTGCAACAAAGACAAAAAACTACAAGTCCCATTGTAGACCGGGTCTTTGGCAGTCCTTGGTATTATTGGTCCATGAAGAAAACCATGTGATCCACTTGACCAATCCACAACTGTATCGTCTCATGAACACTGCAGCTCCCCTCGGACAGCGAGATAGTACATTTCTGTTTGTTCATTTTACAGTGTTTTTATTGATTAAATTGGTTAATATATTATAAGAATTACTTTGAAGCATAGGCAATGTAAGCGAGCGCAGCGTTACCCTATAAGTAGGGCAGAGCATATCCGTGTGAGTAAAGTTTAATTCATTTTCACTGCGGCTGCGACAGGGCTGATCTCTGGCGACCGCAACAACACAAGGAAACCAGAGGGGGCATTGCGGTCACAGAAGTAGGTACTTGGTAGTTTTGGCACTTTAAAGCTTCTTCTGTGACCTTTGTGAGTGGAAACGAAAAAAAAGCAGCAGGTAAAACTTCTTTGATCGAATCATCTGCGAGAGTCAGAGCTCTTAGCCTTTAGCAAATACATTATGCGGAGTGCACACAGCGCCCATGCAGGTCTCTAGAGCCACTGCAGCTAATTTGATTGACGGGCACAGTCTGTGGTAAAAGCTGTATGATCAGCTTCTGGCCTCACTGATGATACACAAGTGGTAAATTGATGAGTATCGGGCCCAAAACTCCTGTATTTGGTGTACACTTGTTTATTATAACCTCCCTGTAATTTTGCCCATGAGCTCCTCCAGTGAGGAAGGAAAGGCTAGTACTAGCCAAAAGAGAATTAACCCAGGCATGGGACAAGTGTTGCGAAAAGCTCTGGGAGCTGCATTGGGGCACGGTCCCCAGCAAATTACTCTGATGGAGGATTGGCTGAAATGTTCACAGGGCTTAGAAGAGCTCAAAGGGATAAGAGAACACGGGAAACTAAAAGGGGTAAGAAAAGCAGCCCGCAGGGCTAAGAAGCCCACACCCCCTCGAGCACGCCGCAGAAGAAAAGGGGTGACAAGAGAAAGAGAGTGAGGACCAAAGTAAGACCTAGCAGGTGGCAAGACAGGTCATCCAGTAGTTCTGACGAAGAGGATGACGACTGGGAGGACGGACTGTCTGAGGGGGAGGTTGGATCAATATCATCCACAGATGAAGGACGTCAGAAAGCACCAAAGAAAAAGAAAATGTATAATGAATACGAAGTGGAGGGTGATCACTTCGATCCAGAGGCATTAATCCACCCTCGATCTTCATAATGGGAGCCGCCTAAGAAGGTAGCGGCTCATCTCAAGAAGCACCTTAGGGCACCAATGGCAAGGAGGTCAGAAACCAGTTAAGGGTGGAATGCCCAAGACCACACCTCCCTGAGGGGATCGCTGACACTCCAGAGATTGATGATAAAATGGTCACATTCATGGGGAATTACGTGAAGGACGTGAGAAAGGGCCTGGATAGGTCATAAGGAACCAAACAGGTTTTTCATTTGCAATTAACAATAAGTTCACACTTAGATTCTGAACCGAAAAAGAGCTAAGATAGCTGTCAACAAAGTGATAAGTAATGGTAGTCCATGTATACATTTGAGTAATGGCTGACGCGTTTCGGGAACAATATCCCTTCTTCTTGAGCCAAGCAGGTTTAAACTGTAAAAAATAAATGGAGTGTTTCAGTCCTTTCAACTATAATCGTGTTGAAGTCACGTACATATAATTGAATAATCCAAGCCTGTTAAGTTCTTACAGAACATAAATAGAAGAATAAGCAAAGGTCAATCAAGTATTGTGCTGCCAAGTCTAAAGGAACTTAAAGGCTGCTAGTCCAGTGTACCCTGATTATAGGAGCCACCAGAGTGGCTAGTGGGCATCAATATGCTCATTACACGTCCCAAGAGTGGAAAATTACAATTTAAAGTGTGCTTCCAAACCAAATTACAGCCATATTGCCTGCCAAGAATACCTTAAGTGTGAAATGGGTGAGAACTGTGTCGTCCCCGGCGATGGTTGAGGAGGATGTGTTCCAAATCTTAACACACCAATTTATATCGAGGCTCCTATCCTGAATGCGGAGCGCCTATAATACAATATAAGAAGTATGGCAATGACCCGCATGATCAAAGTACCTGCAATAGGCTATATATTGCCATCATGTAAAAAATGACTTTATAAATCTAAATTCTAATCATGAGATTCTGCATAGAGTTTTAAGTCAAAAAGTATCCATGACACCGTACAAGAGGTACAGACGCAAGGTCAAAATGTACTTGGATTAATGATGACTCGAAAATTACAAGAAATGATAGCTTGCAGCCCAGGTCAGAAGATCTGGAGGTCTGAAAGAGTTAAATCCTATGTCCTAAACAAATCGCATGGAGTGTCAGGCACAGTTAGAACAGAAAAAGATTTGGTTTTCTGTAAAAAACAGAATGAAAAATACCGCGTCAGATAAGTAGCTAGCAAGTGTGTTCTGTAGTTAGCAGTGACTGCTAACATTCAATTTAAAGGCAATTACGCGCTTCTGCTTACCTCAGCGATGTGAATCGCACGATCCACATTAACAAGTGAAAAGGAGCTTGTCACTTCAAAGTGTGAATATCTACGCTGCGCGGCTCGTGAACAGATGAGAGCGGCAGTGGGTTTACATGTCTCCCTAGCAACCCTCTCCACGTTTAGGCAGACCCTCTATGGCTTGTTACATGTTGGTAAACATAGTAAGCGGACTATTACAGGTCCTGTAAAGTAAATAGTAAAGCTAAGTGGCGGGTACATGAGCGCCATCTTGGAGTGTACGTGATGCTGTTTGTTAATACAGCATTTAACTACAGAGGTGTATAGAATTGTCACCAAGCATAATGGACTGTGTAAAAATAACGTGAGATAATTATACAGAAGGGCTGTATAGTAGAATGGAAAACATTCACTAAAGACTGGTAAATGATTGGACTGTGCGATTCGATATTGAAATACTTGATGGCACGCACTTGAGCAATTCATCATTGGCCACAGTGGGTACTCCAACAGGGTAACATCTGTATTAGATGAACACAAAAAATTACATCGAATGGAAATGCAAAATCATCATAGGTGTACATCTAACGGCAGTGGGCCGGTTAACAGATCCCAGACTGTAGATAATTTAACAATTGTTCCACTGTCAAGATTCTTGTGTTAATTCCACTTTGTGCCTTGTAGGTCCATAGTTCTACTTTTTAGAGTAAAATTCCCCCCACTAAGGATGAGGGGGAAAAAAAGTGTATAGCTGGTGAGTAAGTATGTGTCAGCTGTTCAGGGATTAGATAAAACACCTCAGAGAGAACTCCTCATTCAGACCATGTGGATTTAATGTATCAAGTAGGTGTATCCAAAACTTTTCCCTACGGGAGAGGATAGATTGATAGTCTCCTCCTCTGTATGGTTTCTTGACTATCTCCAAAATCTGGAATTTAAACTGGGCTATTGTATGTTGATGTTCAGTGAAGTGTCTTGCCAGTGGGGACTTTGTGTTCTTGCATTGGATGTTAGATTTATGTTCAGTTAGTCTTTCATTAACTGCTCTTGTAGTCTGGCCCACATATAATTTACCGCATGGGCATCTAATTGCATAAATGGCTCCTGTTGACATGCAGGTGGCGTAATCAAGTGATTTATACTTCTTGCCAGATTGGAGATGCGTTACATTTTCACCCTTGATTACGTTATTACAATGGGAGCATCCCAAGCATGGAAATGTGCCTTTCTTTCTAGTTTGTAAAAGTTGCTGTTTCTCTTTAGGCGGTTTCTCGGCTCTCACCAATTTGTCTCTCAGGTTTCGGCCTCTCTTGAAGGCCATCATAGGAGACTTTGGGGGGGGGCGTGGCCTGGAGCTCATGGTGGACAGAGGCTGAGGCGCCGAGCTCCGGCCTAGACGCCGCATCTTGATCCTTTTTCGCCGTAAGGAGGCATACCTCTGGGGCCACATCGAACCACGGTGGTGCGGAAACCGATCCTCATCAAGAGACAGTGCCTCCGATAAGAAATCGGGATGCAGAACGTCCACAATCCCACCCATTCTGCCCTACCCCCCCGTCCCTGCCGACACCTAAGATGGCGGCCGTTCCATGACGCCGCATCAACTCGAGATCAGGCAGTCAGCTATTCCCGCCGCAGCACCCGCAGGAGGAGAGAGGCGCCAAGACCGCGGTCGAGGCACGCTTTACCGCCCCCTGCAACACGAAACGCACCGGGCATTGGACGGCCGGAAACAGCTCTTTCCCCGAGTCCGACCGCGGGAGCCCGAAACACGAGACGTGAGGGGGAAAACACGAGGAGCCACAGCATCGGCTCCCTGCCATCTACGGGACCACTACATTGCCGAGTCCCGTGGAGAGCGGAGCCAAAGTCACTGAGGTGAGGAGACCTGGGGGGCACGCTACCAGACTAAGGGGGCTATTTGAATCACCACACTGCCCCGTGGCACCCTGACCACAAGCCCACGGCGAACCACTCGAGAAAAGAGGACAATAATCCCAACCCACTGTGCGAGACCCCAGGCCTCCAACATTGGGTACTACCCAAAACTCTCATTAGCAACAAAGAGACGACAAAATCATTTGGAGCACTCACGCTACTACGCCACAGGCGCTACAATTTGAGTGGAGCACGCGCCACTCCAGGCAACTGCAACAGTACAGCCCCCACCCACCTACCGGACCCTGAGACCCAGCAAAAGGGCCATAAGCGAGAACTGAGGCACGAATCTCGCCAGACAGGCCCAGCGCTAAAGCGCAAAGACTTTAACATGTCCTCCAGGAGCAAACCGAAACCCTCCACAATGGACACGTACGTCACCACCAAGTCAAAAAAACTCAGCCACCCCACACTTCCACACTTAAGAACCCGCACAATCAAAGGGTTCTGATTTCGCCGAAAATCAAACCCAAGTACTAGAAGCCATAGCATCGCTGCGCACATTTATCGATTCCAGAATGGACGAATTCAGATCAGACATCCAACTGATGCGCCAGGATGCTAGAAACTTAACCGAAAAGGTGACAAACTCTGAAACGGCCATAAAAGAGACGACAGAAGAAACAGTCGAACTGAAATCCAAAGTCACAGACCTGGAAAGGCAGGTCGCCATCCTCGAGGCCAGAGCCGAGGAAGCCGAGGGACGTGCCAGACGGGGCAACATCAGGATACTGGGAGTGCCAGAAGGCGACGAAGGCCCGAACCCAACAGCATACGTTGAGGCCTTCCTACAACAAGAAATAGGCGCAGGAAAACGTACACAAGGCTTTGCAGTTGAAAGGGCACACAGGTCCCTGCAGAAGAAACCCCCCCCCCCCCCCGGATCCCACCCTCGCCCGATAATCGCCAAAATACTTAATTTCCAAGACCGAGAAACCATATTGAGGCACTCCAGGGAAAAGGGCCCCATAGAACGTGGCAACGCTAAAATCTCTGTCTACCCAGACTATACTCCAAAGGTGCAAAGGGAGAGAAACTCATTCGTACCTATCAAGGCCAGACTCCGGCAATTGAACCTAAAATACATGTTACTCTATCCATCGAGACTAAAGGTCATCCACAAGGGCCGTGCGATCTTCCTAGAGTCCCCAGCAGCCGCCAATATGTGGATGGAAGACAACAATCTAGCAGAAGACGGGGACACCTATCCCAAGTGCAAATGAGAAAATCCACTTATCTACGCACTTGACGCATAAGTGCATACCGCATCACTATCCTACGACAACCAAGGAGGTAACCTACACCACTATTTATCAAGTAGATGCGGCCCTTGCTTGGCCTCACACCAGACACAGGACCTAGCCCCCACGAACCGACCAGGACAGGCCAGTTGCCTGCCCGACCCCGCTCGAGCCTGATACCCGGATGGGACCTGACGGCGCGAGAGCGCCTGAGCACCGAGAGAAATACGCAGTCGCTGGGCGCACCAGTTCCAGTTTTGTTAAATGTTACTCTAGTTACAGTCTTCACACTAGCGCAACCAATAAGGCAAAGGGCAAGACCACCGCAGATCACAAGCAAAACCAGAACTAAGAACCGAGATCTGGGAACCACCGAGGATGATCAACAATAGATGAGAAACACAGGAAAGGGCATACGCACGGAATCCAACACTCCATCCCAATGGCGACACAATTGAAAGTGATAACTTGGAATGTACGTGGTATGGGATCATACTTGAGAAGGAATAGGATCCAATCCTATCTCCGCAGAAAGAAGGTATCCATTGCACTACTCCAAGAGACCCACCTGTCGAAGGAGTCCTCGTCCAAGTTAGCTGAGCGGTGGGGAGGCACCGCGAAAGGAGCACCCTACTCTAGCTATGCTCGAGGAGTTTTCACGTGGGTGAACCCAAACGTGCCATTCTGCCTACTGGGCTCGGAGGCAGACCCTGAAGGCAGGTATCTAATAATATGGGGTACCATTGAACACACGGCGGTCTGTATAGTGAACTCCTACTTTCCACAACACGGAATTCCCTCACACCTTAAAACGCTCTGTGCCAAAATGTCGCATCACAGGGAAGGCACCTTCATATGGGCTGGCGACTTTAACTGCTACAGGAACGGAAACATGGATAGATCCACCCCCCCCCAGCAACCGAGAAACGCCGCCACCCAAGCACTAAACGATGCGCTGGATCACCTCAACCTGGTTGACATTTGGAGAGAACACCCCAATGAAGGAAGCTACTCATATTACTCAGCCCCTCACAAGATTCACACAAGGATCGATTATCTGTTCATCAACAGAGAGCAAACCTCAATGATAGACGCAACAGCATCCTAGGCGGGATCGATCTCCGATCATTCACCATTTAATTATTTAATGGAAATTAAGGAGATCCAGACCACCGATCCCGACATGGAAAATGCCCACCTCAGCCCTTACGGATCAAGAATTCAGAGAAGCCCTCGGCAACAAACTTGAGGACTACGTAGACAACAATCAAGGTTCTGTATCAACCTGGAGCACGCTTTGGGAGGCAATGAAGGTAGTGATAAGAGGAGAGGTGATAGCGGGGGCTGGAGGCATCCGGAAACACCTGACAGCAGCCCTAGAAGAACGAGAAGCTGAAATAACACGCCTCGAGGCATGCACTGTCCCCACCCCGGAAATGGAAGAGACCCTACAAGAAATTCGCGAAGAATGTCGCACAACCTGGGACAGGCTAGCCAAATTTGACTTTGCAACAAACACCGCCAAGGCCCACAAAGAAGCCGATAAACCAGGCAGGATACTAGCCTGGTTATGCAAACGAGAACAACCAAGACACACTCCTACAGAGATAACTGAGAATGGGACAACATGCAGGACCCAACAGGATATTAACAACGCCTTTGCGGAGTTCTACTGTAAACTATACTCCCACAATAGGCAAATATCCAGAGAAGAAATCAAGAACACCCTAGAAGAAATTGGGTTACCGAGACTATCCGAGGAACAGAGGGAAGCTTTGGAAATGGAGATCACTACAGAAGATGTTAAGGAAGCTATCAGGTCGCTGGCCAACTGTAAGACTCCTGGCAGTGACGGCCTCCCGCCTGAATTTTATAAAGTTTACGAAGATATCATCACTCCGATACTACATGAGGTCTACACGGAGGCATACGAAGTAGGGATACTCCCTAACACTATGAAAGAAACAATCATAATCCCCATGCTTAAGCCCAACAAACCACCCACGGACTATGATTCATACCGCCCATTAGCAATGCTAACTACGACAGTAAGATCCTAACCACTATCCTAGCCAACAGACTTGCAAAGGTGGTGGGAACCCTGATTCACGACGACCAAAATGGCTTCGTCCCGGGACGCAACACCACGGCCAACCTAAGAAGACTTCAACACACTATGGCGGAGACCACCGCGAGAGACGAGGATCCTGCGGTACTCTCCCTCGACGCCGTCAAGGCCTTCGACTCCAAATTCTGGGAATGGTTGGTCGAGGTGCTGAGGGAGTTTGGAGAGGGTTTTGTGAGATGGATCAAGGTGCTCGACAACTCACCAATGGCAAGAGTGAAAACTGGAGGGATGATCTCGAAGCCCTGGGAGATTCAGAGAGGCACTAGGCAAGGGTGCCCGCTATCACCTATTTTAGACAGTTCTTCGACGCAGGCATTAAACTGGACGACCAACACTCCATAATATCCCTGTACGCCGACGATGTACTCTTGTATGTGAAGGACCCACAAATAAATGCACAAGTCATACTAGACGTCCTCGACAACTACGCACTTTACTCAGGAATCAAGTTTAGCAGATCGAAATCCTGTGCATTCCCGCTGGCAAGACTCAGAGGCCTAGCAAAAACTGATTTACCAGTAGTGGGGATAAAATGGCAACTCTAAACATTCCGATACCTGGCAATAAACATCCATCACACCCCAGAACTCACACACGACCACAACACCGAAATGGCGCTGAAAGGACTCCGCAATTCTATGAAATTCTGGTCAAAACTGCCACTTGCAATGATGGGTCGGGCGGCCATTACAAAAATGATAATTCTCCCCCGCTTCCTATACTTCTTCACGAACATTTGTTACTATATCCGCCCCACCTTCTTCAAGACACTTGAAATATTAATCCGAGATTTCCTATGGGGCCCTTCCAGACACAAACTACCCCTCTCAGTCCTCACGCTACGACACAAAGAAGGCGGAATACAACTCCCCGACTTTCAGATGTACTACTTAGCTACACAGCTCAGCCACGTGACAAGGTGGCTTCAAGACGAACAAAACAATGAATCTGCGCTACTGAGTCAAATACCCTCCAATCTCTTCCCCAAGGAAGTACTCTGGAACCCCCTCAAGCAGACACAGAATGTCCCCATGATAGTGAAATTAGGCAGACAGATCTGGACCAGAACTCGCTCCATTCTACAATCGAGCCATCCATATTCACCCAACTCTCCCATCCTAGTGGATGCATGCAAAACCACGATGGATCTGAGGGTAGCAAGAAGCTGGAAAAATGCCGGGATCTATGTATGGGGGGACATGTTCGAAGAGGACAAATTCAGAGACTTTGAATGGATGCAGGAGGTTGAAGGACTCTCCAGCGGCCAATTCCTATGATATCACCGACTCAACCTGACCGCCAGAAGCAAATGGGACAGCTGGCCCGAGGAACCCACTCCGGACCCGCTATTACAGGAGATGTACGAGCTAGCGGATGGATGGAAACCGGTAACCCGGCTCTACAGCCGATTGATGGACAAACCTAACCCCAAAGGCATAGCACTCAAGGAGAGATGGGAAATGGACCTGAGCATCACACTAACCGACAAAGAATGGGAAAGAATTTTACTGTACCCAGAAGAGGTGTTCCGCAACGCCAGGTTCAGGCAGATACAACTGAATACCCTATACAGGACGTACATGACCCCACAGCGGGTGGCTAAATTCAACAAGAAAGTCTCACCGAATTGCCCCTGGTGTGGCAGCGACACAGCTGACATGATCCACATGTTTTGGACCTGCAATAGGGTAAAGACACTCTGATCCAGAGTTAGGCAGACTTGCACAACTGCTGGCACAACCAGATACGAGTGGGACCCGAATGTCTGCTTATTAGGAGCTTACCCCAAAATAAGCAAATACAGACACGTAGTCAAACTGATGGACCTATCCTGCGTCCTTGCGAAAAGAACCATAGCTATGGCCTGGAAGTCCTCAGGGGGCCCGAGATATGAACGCTGGATTAAGGAACTAGAAAGGTGGTCCGAGGCAGAGACCAGAGCATGGCAGGAAGGGGCCAACTATGGAACAGACGAAGCAAACAACACCCTTGAATCGTGGAAGGCCCTCCTAAGAGTGCAGACCACAAACCCCCCTGAAGGGAACCCCAGAAACAACATATTGCCAGGAAGTGGTTCACCTAAACTTCCAAAGACGCCCGACTGGACCCAACCTCGGCACCCGAACTCACGAATTCACCTACCTCTAGACACTGAAGATACCACAACATCTAATGAAGACTGTTTTGTTTGTTTGTTTAACACCTCATTTTTTGTTAAATGTTAACTATATTTAAATGATGCTAATAAAATACGTTTAAAAAAATAAATAAAAAATTGGAGACTTTGGGAATAATTTCGCAAGACAGGGGTCGTTTTGGAGTAGTCCCCAGTGTTTTTTAATTGATCTCCCCACTTGGAAACTTTGATGGGAGTACTTCGTGATGTAGAGTAGTGGTGTTTTTTTATTTTTGATCTTAGGTGTAAGTAGTTGTTCTTTGCTCACACTTGATGATCTCTCCATAGCTTCCTCTAAAACGGATTGTGGATAGCCTGAATATTTGTCAAATAGTTTGGTGCATTCAACATCCAGTCCCGCTGGATCTGAAACTATCCTTTTCAATCTCAGGATTTGGCTGTAGGGTAAACTACTCAACATGGATTTAGGATGAAAACTGGAAAAATGTAATGAATTGTTGACGTCGGTGGGTTTGTGATAGACATTGGTGGTGATTTGGTTATTTCTAATCTCCAAATGGGCGTCTAAGAAATGTAGAGATGGTGTTCCTACTTCCATTGTGAACTTAATGGTCTGATGTACTGGGTTCAAAAAGTTAAGAAAAGCAGTCAATTCCTCCATGGTACCACACCAAATCCCAAAGATATCATCGAAATACCGTTTCCAAATTAATGTTTTGTTTGACCAGTGTGCATTTTCCAATACATGTGTATGTTCGAATTTATACATAAATGTTTTGGCGTATACTGGGGCCATGGCTGACCCCATAGAGGTTCCCGTGATTTGGAGATAGAAGTTGCCTTGAAATCTGAAATAGTTGTTATTCAGTATTAGACTTAAGAGCTTCATGATCAATTGGGGGTCTCCTTTCGTTGCTTGGGAGTTCAACAACAGCCAGTCAACTGCTTGAATGCCTTCCTCATGTGGGATGGATGTGTACAGACTGCACACATCCATGCTGAATAGTATGCAATGTGAACTCAATGCTCGAATCTCCTGGATGCAGTTTAAAAAGTCTGTAGTGTCCTTTAGGTAAATTGGAATATCCTGGATGAGAGGTTGAAGTAAACAGTCAATATATATAGACAATGGATCGAAAATGCTGTCGGTGCCAGCTACAATGGGTCTAAGTGGAGGATCACTGTGGTTTTTATGGATCTTTGGCAGTCCATAGAACACCAGTGTGATGGGATGTTGGTTGATTAGGAATTCACTTGTTTTATTGCTTATCCATTTATTGTCCAATGCTTCCTCCACTATTTCTTCAATGAGTGATTTTATTCTCATGATTGGATCCCCACTAAGTTTTCTTTATGTACTCGTGTCATCAAGTAACAGTAAGCATTTTTTCGTGTAGTCATCAGTGTCCATAACGACAATTGCACCTCCTTTATCAGCAGGTTTTATGGTCAGGGCCTCGTCCTTAGCCAATGCTTCCACGTGATCTAATTGACTTTTCTTTACATTAATGGGTGTGGAGATTTGATAATTGATCCGTTTCAAATCTGAAATAACATTGTTCTCAAAGAGATTCAAGATAGAATTCTGTACATGTGGATCAAAATTACTCTTTGGGCATATTTCAAGTGTATTACCATCCGAGTATAAATCTATAAATTGGTGTGTTAAGATTTGGAACACATCCTCCTCAACCATCGCCGGGGACGACACAGTTCTCACCCACTTCACACTTAAGGTATTCTTAGCAGGCAATATGGATGTAATTTGGTTTGGAAGCACACTTTAAATTGTAATTTTCCACTCTTGGGACGTGTAATGAGCATAATGATGCCCACTGGCCGATCTGGCGGCTCCTATAATCAGGGTACACTGGACTAGCAGCCTTTAAGTTCCTTTAGACTTGGCAGCACAATACTTGATTGACCTTTGCTTATTCTTCTATTTATGTTCTGTAAGAACTTAACAGGCTTGGATTATTCAATCATATGTATGTGACTTCAACGTGATTATAGTTGAAAGGACTGAAACACTATCTATTCATTTATTTTTTACAGTTTAAACCTGCTTGGCTCAAGAAGAAGGGATATTGTTCCCAAAACGCGTCAGCCATTACTCAATTGTATACATGGACTACCATTACTTATCACTTTGTTGACAGCTATCTTAGCTCTTTTTCGGTTCAGAATCTAAGTGTGAACTTATTGTTAATTGCAAATTAAATACCTGTTTGGTTTCTTTTTACAAAAACTTACAAGTGATTTTTCTCATTATTGATGTAACTCTAAATACAATGGAATGATTAAGTTGAATTTATTTGACATTGATGAACCATCAATTGATGGATTTTGAAAAGAGTGCAGGGGACAGGAGGGCTCCTACCTTTGGATCCTCGTTTTTTTTCCTCACTTACACGTTGTAGTGATTCTGTGCCAGGATCACTTTTCCTACCCCGCACCAGACTATCTACATTTTTACACATTTAGAAAAATTACTTTATAATTGAAACACTTGGTGTGCACCTACTTATCCCCTTTTCCTGGATAGGTCATAGCCATCTTGTCAAGACAAGCTGTTAGATATTGTAGGTATGCTCATGAAGATATTGCAGATGGTGGAAGAGGCCAGTGAAAACAATGAGACAGTAGATCCAGTGGTACTAACTGGATATGATATGATAAGATATAATTCATTTATAACATTCCTGTACACAAGTGTGTCTAGGTGCGACAAGACAAGGAAGGGAAGACAGGAAGACAAAACGATCTTACTAGGCCTTGTCATTCAGATTGTGCAATTGCGGAGGGGAGGGGGGAGAAGTGCCAAGGAGGGGAGGGGAGAGTGCAAGGGAACTCGTAAGTGCTGCCGGGAGGTGGCTCACAATTGCAGAGTCAGAGGACTGTAGGGTTGCAGATACAGTCCGTAAGTGGTTGGGAGGCCCAGAGGCATTGCAAGGGCAACTGGTCGTGTAGGAGCCTTGTCCCTTAAGTTCAATGGGTGGCCAGGTAACCAGTATGCGCAGCAGACAGGGACATCGGAAAGGGAGAGGGAGAGAGAAAGGGGAAGCGAAAAGGAAGGTCTTGAGTTGCTTCTGGAACCTTAGGTGGTCCTGCTCAAGTTTGATAGAGGCAGGGAGTCTGTTCCAGGGGGAGACCTCAGCCAAAGACTGAGATCTACCCCCCTGCCCTCCACTCTGCCTGGAGAAGTGTCTGACCTTCAGAGAGTTGGAGGTGGATGAGCGGAGGGCATGAGAAGGAAGATGCTTAGGAACAGAAAGTTGGATGTAGTGTGCTCCCCCAGAAAGCCTTGTGGCCGATGCAGAGGGTCTTGAATTGATACTTGCAGCGACAGGGAGCCAATGGAGAGATTTCAGGGCTGTAGAGATACGATACCTGGGCTTGAGGCCAAGGAAAAGTCTTGCAGTCCTGTTATGGATTAGTTGTAAAGGGCAAAGAGTAGAGGCAGGCAAATTTAAAAAGAGGCTGTTGCAGTAGTCCAGCCTAGAGTGGACCAGGGCACTGGAGACAGTGAGCTTCTGGGGGAAAGTGAGAAAAGGAAGAATACCCCTAAGGAGGTGCAGCTGATTGTGTGACTTCTTAGAGGCGTCAGAGATGTGAGGGGAGAGGGAGACGGTGGAGTCAAAGATGACACCAAGGTTCTTCGCCTCCCAGGAATGTGCAGGTAGAGGGCCCAGGGTGGGCGGCCAGAGTGAGAGAGGGAAAGCAGGAGTGGGTGTCCCAATGAGGAGGAACTCAGTCTTACTGGCATTAAGGCAGAGAACGTTTGAGGCACACCATTCCTGAATTGCGGACAGTCGGGTATGAGAGAAGGAGCAGAAGAGGCTTAGGGGAGCCTGAAGGAGAGCTGGGTATCATCCGCATAACATTGAAAGTTATAACAGAAGGTAGAGATGCGGTGGGCCAGAGGTGCCACGTAGAGGTTGAATACCCAGGGAGAGAGGTTAGACCCTTGGGGAACACCACAAGTAGAGAGTGAGTTAGAAGATAGGAAATACCCAAGTTGGACCTGGGAGGGTCGATCTTTAAGAAAGGTCAACCAGGCTAGGGCCTGACCAGAGATACCCAGGTTGTCAGACGATAGAGCAGGATGACGTGGTTGACCGTGTTCGAACGCAGAGGACAGAGTAAGGAGAATGAGGACAGAAGGCAGGTTAGAGTCAAGATTGGAGAGCAAGTCTTCACAGGTGTTCGGGAGAGCAGTTTCCGTGCTTCTGGCTGCTCTGAAGCCAGCAGTGGTCATGGAGACAACCAACAGAATCAGTGTGTAGATTAAGCTGGGAGATGGCCAGCTTTTCCAGGAGTTTGCCCAGGAAAGGAGTGATGGAGATCAGGCGATAGTTTGCCGGAGAGGAAGGATTGGCAGAGGGCTTCTTAAGGAGGGGGTGCACAAGAGGGTGCTTAAGGGGGCAGGGGGAGGTTCCAGTGGCAAGAGTGATTGCAGAAATCGGCCAAGGCTGGAGTAAGGGTGTTGTAGTCCTTAATGGTTCTGGAGGAGCAGGGGAGCACCTGCTTTAGCAAGACTTTCATAGATCAGACTTATCTAGAAACATTGTCAAGGGTGAAAAGGGAGAAGGAGGAGAAAATAAGGAGATACAGCCGGAGAGTGGCCTGGAATGATAGAGGTAGAGGAAGAGGAGAGGGAACAGGAGAGGTGAAGACTGCAGCAGGATTGGCCAGCTCATTGCAGATTTTGAAGAGTTTGACTGAGTTGTTAGAGGCCACCGAGACGCGGGCTTGGATGTAGGCTCTCTTCTTAGAAAGAACAGAGAGTGGATGGGTATAAAGGGGCATTTGCTTGTTGGGGAACGCCAACTGCGTGATTACAACTGAAAGGAGGTCACTGTTGGTAAAGATAGAACCCAAGCTATTTGGGGATTCTTTTATAAAGGAACTATCTAAATTCGCCTGCTGGCCCTAGATAAAGGACAGGCCTGACTGAAGAGGGTGTTCGGCAGGTACATTTTCGGGAAAGGGCTGGCAGAGGCGTGGGCCGCTCTACCCGCCGATACCCACATAACAGGCCCTAAACTGATGGAAGGCAATGGAGAGATAAAGAGGGCCATAGACAGAACCCCTCCTTTCCCTCCAGAGGTAGAGGGAGGGGCAGGAGCAAGGGCTGGCGACAAGGAGACTACCAACAAAGTAACACAAGTGAGAGCGAGCGAGCTCAAGCACGCAGTAAACCTAGACCTCCTAGCAGTAGGCTCGAGATAAGCAACGAATATAGAATGTTGGCACTCCATATCCAAAGATGCTTGGCTCTTGGACAAGGTTTGAGGGTTTCACATAGATTTTTTTACAACCCCAAGACCGATAACACCCCCAAATCATATATATCTGAGCGAAGATCATCAACAGTTGCTAGAGGTAGAACTGAGAAACTTTGAGCGCAAGGCGGCCATAGTTCAAGTGACAAACTCCTCCATAGGCATCATAAGCAATGTATTCCTGGTCAAAGGAAAACACAAGCTGAGGCCGGTTATCAACCTGAGAGGGTTGAACGATTTTGTGATTTACTGACATTTCAAAATGGAGGGTATTCACCTCTTAAGGGATATACTATTACAGGGAGATTGGCTAGCCAGGATAGACCTCAAGGATGCATAACTGACGGTGCCCATTGCAGCAGAGAATCAGAGGTCCTGAGATTTGTCTGGGGGGAGTTGACATGGGAATTTTGTTGCCTACCCTTCTGCCTGGCGTCAGCTCCTTGGTGTTTTACCAAACTGATGAAACCTGTAGTGACGCATCTGGGGGACGCATCTGGGGGAACAAGGCATCCGGCTCATAATATACCTGAACAACATTTCCATAATGTGCCAGGACCGAGGAATGCTCAAAAGTCCAGTGCATATCACTCTAGAACTACTCCAGCAACTGGGCTTTCAAATAAACTGGGATAAGTGTTCAACCAGATCAGTCCATGGAATTCCTGGGTTTTGCGATACTCGGTTTGGGAGTCTCAGTCTACCAATTGTCAAAGTGAACGACATCATGAAACCGATCAGACAGACTCTGTTAAAGAGAGAGATGCCTTTACGAGAGATCGCCAGGATGGCGGGCCGGCTAGCATCATCATTCCAAGCCATATTCCCAGGCCCTTTAGATTACATGGCCCTTCAGAGGCTAAAGAACCAGCACCTCAAGAGGGGTGCATCTTACGAATCAACCGTACCGATTCTCCAGGAAGCGAGGTAAGAATTATAATGGTGGCTCCAACATATGGATGCTTGGAATGGGAGAGCTATATTTGGCTCATCCCCAGACCTGATCATAGAACCCGACGCCAGCAGATGGGGCTCGGGAGCACTATGCGGAGACCTATCGACAGAGGGCAGGTGGTCGGATCAGGAGACGGCATTGCACATCAATTGCCTAAAATTGCTGGCAGGATCCTTTGCAGTGTGATGTTGGATGCAGGAGAGGGCACAATGTTGCGTACTCCTCAAGATGGACAACGTGTCAGTGGTCCGGTATGTAAACCGATTGGGTCAACAAGGTCCAGAATGGTAGCAGAGTTGGCAAAGGAGTTTTGGCACCTCTAAAGACAGGTTTCAGTGACAGCGGAGTACCTACCGGGCCGACAGAACGAGATGGCCGACGGGAACTCCAGATTTCTCAGAGATGCCAGCGATTGGAAGCTGAGTGAGAAGGTATTACTAGATCTGATGGGGCGCTGGAGACCGTGTCAGGTCGATCCATTTGCATCGAGGTTGAACAACCGATTTCCTCGGTTCCTCAGTGAGACCAGACCCAGAGGCGGAAGCAACAGATGCCTTCCTCCAATTATGGGAACAGTGTGTGAATTACGGCTTTCCCCCTTTCTCAATGATCGTGAGGACCTTGGCTCAGGTGATTTTGGTCACTCTGGACTGGATGGGACAAGCGCAGTTCCCCAGTCTCCTTGAGCTGACACACTACAATCCAGTGGCTTTTCCCAGGCACGAGTCCATTGTGCAGGACCCCAGCTTAGGCCATGCCTATCGGGTGAGACTGAACTTCTCATCAACGTATCATGGGCACCAGGCACTCATAGAGAATATAAATATGCATGGGTGAACTGGAGTGTAGCTGGTGTATGGAGAGGGGCGTACATCCCGATAGAACCGATGTGGTCCACATAGCCAATTTTCTAGCCCAGATGGCGGCGCAAGGGAGAGCATATAGGACCATAACTGCGATCTCAGGAGGCCACCTGAAAATTACTAATGGGGAACACCCTCTGATATGCAGACTGTTGAAGGGAGTGAGGATGACGAGACTTCCCAAGGAAAAGTACTCCCAGCTGTGGGACGTAGATAGTGTTAAAGCTAATAACCAGGTAATGCAGTTCGATCTAGGAAAGCACCATCTGCTAAATTTATTATGCTCTTGTGCCTTCTTTCATGTAAGAGAACCTCAGACGTTAGGGCGTTCGAGGTGAACAAAAAGTCTTTATCACTCAATGGGGTGACCCTCTTCATCTGGAGAAGGACTAAAACAGGGTTAAAATCTATCTCGTATGATGCTTTTCCAAATCAACCAAACTATATCTGGTTAGATGCTTAGCAGCATACAAGGACATTACAAGGTAAGTGAGACCGGTAGAGGTATCCCAGTTACTCATAGCCTTATGTAAGTTGTATAGAGCAGTGGCACCAGCTACTCTGGCCAGATGGCTAAGATAGGTGATGGTACAAGGCGGTATTGACGTACAATATTACGGTGCACACTCGGTGAGGGAAGCAATGGCCACCAAGGCCTACAATATAGGAACCAGGTTGGAAGATATCATGAGGTCTGCGCACTGGTCGAATGAGGCAACATTTAAGACCTTTTATTTGAAACCGATGGAGGATATGGGAAGGTTGGTGGTAGGTAAACTTTGAACAAGCATAATCCGAGCCTCCGGTCTTGACTTAGAATTAAGATTTTCAACACATTTGTTCCAGAAAGTCCTAATTCTTTTAAAGACACAGAGGCTAAGGATTACTCCACCCTTCCAATCAATTTGATCAATGAATGTAATATTGCACATGTTATGTACATTGGAACGATTATTGTACTGATATTGCTATGTCCTGACACGATTTCCCCACCCTCTTGGTTCAGTTCACGGAGATGTTTTTTCGTATAAGGTACCGTTGTGGATAACAAGACCTGAGAGACCGAGTTTTGCCTTCATTAGAGATTGCGTTTACAGGTTGGGGTCTATTTTTTCGGATCATAAAATAAAGAGTACGTTTAGGGGTGATTGCAGTGTTTATGGAATGTTACAGTTGTGGATTGGTCAAGTGGTTTTCTTCATTGACCAATAATTCCTTGGACTTCCAAAGACCTTATCTACAATGGGACTTGTAGTTTTTTGTCTTTGTTGCTTTTTATTATTGGTTTGGTTAAAGCTGTTAGAGAACTAAAGTGTAAGAGAAAGCATAAAGCATTTGCCTCAGTGTCTTTAATAGAATTATGACTTTCTGGAATGAATGTGTTGAAAATCTGAATTACATCTTTACGGTTAGCAGAGGTTTTTTCCTCGTAAAGAAGGCCGTTTTAAGATGGTGCACAGATTTGGATTTTACATTCAAGAGGAGTGGGGGGGTCACATGACAGTGCTAGTGCAATTTTCACGTGATCCAGACGAGAGTTAGAATAAAGCAACCATATTGAATTAAGTGGTATGTACAAGTATCAGTGAGTATTCTATATGTGATTTGAGCATATTTTAACTGGGTCTACATATTTCTTTTTGTGATATCCGGCCACTATGAGCTTCATTGAGAAATTTGAGAGTCGGTAGAGGACGTTTCTGGTGTTGAAACTTGTCTTAATATGGCACTATGATGTGGATTTTACAGGTAATGAGTGAGGGGGGTCATGTGACAGAGCTGGTGTAACGTTTATGTGATCCACACACGTGTTGGTCATGTGGTGAGAAGGAGAATGGAAATTGGTATTTAAAATTTGGTTGAGTTGATCTATGGCGACAGGCAGTAATTCAGAGAGCTTGTTTGCTGGAAGAGACATAGACGATTACGGTCAAGTACGTCACTAAGATTTAGAAAGTTTCTTATGAGTTACGAGATAGGAGTTTTTACCTATATTTATAGAGGACATGGTTTTTGTTTCTCTAGATACCTTTCACCGTTTAGTGATACTGGAACTTGGAAGTTTGTCAGAAGATCTTTGAGCTTGAGAGTAAGTTTCATCCTTGTAATTGTTTGACTGTATTAAGTTCAGTGCTGATAGATTTATGACAAATGCGTCTATTTTTTTGACTATTTCATCTCTGAAATTGATTTTGTGGTTGGAATTGTTGAAAGAATTGTGAGGTTGGTATTGTGAGTTAAATCATCCTTTTAAGGCTGAGTATAATATTTAAATATATTATAAATACATTTTTTTAACTAAATCTTTTATTAGCACTTGTGAATACCAAACTTCACCAACATAGAATTTGCATAGCATATCACAAATAGACTCATCAACAAACAATAGTTTCAACAACTGCATCAACTCCCTCTCCAGTCAACCCACCCTCTAGTCTAGGGACTCCAGTTTCCTCGTGCCTTAGGCATTTTCCAGATATATTCTCCTGCCAACTGCCTGCTCCATGATCCCCCAGTGTTTCTTTTTTTTCTCCCTCCTCCACTATGCTTAGGATTTCAACTGTGCTGCTCGAAAGTATTTTGCCACGTTAGGACAGCTGACCCCCGGCCCCTTACCTCTGTATAAGATTTTCCTCCCTATCCGGGGTTTCTTCCCATTCCATATGAAGCCCATAATGTCCTTCTGGATCCCCTTCATCAACTTCCCTGGCAGTGGCAAGGGAATTGCTTGAAAAAGGTATAGTAGCCGGGGTAGGATGTCACGATTGCTATCCTTCCTAACAATGACGAGGTAGTCCCATCCATCGTGTAAGTTCTGCTTTAATTTGCCGTACCATTGTTGGGTAATTTGCACCCATTATTTTGCTTATAGTTGCCATCAAATTCACTCCAAGGTACCCGAACCTGACGCCCATCTAAATGGTGTATTGACCTCCAGTCGCTCCCTTTCTTCCTCGCCGACCGATATATTTAATATCTCGGACTTTGAGTAGTTAACCTTAAATCCAGATACCTCCTGATAAGGACCGTATTTCACCCATTATTGCTTGGAGCAAAGTTTCAGGATCGGTGACCATGAGTACCACATCGTCGGAATAAGGCTGATTTTGTGATGCAAGTTCACCCACCTAACCCCCTGCATATTCCTGTTCTCCCTTATTCGATGCGCAAACAGCTTCATCAGTAGCGCAAAGAGTAAAGGAGAAAGCGGACAGCCTTGTTTGGTTCCCCGACTAATTGGAAAGGGTCCTGTCAAACCCCCATTCACTTTGACCCTAGCTTGGGGATTCTGGTAGCTCGCCTGCACCATCTTCAGAAGATTCGTTCCCGCCCCCACCATGCTCAGCATCTGGTTCATGAAGCCCAATTTGACGGGATCAAATGCCTTTTCGGCATCAAGCATTAACAGACAAGTAGGCGTAGATCTCTTACCCCCCCGGGCCCCTCATGGCCTTGACAATTACTTGCAGGACCCCCCTTATGTTATTGAAAACGTTCCGTCCCAGGATGAACCCCAATTGGTCCTGCACTATTAAGGAGGGTAAACCACCCTCAAGCCCCGCAGCTAGCACCCTTGTATACTATTGGCTGTCTACATTGATGAGCACTATCGGCCTGTACGAAAAGCTGAGCTGCAGGTTTCTTTCCCCGGTTTCGGGATGACAGTAATGTGCACCATCTTCATAGAGGATGATATTTTGACCCTCTCTCGGAAATCATTAAACACCTCTGCCAGTCCTTTGGATAACGGCTGGCTGATTGTTGTATAAAATGCTGATGTTAGTTCATCTTCCCCCAGACTCTTATGCAGTCTCAATTGTGGTATCGTCTGCTGCACCTCTTCCCAAGATATTGGTTCCTCCAGTTGTTCTGAGCGTGCAGCTGTCAGCCGTGGTCCTGAACACCCTGCCAGATATGCTCGCTGCCCATCTGTGTCCCTTGTTTACTCCCTATAGAGATCGGCAAAGAATTTCTGTATTACCTCTCACTTGCCTCCCTCCGTCCCCACCAGTCTTCCTCCTTTAGCATTTAAGTATACGTTTCTTTATTTTATGATTCTCAGAAAAAGTGGTTATTTTCCCTGATGAAGAAACCCAATTACGAAACTCGTTGGATATGAAATGAATAACCACAGGAAATTGGTGAAATTCATGGAGCCTTAAACCAGTGGAACTAAGGATTTTTAGTTTATGAAAAATAAGTGTTTGAAAATATTTGACTAGTGAGAAGTATTTTTATTTGTATGATGAGTTTCTAGCATAATTTGTTGAATTTTGTTGCGTGGGCTAGTTTTAGTTCCTGTCATAGGCGCTCAATGATCTCGGGCTGGATCCTGACGTTTGGATCACTGGCCCTGACTAATCTGCTGTGGTGCTCTGGACACGCCGTCATAAGTCCTTTTCTGTGTTTGCTCAATTTGCGATTTAAATCGGCACCCTACTGAGTATTTAGGAACCAGTAATAACTGTGATTGGTATACTTTTGTTTATAGCAGTTCATATAAAGTGTAGTGGTGAATGTTGCTTTTCCAGGATTCAGAATTCTCATCTATATAATTGTTGCATAATAATGCCTGCCTGCTTTCCATATATTTTGTCAAAGCAAGCATGCTTTGAGTTGTATGCGTAAATCTGTTATCAAGTACCCAGCATGTTTAAGAACGCAAGCACTGAAGCAAGACAATAAGCTCGTAGGTGGTCTAACTTTCACTACTGTTAACTCTTTTACCAGGTACAGCTGTGGACCAACAGTTTACGATCACGCTCACCTTGGACATGCCTGGTAAGGCTTTCTTTTTTTGTTTTAAAGTATATTTCTATTTGTGGAGTACACATGCACTGGAAAGCGATTTCCTGGGCCTGGGAACTTCTTGAAGGGGACAGGATGAGAGGACAGGGTCATGCTTGAAAGTGGATCAGAACAGCGATGTCTTAAGGAAATGCTAAAAGTGCCAAAAAGGGAAATAGGAGCGGCTTGTCGGATGGATACAGCCAGCGAGTTCCAACGTATTGGGCCATTTACCAAGAAGGTGTGGCTTCCAGTGTGGGTGTGACTGTGCTGCACAAGTGAAGGCATCTGCTGAGGCAAGGAGTGAAATGTCCAGAAGAAATCAATCCAAGACTATTGGTTTTGATGCAATAGTAGACTATGCTAGGTCCTTGAACTCAACCTGTTGCTTCACTGGGCTCTAGTGAAATTTGGCTTATAAAGGAAAGCTAGGAGGGTTCAGTGATGACCAAAGAGTAGGTAGGTGGCAGAGTTTTTTAAGAACTTGAGGGTCTATGTCTATGGGCCGCGCACAAAAGATCGCGCACACGATTGTAGCACAAAAGGCTGCATTTCCACAGGTGCAACCTTTTGTGTTTTGCCCTCTCCCGGTCCATCCAGGGTGGGCCCCCCGAGCCCTCAGCTGCTACGTGGCACCTTGCACCCCCTCCTTCCCCTTCCCCCACTTACCTGATGTGGGCTCCAGCTACCTGCTTCTCTCCTGCTTGGGTGCTCTGTGTGCCATGGCACCTGAAGCCCAGGGTGCAGCAGTCTTTTACGCGGCACAGACTGTGTACAGATTTGGAAGTCCTAAACAGGATGTTCCAATTGGGGTTGGCATGTATGTGGTGCTACGAGGGGTGAATGAGATCTTTAACCAGTTTTTATCAGTTTCTTTGATTTTTGATACTATATTACACAGTGGCAAAAACAACAAATGGGACTTGTGAGAAACCTGAAGTTGTCTCCCTGACTAGTCCCCGGGGATCTGTCATCAAGGTGGCCAGGACACGACCATCGTTATTGGATCCAGTTCCAGAGGGTGGATCAGTGAGGGAGGATCACCTGGATGGGGTGGGGGGGTCCTCAGGGAGTGGAAGCGGGATACCGGTAGGTAAGATGCGGTATCAACCTTCTTTTGACACCTTTTCCCCAACCTACCATGTAGGATACGCAAACACTCTATCCCCACCACCCCACTTCCGACACAAAAGATCACCAAGGACGACAGACTAACACCCGAGCCATTAACCTAGTGTGTCCCAACACAAGGGTCAGGCAAAGTCAGGCAGTTGACCGGAATCACACACACACCTGATCGCCCTTTTCCTTCCCCACAGGGATAAAAGGTGTAGTAAGAGAGCACAATATGAGCAAGGCAGACCGCACGTCGAGAGAGCTAACTTAGCATTGCAGTTGAAGAGGAGGAGAAAGACGGCACAAACTGAGAGGGTGACAAGGAGAGAAACGACCTTGCCAACCAAGGCCCATGAAACCTCAGCGGAAGGAATGGTAAAACCGTGAACAATAGCCAGCGTGTGTTGCATCAGATGTCACCGGTACACGGGACCCTCCTCTGCTGATAAGCAAGCCGGGGAGAGACACTTGTCTCCGTGTACCAACCTTGACTCCAAGAGAAGAAAAGCCAAATGGTTCATCACAGCCGGTGAGTCGAGGAGAGAGGCAATAAGAAACCAAACTGTGTTGAACGCAAAGTAGCAAACGGCTAATTGAATGTTGAAAGTTTAAATAACTATTGGTACTGAAAGGGGGAAAACCAGCAACAGAGGAGTCTGGCACCATGTGTGTGCTCACTCAGGAAACTCTGGGCGATTACCCAATTTTTGAAACTATCATTAACAGAAGGCCTTGGGAAAGACAAAAGGGAGTCAAAGTGGTCATACAGGGGTCCAGTAAAATCCTCTGTACAATGGAAAGTCTTTAACCGACAGATGATTGTGCGGCTACTGGAAGTGAATCCCGCCTCGTAAAACTGATGACAAAGTTGGCAAGAGTGAACCCAAAGGAGGGATGCCGATAAACCAGGGGACGTCTGAAGTCCCAATATACAGTGTGTTGACAAGAGTGAACCCAGCCGAGGGATGTCCACAGTGAACTGTTTAAAATCACATTAAGATTTGTGAATGTCACAGACAAAATTGCATTGAAAACCATAGCAAGCCTGTCGAAGGGAAGCGAGCATTCGAGAAGGGTCTGAACCAGGAAGAGAGTAATACACGGGTAAAAGGCATCACCCAGCGTGTGTACAGAAATGGACTTTTGTTCATTACTTTGCAACCCATTAGTTCCTTGGAGGCAAGACATTTTTTGTAGAAAAGAGACTTAACCACTGAAGGCCCTGATTGCTGAGAGCGGAACTGTTAGCTCGTGCTGGGAAAGCTCGAGCGTGTGCCGTGCTCCAGACTCCTACCTTATCCTATGTTTAAAATGTGGGGAAGGGAGTTCCCAACTACAGCATCCTGACTTATTATTTAACACTTCCTTCTTTCTTAAGAACATTATCCCACACTTCTTTTGTATTTAGCTTAAGGATTGGCAATAGGTTTTTATTTGTATAGGCCCTTTTAAATAAAAGACATCACTAGGACTGCCTTTTTATTGTTTGATGGTCGAAGCTTGCTCCCATCTTAGATTTAGGCTTGGATTAGGCATTCTCCACAGTTTAATCAACACCATTGAGCTGTGATCACTTGCGTCTGTCTTAACTGTTGTCACCATGAGTTTGTTACAGACTGGACATGCAAACCAAAAAAAACTGCATGACTCTTCTCGCGGCTAGGCTCCCTCCAGGTGGACCCACAACATGGTACGTTGGATTTAAACCGTGTCACAGATTTGTCAGTTTGTAATGCGCCGGAGCTCACAGGCATCAGGGTGCAGGAGAAGAAATGAAAGGAGAGATAGAAAAAACAAATGAAACAATCTACTTATTCAAATCAAATTGTGTTTAGACGTTTTCTAAAGCTGATGAGGTCTGGATCTGCTCATAGCTCTCCACACAGGTTATTTCATGCTCGATAGCTTCTAGGGAATATCATACGAATGTTCTCACTCGATCTAGTAGATCTTTTTTGGGTATGGCCTTTTCTACAATTTTATACATTTTTTGTGTGTAAACTGTTGCCCGTCCGTAATGACTCTTATGTACAATGGTAAGTGCTTTGAAGTGGGTCCTTGCTTTAACTGGGAGCCAGTGAAGGGTTTTTCCTTGTGCTGAGATTGGATCTTTTCTGCGCAAATTCTTTGCAATACAAATGGCATAGTTTTGAAGTACCTGCAGCCGTCCCAGGCCTCCCTTACTGGCGCCAATGTGTAAAGCAATGCAATAGTCTATCCTAGGCATGATCAGTGCTCTCAACAGGATAGTGCAGTTGGCTTCGGAGACATAGGGTTTTATCAACCTCAAGAGTCTAAGATGGTATTGGGATTTAGTAACCACATTTTGAATATGGGCATCTGAACTCAGGGATGCTTCAAAGATTACTCCTAATGTTTTAACTTTAGCAACGGTCGGGATAGCCTGGTAATCTATGATGAAGCTGGAGTAGCGCTTACCAAGCTTCCCTCGAGCCAAAGAGCAACAGCTTGGTTTTGGCTCTATTAAGACACATGCCTTTGTTGGCCATCCAAGTGTGAATAGCGTTGTATGTTCCGGCAACCTTCCCTGCATCTTGTTCATAAATTTCAGTCAGCTCAATGACCAGCTGAGTACCGTCAACATAATTAGTAAAGCTTGCTCCCAGATGATCTAACAGAGTACATAAGGGTTGACAGAAAAGGTTGAATAAGGATAGCGAGAGGCAGGCGCCCTGGGGAACCCTGTGTCTCAGAATTTCAGCTGGTGAGCTGGCCGATCCTCGCACAAACTCCTGTTGTCCAGGAAAGATCCAATCCAGGTGGCGGCTTAGTTGGAGCAGTGGCCAATAGTATTCAACCTATTTATGAGCATAGTGTGATTCACCAGATCGAAGGCCGCTGAGAGGTCCTGCAACATCAGCAGCCTGCCTTGCTTTCGTCTAAGAGAAGCATTTCCATCTGCAGGTCGACCAGGGCACTCTCCGTGCCATGGTGTGCTCTGAAGCCGGATTGCTTAGGATGTAATGTCTCGGTAACCCCCAGATGGTCTGGAATTGTGCAGTGGTCACTTTGTCAATTACCTTCAATAAAAAAGGAACATTTGAGATGGGTCTCATATTAGAATAGTCCTTACGGTATAACCCTGTTTTTTTATTATGGGGTTTACCGCAACTTTCTTCAAGGCATCAGGGACCTTATTCTCTGAAGGATGCGTTGGTGAGAATAAAATGGGGTAAAACGTTCTTTATAGGCAAGGGCAATTTTTGCAGGAAGGGTTTCTTCCATGCAAGAGGAAGGCTTCATAGAGATTAACATTTCCATCAAATCACCCTCTTGAATAGGGCTAAAGGCAAAAATGGGTCTCGCCAGCTGGGTTAAGTTAAAAGTGCAGGGGGTGACTGTGGGATCTTACTGTGTGATTCCTGGGAAAGGCAGCCCTTGTTGCGTTTAACATTAGTGGGGGCTTTGTCGATTTTATCGAGAAATGCACTCTGGATGTCTTTACAATCCGAGTTGGATGGAGTAAAGAGAAGTACTGTGGCGGGCGGTTTTTCAAGATCATGAAGTATCTCAAAGAGCTTCCTAGAGTTGTTTTCTGCACTAGATATCTGACAGTCAAAGTAGTTTTTCTTAGCCAATGCGATTTGTGCCTGATATACTTTCAATAGGGATTTCCATGGATCTTTATTCAATAGCGTATAGTCTTTTCCCCACACTCTCTCAGCCTTCTGTTTTTCCTGTTTCCGTTGAGTAAGGGTTGGGGTATATTATTTGCGATTGTTGCCTTTTTCTCTACACCGTTTGATTTTAATGGGGGCAACTTGATCCAGAAACTAATTTATGCTTTTGTCATATTCATGTACCAGGGAGTCAGGGGGAGTCCATATCTGATGTAGAATTCATAAGATTAGTCAGGCAGTCAAGTAGGTCACTGCAGTCCATTTTATTGTAGTTCCTACTACAGACTTTTAGCAACATATTATTCTTATTTATAATATAAGAAGGATGTGTCAGCTGGAAAGAAATAAAGTGGTCGGACTAAATACAGGGGCTAATTTCTAAGGGACATTAGTTGAGGTTTTTACTAACAACCAAGTCCAAAGTGGTGCCAAGATTATGTGTTTGGTTCTAATTATGTATTTTAAAACCTGCTGACACAAGTCGTTGCAAAAAGGTTACTAGCTTTCACATCTAGGGGATTGCCATACCATCGATTGAAATCACCCAGTAAAAGTGTGGAATTATTGGGTTTATTAAGGGACGATAACATTTCCAGAAGAACATCTGTGAACCGTGGCATGTCATTGCGGGGGTGGTGAAGTAGGAGAATGTTCATACAGTTGTTCGGGGTGGGAGTGATTTATCAAAAGTATAATTTTGCAGTCAATACTGCTGACTTGTGACCGAAAGATGTAGATTGTTGCGGGCCAGAATAGCAACTCCTCTGCCTTTTATCAACATCTCTATTTTGACTACAAAACATATAGCCCGGGGGAGTGGCTAAATGTATATTGGGTCAACTGGAGATCCAAGCTTCGTTTCAGTTATACACATAATATGAATCTTGTCAGTTATGTAGAATCTGATGTTTATGCCGTGCTTATCTAGGGATCTTGTATTTAGTAGTGACATTTTAAGGGGACCGCCATTTGGGGCCGGAAGCTCAGTTGGCTTTGACTGTAACTTAGTCGAACCAGCAGGTAGGGCAGCATTAGCCCCTATTACTGTAGTCCTATTGGGAGGTCTGCGCTGTATGAAGGGCGTAGACAATAGATTATTTGAGTGTGCTGTATTACCTGCATTATCCATGAAGCCTGGGGGGGACAGCATACCCTCATCAAGTAGCTTATCCATAGATCCACCTGGACCTGGGGTCATTGCTGGCGCGTCACGTGCAGACTTGCACATACTTGCTTTACCCTGATGCGCCTGGCAACAAATCTAATATGCTCGGGGACTACAAGTCTGGGGCTTGTAGGTCCTGGCACAAAGACTAAAGGTAAGCCTGTTATGAATGAAGGGCTACACGGGAGGGCACTCCACTAGAGTCAAAGCACCTTAAGAAATGCAATTTATAAACTTTCCAAGAGGTAACGAGTGCAAATCTAAAAACGAGGATGGTCACTAAAACAAATGGCTCACAGAACACTCCAACTCCCAGAGAAAGTTCAAGGGGTTTCATTGACTTCTTAGGCAAGGTGCTAGGGCTGTCTCTCACACTATCTACAAGTCACAGGCCCTTCGTAACCCAGTGATCCCTATTCCCCGGGTTAGTATATACCGCTTTTTTCCCACCATATTGTCTACTTAAAGCTCTCTACTCGTGATGACCTAAAGCTGATTGCCTTATCTGTCTAAACTACCTCCGGACTGCCTAGAATGGCCCTACTATATCAATGATGGTACTGGCTAAAATGATCATAGTGTTGTGCTTTCCATACCCTGCCTGACTGTCTCCTTTCTCTAATGCGCCGATGTTCGTTTCCCCATGTTGACTCCTGTTCCACCTAATCTCCTGCCTCCAATTCCGCCTACTCTCCTGCGTCCAATCCACCCCTCTCTCATTCTCCCATTGTCGGCCTCTTCTGTCCCTTCAATGTTCTCTCTCTTCTCCTACTACCTGCCTCCACTCTTTGATGTTCCTACTCCCTCCTCCACACTATTACTCCTTCCTCCACACTACTACCACCACTCCACCCTTTCCACCTTCTCAGTCAACCTCCTTTCACTCTCACTCACCTTCAAGTCACTCCCTCGACCACTTTTACTCACCTTGCCCACATAAACACACACATTACAGCTTGTTCTCACCAACCAATACCTTCCTTTTCTCCAATTAACCTCCACACTCCAATATACTGTCCTGCCTCATGCAGGTCTCTTGGTCGGGCTCCTCCTCCTCTGACCTCACTAGAACAACCCACCTTCTTGTTTCCTGTTGCCCGTTTTCTCCCCCTGCTGCTTCCATTGGGTCACTGGCCCTGTCCAATCTGGTCTTTCACCCTGCTCCCTCACCCTTCAGGATCTGTTACAATCAAGGTAAGTTAAAAGTGGTGGTGTAAGACACGCCCCTTTTCTTTGCGAGGGGTAGCCATGTGGCAACAATCGCGGCATTGCAAAGTGGCCAAGTTCATGTTAGGGGCCTCCGTTTGGCTCCTGTCAAGGGGCAGAAGAAGGTGTCGGACTGGCGTTGGACATTTTTAACTAGTTTATTCAAATAATAAGAAAGAATGCCTAACTCGCCATATTGCTGCTGAAATGTTCCCTACCTAACCAGAATAACTATGGGGCTTGTCTGTCATCAAAAGTCCAAAGAAAAATGTCCTTGTTCCACAGCCGACTTCTAACTGACCCTACCACTAAAACTAATAACTAGCGATTGCCAAAATGTATATCTTCTGACACCTTCCCTTTAGCCGTATGTCTTGGAGCTCTATTTCAGGGTTTTTCCACTTGGGACAAATCTGATTTTGCCACTAACTGGAAACGAGTTAGTAGAAATTATTGATCCTGGTTTCCAGTGTCTTTCATGAGCTTCTGTAGTTTGTGCTGTATATTCATAAGTCGGCTACCCCATAGTGTGCGAGACCCCTCAATGTCCTCCTTTTTGGCTTTCTGGATGTAGTCTTTTGCATTCCTTCATCTTTATACTTGAAGATCTTTCAGTTAGGGCTTTGTATGCCCTTAAGGTTGGCATGACACCACCAGTCCTGGAGCCTCTGTTGGGTTTCCCCGTTTTTGTCTTTGATTTTTGAGATTGAAAACCGCCCTGAGTTAAGTTCAAGTACCAAAGTCTCTTAGTAATGGCCTCCATTGTTCCTCCACACTTATACTTGGTAACATTCTCGCTCTTTCCCCATATACACATGCTTTCTCAATGATCTACAGTCCTTTTTGTAGTTCGTTTCAATTAATATATGTGGTCCCAGTTGTCTTCCCCTTCTTTTTTACACCCCGGTACCTACGCTTCTGGTGGGTGGATTTTCAGGGCTTGCTGCTGGCACGGGTTGCTTTCCTTGACTCAGTCTCCTTTTTCTCAACTTCACTGCGGACTCGCTCTCGCAGTGTCGATGTGCTTGGCATATGACTTCCAACGGGAGGTTTGGTACCTCCCGTTGTCTCCGGTTTTGGTGGTGTTGATCCGGCTGCAGGCCCACAACGTCTTTTCTGTGGTCACGCCACCACATAGGACAGTCTCCAATATTCCATCCTGGCAGCAGTTTCTGCACTGTCCTGAGCACTGGGTCTCTGGCGCCTTCCTCTGGCATTCCTTTCTTCAGACTGCCGTGGGCTCTGCGGCTTCACACTGCTCTTCTCCTCCAAGACGCTGCTATGTCAGAGGGCTTCCCCTGCATATGTGTCTCTCTCATCACAATCAGTTTGTCTCTATTACATACAAGTTCACGTTCAAATGGGTGTTCAATTTTACTTTAGTCGTCATATTGGAACCAGCATTACCTGAGGCCAAACAAAAGGAAGGCTCATTACTTGTGATTATAGGCAATCTGATATGGGCCGATAGTGTTGCTTCAATACGGAGTTCCTTGTGGGAATGTTGGTCCTTGTCCCCTAGAGGGGAGTCACTCCCAGTGAGGTCCCACTGGCCTAGACCCCAAGGGAGGGTTTTGCAGAGCAGGCTCACCTGCCTAGCCTCAAAGGGAATGGCTCCTCCCTTGGAAGAAGGGGCGAATGCTCTAGATTGGTCACACTCCCCTCAAGGTAAGTACAGTTTTGTTGCTTGATCGCTGTTCCGTGGCAAGTCTTTGTAGCAATGGGCTCAGGGCAGTGTTTACTCGTTCTGTGCACTGGCACTGGGAAGCAGTGCACAGCCTTTCCAGTAGCCACGTAAGCTCTCTAGGTTCTCGTTCACCGATTCACTCTATATCTGTGGCTCAGATGTCTACAGACCAGTAGGTGGGGTGCTGATCAGTTGTAGTCTTGTGGGTTGTCTCTTGTCAATGCTATGGTCTCAATTCTTGTTCTAGGGACAAAAGGGAAAACTTGGCCAGCATTCTATGTGAGGCATGGGGTGATGCAAGATTGCAAATTGGGGCACTCCCCACTGCCACTACCGCCCTCTGGGTTAGGACTGGCTCTGGCTTTCACTGTGGTAGTCCTCCACCCCATGCTGAGAGGGGTCCCTATCCCCTTGTGTAAAGGGCAGATCAATAAACTTGTCACAATTGCCCCCCTTGTTCTTTGGTCTCTTTTCTAGGCAGTGTCTATCCCAGTGGTCTCAACTCAGGCTGAAAGGGTTTCCCACACCCTTTTTCTCTCATCTTCTCTGGGTCTCTTTTGTTCTTCGTCTCATGCGTAAGGAGTTCCCCACCCTTCTTTGTTGTTCTGTATTTGGATCTTGAACTTCCATTGAGGCAAAAAAAATGTCCTCGCTTTGTTTCCACATGCAAACTGTAAGAGGGCATTCATGACCCCCTTCCCTTTGTATCCTTATTCCTTTCCTATTTACCACCTCTCTACTCTCATTCTGGTCCTGTTCCCCATCCATGCCACTCCACAGGTGTATTCCTCTTCTGACTGTAGGCTTGACACCATCAGATTGGGATCTCACCTCATCCCGCGGGCCAAATATGTCCTCACGTTCCTTCTGATCTTACTGCCTATAGTCTGGCTAGTCACCTGCACTTCATCCTGATATTCACCTCCAACCCTGTCCCGGAGTCTAAGCCCAACCTCCTCCCAGATGTCTATGAATAACCTCCTTCTGATATCTCCAATCAATCTTCTGCCGATGTCTCTCACCAACCAACCAAAGTCTCAACCCAATCACGTGTCTCAAAGCAACTTCCTCTAGATGATTCAAACAAACGTCCTCCTTATACATTAAACCAAACTGGTTCAAATGGCTCAAGCTAACCTTTTCCTGATGATTTCAACCAAACTCCTTACTTTTCTTCCGCTCTAATCTCCAAAATCCCCACTCCTCTACTCTCCCTCCAAACTCCTTCCTCTGACTCATAGTTGTTCAAAACATCTGCAGCACGCTCCAGTTCCAAACACACACGTTTCCTGACTGTGACACAGAGCTTATATAGCCATGTAACTCCTCCCTTGTGTTGGGTCCCTGCGATTCGCTGTGCACCTATAGGTGTGAACGAATGAGAGTGGGTCATGATTGGCTGCACAGAATTAAATCAACTTGGTTTGATTTTGGTTCATAGCAAGCCTTTAATAGGCTGATCTACCATCTAGGATTTTATTTTTACTGATGTGGAGATGCCGTAGCTCCAGGATGTCTATAGTTTTCCCTGCGTTCTGCAAGTGACCGACATGCTCTGCTCTCACTTCCCCTGATAGCCAACTGATGATGAGCAAATTAAAAGCACTTTTGAATGTGGAACCATCTTTCTGCATCAGTTGACGGGGCTCACACGGCAGGGAAACTAATGGAGCATTGGTTTAAAAAGCGGTCAGTTATGCAAGTGCTATAAGAAAGTGTGGCAGGTGTTTGCTACCAGCTACGAAGGATTTTAATTCCTTCACTGCATGTTTTCTTTCATGCAAGGAGTTCAGTTCTCTTTGTGGGACATAGTTTGCAAAATCCCTTTATTTTAGGAATCTGTGACGAATCTGAACAATTCGTCCCTTTTTTTGGGAACAAGGACTCAAATAAGGAACTTCCAGTCCAAACCACCCTTTCTGCATATATTGATTTTATAAAGACTTTGTTGATTATGGTTGCAACAGGAAATGTCAAAGATCCTTCTTTCACTCGATTGGCTTCAGGTAATGCTGAACGTCACCCGAATGTCATGCTCAAGGAAGGCAGACACAATTCCTTTTGTTCCAATGATGTGTATAAGGCGAAAGTGGACTATGAATGGAAGAGAGACTCCTACGGGCGGAGGAGAGCAACAGCTACGCAGAGGTAAACTTGTGTTGCAACAACGTCCTGTAGCAACGACGTCCTGGAGGGGCGGAACCATGTCAAGCCAGAGGTGGAGTGAACGAGGTGAGACTTGCCAGCTGACGGCTGAACGGCGAGTGCTTTGACTGAGGAAAAGGCTCTAGTCAGGGGAAGAAACACGAGGGGAAGACAACCGTCTTCTCTGGTGGCGCTACCACTGAAGAGGAGTGGTGGGCCCAGCAACAGACTCCGAGATCAGAGACGGCAAAGGAGCCTGGGTCCCCGAGCTACACCCGGCAAACACCTTTTCCACGAGGGAAGTACTGATGGAGAAACAGATGCTACTGACTTTTGTATACCAGTGAAACCTATGACTGGTAAACGCAGGTACAAAAAACAGAGTGAAAGGTATACAAACACTTTATATCAAGGCTGGAATAGGTACGGGGCAGGGGTGCATTCTATCCGCACTCCTCTTTTGTTTTTATATTAATTGACTAATAAAGGAGCTGGTGCCCAATAGCCTGAATGCCCCTAGGATCCAACATTGTTCTTCGCAGATGATGCTGTGCCGCTTGCCACCAGTCCAATGGGAGCCAAGCACGCCATGTCGTTATCTGTAAGAAAATGTGGGGAGCTGCGCCTGGATATAAAACAAGCAAAAACTAAATCAATGATCTTCAGGCATAGATCGTCTAGCAGATCCACTATCACCATAGAAGTGAATCGGAAAAAGTGAGAGCTGGTCTCAACCTACGATTATTTGGGTCTCCGCTTTGTAGAGAATGGTCTCCAGATGGAACATGTGTCTAAAGCAAACCTGAAGTTATAGAAGTATGGCAGGGGAATAAGAATGTTTTCATTGTTACATTGTGGGGGTGCACTATCCCCAGCCCTGCAACTATACAGGATGCAGGCTGCTCCTGCAGCCTTGTATGGAGCAGAGATCTGTGGCCACGCACAATCAACCCCCTTGGGAGTTGCTGAAATCAACCTTTTAAAATCTGTGCTCACCCAGCCTAAAAGATTGCCTAACACTATTTTACACCTAGAATTGCGCCTTGCGCCCATTGAATGAATACTTCATATCCCTCAAACCAATTTTGTTCTGGGTACGTCTGTGGACTTCTCCAGCTCTATTTAATTATAGATCCATGTTGATTGATTTTATGTCCATGGAAGGTAGCCGCTCCACTCCTTGTTGAAACCGGTTAAATTCTTGCCGTGTAAATTTAATCTCCCTAATTTGTGGGATTGACCATCTTCTATGGTGAAGGGATCCTTGAACCTGGTAAAGAAGGCGGGCCTGCATCCTTGCAGACAATCTATGGAAGCAGTCTGCCTCAAACATTATCAAGGAAGATTTTGGGTTTGAACCATATCTTGATTTTATCCAACCCTCCTATGCACGGTCACTTTATCTAGATTTAAGAGCTGGTACCCTGAGAATTGCTGCGTACACAAAGAATTGGTCCTTGCATAATACCTCACGGTGCTTGATCTTCGGTGCATTCATCGAAACAGTTGCCCATTTTATACTACTGTGTCATGATTATGATGCCCTAAGAGCCAAATACTTATTGCCCATGTTCGGATCAAATGGAATTCAGAGAACTGCAGATGCTTTACATTTTTGTATAACTAGGGGTGAGGCACTTGTGGCCAATCCTGTGGCCAGGCCAATTATTTACATAGGGCATGGCTAAGGAGATTGAGAGTTTTTAAAGTCATAGATAAAGCAACTACCAGTGATACCTAGATTGTTTTTTCTAGCTTTTTATGTCGTTATTTTAAAGTGTATTTACTTTTTTATAATTCCATAATGTTGCTTTCATATGTATGATGTGTGCTTTGATGGTACAAATACTGCATAAATCTTGTATGAATTGAATTGTATATCAAGCCTGGAATAGCCGCCGAAAGCACAAGAACTTAAGAGAAGCTAACAGGCATATGACCCTGCTAAAACAGAGTGAAGAGGTACGAACATTGTATATCAAGGCTGGAATAGCCGACAAGCCTACTAAAGATGGACGGACACAAGTTCTACTGGGAACAGATTGAAAGCAAGGTTAGGAAAGTGTATGAGGCCACGGGAGCCTGCAATACCCGAGCGGGCAGACACCCCAAATTAAATATTGTAGCTGATAAACAAGACACCTACCAAAGAGCCACAGGACTTTGAGGAGTTCCAGTGCCACGAAGATGGGAGACGGCGAAGTATTGTGGCGAGTAATCCTGGAGAGATTTGTACATTTGAAATAAAACCTGAGAAAAGTAAAATAAGAAAGTTTTTTTTTAATCAAGGGGAGAGTGAAATCTCTACAGAGGATAATTATATTTTTATCAAGATACTCTATACAAAGATTTTGAAGACTATACCATTGTATTCCAAAGGTACTTTTTAGACTGGGAGCAAGTTCATTACAAGTTTGACCAAGGAGAAGCCCATAAAAAGGATATTGTGCAAGCCTCCTCTTTTTCCTTTTAGTTAGGTGTTTTCTAAAGTGGTAGGACCAGTTAGTTGTTTAGGATTCGGACAGAAGACTTTTTTTTTACTTTGGACTTTGAATTCTCTTAAAGGGATAGTATCTTTAAATGGCCTCATGACAGCCCTCTCTCTTAGGGCAGGCGTTACGTGTGGGTGATATGAAAGCATCATGAAGCATGACGCAGACAAGAGATTCAAAGTTCAAAATAAAATGATTTATTAAATCAAATGTCAGGATGGTGGAAGGCCTAACTTGCCCTACGCTAAGGTGGGATTTCCCTGCCTGAAAAAACTAAGGAAAGTCTGAGTCAAAGGTTTATGAAATAGGACATATAAGAAACCTATATAAAGGGCATACTAAAACTTTGCAGTAAATCAGCATAATCCAAATTAAAATTAAAATGGTATATAAATCAGCCCTAAAATAAAGGTTGTATATTAATATACAAAAGAAATTGTAGGTATATTGGTCAAATTAAGGTAAATATTTTAGGCACATCCCTTCAAACAAACGTAGACATTTACAATCAAGCACATTATGCATGATGATTAAAATTGCGGTCAGGTTTAACATCCAAAAAGGAAAGCAAAAGCAAAACTAATTTGTTATTTACACGGCATCCAAACCAAAATGGCTGCCGGACGCTGGGCATAGTGACATCATTGCACAAGAATACGCGATGATGTCATGACGCCAAGTAAACAAATGGTCAATATTTTGTCCTCCAGCGTGTATTGCGGAATGGTGGCACGTGCTGGGGGACAGACGCATCACTTTGGCACTTTGGAATTAGGTAAATGTAGTTGATTTATAGAGTAGATATTTTTTTTTTGCTCAGCATCCAATTTAGCCTCTTATTGGGCTACTAGGTTGGGATAAATTGCTACAAATAGCATGTTAGGTGGATAACAAGCCAAAGATGTGAAAACAACTGATGTTATTTTCAATTTTAGGTTCCTTACACCTATGATTTACAAAAAAGGTGGAAAATGAAAACTTGAATGATTTCAAATATGACTTTAACTGGAAACTGAAAAGTTAAACAGGGTGAGTCAATGATACTCGATATAAATTCACATGGGAAAATATATGGAGGAATTTTATAAAATATTTAAGGCTTCAATTTTGATTTTTCATTTTTACATAATTTTGTGTTTTGGTTTATGTAGAAGCTCTCCTGATGATCCACTTAAATAGTGGTGAAACCCATGTAGCGAGTAAGAAAAATACTGTTTCTAATATTGAATGAATAAAACAAATGCATCAAAAAGAAAACATTGTGGCACTGGTATATTTTGAAAGTACTACAAAAAAAAATGGGTAATAACCAAAGTTTGATAATATAGTAGTCAGTTGGCGCACTGAGAAAATTACCACGTTCTTTTCAAGACAACTTAAAAGTCTGTCTGTGTCCAAACCCTATCTTTGTCCTCACAACTAAAGCTAAACAATGTCTAGCGATGTTAATAATAAAAGAAATGGTGAACACACAGTTCTAAGCTTCTTCCAGCTCTTGGCTTCCTTTTCAGCTCCCCTTCCCCAAGTTCAAGAAAGTTTCACAAAAGCTGCAAGGTTACCTTTCTCATGTTCAAGGCAATACAGTTCCACACAATCCTCAGGGTTCCCTTCCCCAAGTTTCATGTACCACAGTTCAGTAGAAAAGGGTCTTGAGGTTTCATACTAAAGACAACATTTGCAGTTCCTCCAGTCTCAGGGGTCCCTTGCCCAAGACATTAACTCAGCCACTTGTACTTGTTTTGGTCTTCTCAAGAGTTCAACACAACGCTAGGTCAACCTGACCCCCCCTCCTGGATTGCATCACCAGTTCACTTACAGTGCTTCTCCTTGGTTTGTTTCACAATGTCTTTGGTTTTCACAAATTAGGGCTCACTGGTCTAGCTACAGTTGTCAGACCACATAGTCCACCCATCGCAGGTTGCACAACCAGGATCCCTAGGCTCTTCTGCCCACACAGGTTCCTCTGTACTTGCCCCTGTGTACAGAGTCACATTCACTTAGTTTCTCTTTGTCAGCCACTTGCAGTTTTACACTCTTCTCCTGGTTAGCCTCTTGAATGTATATATCTCTGAAAGACGCAGGAGACCCCACATTTTGGGTTAGGGTATTAGTATAACTAATTTGCTCAGAAAAGAGAGTCCAGAGGAGTTTGTTTAAATATCAAAGTATCAAAAGGATTTATTGTGCCTGATACAAGATTTTAATAAACAAATGAATCGTTATTTAATCTGCACTTAGCATATTACTTACATTGCAGGAGAGTTAAAAACATGATAATCAATACAATTCAAACAAATGACAGTAAATCATTCGCTCATTCGTCCACATGCAACCTTTATACATACACATACCATACAGTCCAATAACCATACATATATGAATAGCCTGTTAAAAATCATAACTAGCGGTGTATACATTTTTAAGTAAAGTGCAATTAATGTACATGACCACTTTAATTGTCGTAAAAAGTGGTCTACTCCAGGGGTGGGTCAATTAGATGTCAAAACAAGACCTAATCCCCAATTTTCTTGACCGGTTTCAACGTTTTTTGGATCATTTATCAACATCTTCATCAGAAAAAACAAGTTCTAAAATCTTCAAACTGCCCAAAGCAGCTTCCAAAATTATCCACCACTTCTGTAGCCATGCATAATTAGCCTGAGGTCAGTAGAATCCTGTCGGGGACAGAGAAGATGTTGCGAAAAATTAATTCAATCGCGATTTCCCAACCATACATGGTTATGGTTTCCAAGCAGGCACGGGCCCCAAAGCCAAAACTGAAAGGGGCAGAAAAGAAGTTGTCGTAGACAGGTCTCAGTCCTAAATGCACCCTGAAAGCATAACGTTAAAAGTGCATCTCCTGCACAGATACTTCATCGGGCTCACAACCAATGGCAGTGCAGCTTCTTCGGTTTTGTCAGCGCAGGATCTGAAATCATGACTTTGCCATAACGTGCCACACACCTCTTGCCAGTCTTTGGCCTTGCTGCACTTCACCCATTCATAAAATTCCCTTTCTTGTGGTCTTGTTCATGTCCCACCTTTCTATGTCACTCTTTCACACTTGCGCTCTTTTCTGTAGGTTGCTTTCACATGGACGCTTTCCCTTTTGGCTTTCATCTGCCATTTGCTTTGCCCATAAAGTGTTATTCAATTCAGTATTCAATATGCTTAATTTCAAGTTTTCATTCAGTTCGGTATTCAATAAACATAATTTGGCTTTGTTTCAAGTTTTCATTCAATTCGGTACTCGTCTGGCTCCTTCTCAGATCCCACCACAGCTGTCTCTTCACAAAAAGGGTCCCCTGCTGGTCTCTCCCACACAGGCCTCCCTGTCGCTCTGCTCTTCTCTGGCTCTCCCTTTATACACCTGAAACCATTTGACAGGTTGCAGGTACAGGTTCTCAATTAGGTTTGTTTGACTATCATTAAAGGGATATGCCTGACCCTCCGAGTACTCAGCAGGCATCTTCCTCGTCCCGGGACTTGAGTAGTGAAATGTGTTTTTAGTGTTCATTACTCTGTTGCCTCTTCCTCTTTCCAGTACTGTTGGAGGTAAAATGTGGTTAAATGAGGGGAGTTATCTTAGAGTAGCCAATGGAGGCTGGGGGTGGGTTAGGTTGGTCTTCAATAGGGAAAAGGGGATACCATGTCTCTCCTGAGGGCACCCCCTCGCAATCCACAAGGACCCTCCACCCAGATGATCCTCCCACGCTTCTCCACCCCTAGGGTCAGGATCCAAAAGCAATGGCCTTTCCCTGACCACCTGCAAAGAGGATCCAGGGGAGTAGGAGTGAGCATACCCTCAGGTTTCCCGCAGTAGTAACTGACACACAAAACTCACTGGCCCATCATCCACTACTTTGGGGAGGCAAACAGCCCCCTTAATCACCCCACTAGATGTCCCTAGGTTAGGAAGGGGACTTCTTCACTGAGGCTTGAAGCAGCATGGATGAACACGGAAAGGGTGAGAAAAGACGATATTTGACAAAGAAGTCCAAGGTGGAAGTTGCACGAAGAGTAGAGTAGTTCGATATGGGGGACCATGGATGGGATTGCTCACAAATCTGACTCCAGGATCTTTGAAAGAGGGGGGCAGGGGAAGGACAAAGGTCAATGGAAGGGGGCCGGAATCATTGGCTCCAAGTATCAGGTGAGTGGAGTCTCATCCAGGAAGCGAGGAGGTACTATAAATTGACTCTTCGAGACAAATAAGGATGTTGGTATCATTGGCATCTGTATAGAAAATTAAGCTGGACAAGGCCACTAGGGTGGCAAGAGGCTACATGTAAAGGCTGAAGGGGATAGTGGAAACGGAGAAGCCCTGTGGTATGCCATGCCTAAAGGGGTTGGAAGAAAGGGGACAGACCAAGAGTGATAGGTAGGAGAGGAGGAGAACCAGGCTAGTGCACTGCCTCAGATACAGAAGTTATTAAGCTGTCAAAGGAGAATATTGTGATCAGCAGAATCAAAGGCAACGGACAAGCTATGAATGACAAGACACACCACTCTGTGGCACTCAGAGGCTCTTCAGACGTAATCAAATGCTTCCAGGAGAATAGATTCAGTGCCACTTGCAGTGTAGAAGCCCTCCTGGAGAAGGTCCTGAGGGATGTTGGGAGTAGTCAATGAGTTCCTGGATTTGGTTAGTAATAGCAGACTCATTGATCCTAGCAGGTGCAGTAAGGTGAAAGCTAATACGAACCAGAGGGTCTCGGGACTTATTTTCGTTTAAGAGGAGGTGACAATAGCTGTAGGACGGGGGTCGAGGGGTCATATCCAAGGGTGAGCGGGGCATTGAGACCAGTCAAAGGTTATGGCAGACAACAAAGTGGTGATGTTTTTAAAGTTTTGACAGAGCAAGAGTCAATGAGCTTGATTGTAATTTAGCATGGTGGCACAGGAAAGATCGAGTTCAAAGGTATGAAAGTGTTTAAGGAGAAGGGGAGGCAGAAGGGTAGTGGACAGTTAGTAGTGGAGTAAGGAAGGGGAGGTGTAGTGGGGAAAGGTAACGTGGATGTAAACAGACGATAGAATGGTGGAAGCGCCTCAGTGGGAGGGATCATTCATAACTGAAAAAAGCTCTTTTTGAACATAAGGGACAACTTCAGTACTTGAATAAAAGGAAGGTCCTTGGCAGAGCTAACAGCTAGAAATGTGCTTGCGGTAAGCAGTTCTGGAGGGGTTATTGTAAGAACATTGTCAGTAGTGTACAGCACATTTCAGAGCAGTTTTAAAGATGGTGAGGCCAGAGGCATTTTGCACAGGAGAGTTATAAGGACAGAGTAGTGATTTAGGTGGATTAAAGAGTAAAGCAAGGACATGATCCTGTGATTAAAAGCACACATTCAAAATTCAAGGTCCTTGGACAGGAGTGACAATAAGGCTGTCAATGTGGACTAGAGGAAAGCCAGTTCATGTTGCTTCCACGTTCATACAGATGTGGGGGACTAGGGACAAGGGTGAGGTAAGGGAGAGAGGTGGCAGAAGAGCACTTGGTTGATAGACTATTCATTTTTGGAGTTGATTAAATAAATACAGAGTATTTGTCTGCCACCTAGATGTGTGGGGAAAAAAGAGTTTGTGAAGGTCAATCTATGTGCTGAAAGGACTCTGAGTTTTCAGGGGATGGACTTCAAGACACTTATGGAAGACAAGGTCTGCATTCGTGTAGCCGTGCTAGCGTCACGCTGCTCACAATGTACTGTTTTTTTATACGGGTCGCGTTCTGACCATCATTATAGAGTGGGGTGTACAGACGGGACGGAAAAGTCTGTTAATAAGCAGTAACATTTTCACTCAAAAAGTTGGTGGTAGCACGTTTCAGAAAATAGCAGTGAAGAATTTGGAATGCAGCACATTAAAAAGTGTGACGTAGTGAGTGGTTTCAATGTTATTTATGGCCCTGCAGAGTTCTTAGTTACCACACGTTTGTGCAATGATTTGTAAGGTGCAGGATAGGTTTATATGGATACAGGTGTTAGGGAAGGAACTGGATGGAGACTGCTTACTTTCTTGCTCCCGGTAATGGTCAGACTTGCTGGAGGGCTGAATTGTAATTATAGGAGAGTTAAGGAGTCAACCAAACATTTCAAACAGGCCCTTATGCAGTCTTTTCAATCACTGCATTATTTTCTGTGCTGTTTTGTAGTACTATGGAGTCCATCTGGTTTCAAGGTTTGTCTTATCCACTTTCTCTGTTTACTGTAAAACAATAGATCTGTACGTTGGTTATTTTTCTGAAAGTAACAGTATTGTAAAAGACTTTCATGTAACGCAAGAAATGCCTTACCGTGGATAGATTTCTTAATCTATCCACGGTAAGGCACCACTGATCTATCCTTCTCAATCCAATTCTACAAGCCTTCTCGTAATCTCTGCTCTGTCTCCTCGATTACCCTTATGGCACCTTGCCCTCCCCGTGCTTCCTCTCGCTTCCGCTCTTTCTCTCTTCTTGCTCCAATTGCATGACATTCTCTTCCCCTGGTCATCCAAGAAACAGTCCACAACGATTTGCTCTGAGCCAAATTGAAAACCTACCCCCTCGTCTCTGACTTACCCTCTTAACGTTCTTCTCATCTGCTCTCGGGGTAACATTTTTCCCTCACCTCTAACCGGCCTCTATCCCTCACCTTCTCTGCCTCCAATAGAACATTTAATCTATCATTGCCACATCCCTAACATAGCTGGCCGTACCGCCCATGTGCACTGTCTAATGTTGATTGACCTTAATCTATATTAGAGCGCCCACGTATTGTGCCGGTGACTGGTCCGTTTACTCCCCACCACAACCTGGTCAGAGTGTCACTCGAATTCACTCTAGTAAGAAACTCGCTGCTTCCTGTCAAATCTGATATCTTCTCTATTGAACGTTCTTTTACGATCAAAGGATCATTGTGTGTATATTGTAAGGGATCAAGAGCAAGACTTGTGTCGAGTATTGATTATGAACTTTTATTTATCACAAAATAATAAAGAGGGGTTTCCCTGCCTCAAAGAAGCTAAGGAACGTCTGTCAGGATGTTAAACAAAAGAGCATCCTCGGTTCTGTGTTCCAAACCCCTAAACTGACCCTTAGACACTAAACTCAATATAAGGTGTAAAAAGGGGATTTCTGTAAGCTAGGTACTTGTAGCTTTGGTTCAGAGTTGAGTTCAAAACATAATGTTCTAAGGTGTTGAAAACAAAGGAATACAGTTCCACCAGGAAAGGGGTTCAAGCTTCCTCTAGATTTCTTCTGGTAGTTTGAATGTCACTTTATCACAGTTCAAGAAGAAAATCTCTTCCCTTCAGTCTCCCTTAAATACACAGTTCTTTTAAATATTCAGTTTATCCAACTTTGTATCTCCAGTAACCTTAAAGGGGTATGGTTTCTCCCTTTTCCTTAGACTGTTCCTCTTTTTACGCCTGATGTACTTTTCTGCCAGGGTATTGCGACTTCATCACTGATCCTTAAAAGGGATATGGGTCTTCCCTTTTGTATTCATTCTCGCTGTTCTGCGGTTTCAGGTTTACTTCTCATCTCACTCCTAGTTTACTCTCTGCCAGGATGTCACAGTTCTGTTTCTTGGGTGTGGGACCTACACACGCACAGAGCCTGGTTCACTATCCTGCCAGGGCTTTTCCGTTCTATGCTCACTCTTTCTTTCATCCAAGAAATAATGCTTTTCCAGTATTGGGTGACCAACCCTTTCTCAGCAAAGTTCTCATTGGTATTATCTCCTGTTTCAAATATTAGGTAACCAACCCTTTCTTAACACTGGTCGTATTCGTGTCAATTTCCTTTTCCAAGCATTGGGTCACCTACCCTTTCTTCAAACTGTCTGTATTTGCATCAACCCTTCTCTCCAAGTATTGGGTCACCGACCCTTTCTTAAAAGTTTTCATATTTCTATCAGTCCCTACAATTCCTTTAATTGGGCTTTCTTGCGCTGTTATTGATATGCAACACTCACTCTCAAGCGCTCTGGTAACCCACTCACTGTCTCGGGGCTTACCGGGCAGCTCTGGCGTTCCTCACGACCTTCCATCGTCTTCTCCTTCAGTTCGCTGACTGGAGCTGCGTCCCTATGGCTGTTTGGCTCCTGCTTTAGTTTCCTTTGCTTTTGGCGGCTCCAGCTGCCTATAGCAATATAGCAGTGAGCTTCTCTTGGCCCGGTCTCTCTGCACACCATTCCTGTCAGCCACCGTGCTGCCTTCGCAAGTGTGCGCGCCTCCGGCGTTCAAATCGGCATCTGCACAAGCTGCGTTCTGCTGCAGTCTCTCCCTCTCACTCGTATTCCGTTCAGCTGTGTGTGTTTTAAACTTTCCGGCACTAGTTAACACTTTCCGAAGATCAGAATGCTGTGCTTGCTTAACGCTTCTGCTCATCCTCATTGTTCCATCTGTCTTCCTTGTCTCAGTACTAAAAAAGGGGGGGCGGTAAATAAGGTTGTTCGTCAAGAAAACTTGGGAATTCTTCATCTGCATCACAATAAGCTATACATGCATGTTTAAAGTGGTGGAAACCGATGGTTGGCAGTTGTGTTCAAGTCTGCACTCCTTGTGAGACCCACAAGTCTCAGTACTCATGTGGTCCTAACTCCTGTTGCACTTCCTCATCCCATTTATGTCAGGAAAAATACTATAGTTAAGTTGAGGCTTCTTAACAGAACTATTACTAGTATACTTGGAGGAGAGGACATCACATGAATATATTTTAGTAGTTTCAAATCTTATTAGTTTAGGCTGTTCATAGGACGGGTGCCTTTTTCTCCCGTTCACTATATACGGTTCACTAATTCCAGAATAAAACATATATTAGGGGTTCTAAAAGAGGAGGAAAATTGTGGTTGGAGCATGCAGTGGGGTAGTCGATGTTAACGGGAAAAGGGTTACCATGTCTCATCTGGCGATGCCCTTCCACTCCCATGAGGGTCGTCTCCCCCATGTGGTCCTCCCTCAGATAGCCACACCCAGGGTCGAGATCAGGTAGCTTCTTCCTTTCCCTGACCACATGGGGAGAGACTTTCTCTGGGAAAGAAGTGATGACATCACCAGATTTTCACAATATATAGAAATAAATGAATAAAATGTTTGTGCCAAGAGGGATTTTAGTATGACAAATAATTTAGAAAAGGTGGTCCCAACAAATATGGTGGCCGCTCAAAGATCGAACTTTTCCTCTCGCATAGTGGGTGCCCGGTCAGTTATCCTTCTAGTCTGCTTCTTTTGGGGGTGACCTAATTTTGTGTCCCTTGATAGCTTACTCAGTTTCGATCTTGTTAAACAGCTGCTTGCATATTAATTTCTGACGTGTTCTGTCCCGTTACTTGAGTTCTCTCCACTTGTGATTTCAGGAACTAGTTCTGGAAAGAGTGTGAACCTGTAACCCCACAGATCACACAAGCTTGTAGGTTGCAGTCTCTTTACATCTACTGTCTCACCGTTGGTGGTCTGATGGTCTGAGTAGCTGTCTCGAGTGTTCCTTTCGCCAACACTCGCGCTAGCGAGAGTTCATTAACTTGTTAAGCACTGGTGTGCTCTGGCTTTACAATGCATGCTTCATGCATGCATTGTAAAGCCATTAACTGGGGCGGCATCCCCATGACTCGCATTTGCAGCCCTGTTAAGGTTGCTTAGACCTTGCCCTTTAGTTGTATATTCATTCCAGCTGAGGAATTCTGAAACTCGCAACCGTTTTTTGCTAGACTGAAGTATTTTGTCTCCAAAGTATTCACTTAGTACCAACTTCTTCGACCTCCGATTTAACACTTTTCAAGCTCGTTTTGAGAGTTTGCTGAAATTTGTAATGGTCGAGAAATTTGTAATGGTCGAGAAGTGTTATCTGTAAACAAAAGATGAAGCAAAATGTGTCTGTTTTATGAACGCAGGATTGATTCTGTTGTTGTTAGCCTCTTCACCACTAAAGGGGGCAATAGGGTCGAAGCTAAGCATGTTGACCTCCGCCCTCTCAACCTTGATTGGATGACTTATGGAAGAGGAAGATCTTATTTACATACGCATTTTGTAATGAGGTCAAAGTTGTTAGCGCTTGGCTACCAAACACGTTTTCTTAAAGAAAAATATGGGACAATGTACACATCTCAATCTTGTTTAAACTTCCTGGCCTACATGTCCCAAGTTATGCCCACGTTTGGGGACTTGGGTATGCATTATTTGCCAAGGCGTACATGGTCTGCTAGAACTGTAACTTGCATAAGTCATTCCCTTGTCTGAACAGTTTTGTGTATTGTGCTTGGGACAGTTGGCCTCTCATTCACTACACATTGCCCCTTTCGGTTTGGCTGCTTTTTTACCCATTCCACCCATATTGAAACACCTTATATTGGTCTCTAGTGCCAGAAGTAGTCTTCTCTTGGGAGATACGAGGCAGATTCCCATTACTGTATAAGTGCAGGGAATTCATATAGTACTAATGACATGGAGGTGGGTATTATGCTTTAATTTCTTTACTAACGCAATTGCAGTAAAACAAAAACAACGGCTAAACTCCTAGTGGGTGAGTCGCTTCCACTCTAAGCTTGTAATCTTTAACACCACTGTAGTGAAGACAACACGAAGGGGTAAGTGGATACATGCGTTCATGTCATCTTCATGAATGCAGGATACATAGAATGCGTCCCCACTCCAGCTTCTCCTTTCAATCTCCACTCTCTCCAACCGCCGTCCCTGGAACTCTCACGCTAGAAACTCTATACACCAGCAGCCTGCCTCTGCTCTGCATTCTTAATTCTTATATATACACATATACCCCTCCCCTTCCATCCCTTCCATTTGAACGGGATCACTGTACAAAATGTCTGCTTTTCTCCTCACCACACCTTTCTTTATTCTCACCAAGTCACCTCTTGTCAACACAAGTTCCTTGACACCTCGCTTAAGATCCGACTCCTCTTTCATCTTATCTTGACGTTGGGGGACTTCTTCTCCCAAATCCACACCCATAATCTTTACCCGCTCTAACCAGGCAGAACACACCTTGGTATTTCCGCTCTTCCTTCTCATCAGCACAAATGGCACTTCTCCGATCGCTACATGCATAGACATTCTCAAACCCCTTATTCTCCCCATCACTGCTTCCTTCCTCTCCCACACACACTAGCCATTCTTATCACAGCCATTATTCTGCGGTTTACTCTCTGCACAACTCAATTGCTTTCCGGATGGTATAAATACGTCCTCTTGTGCTTAATCTCACACTACGTGAAATACTCCCTCAGCACCTTTCCACAGAATTGCGTCCCCTTATCAATCAGTATGCTCGTTGGGCATCCTTCCCTTCCAAACACCTCCTCAAGAAACTTCACAATAGCACTAGCTCCGGCTTCTCTGACAAACCTAACCTCAATCCAGTGAGACAACAAATGTACCAAGACCACAATATAGTTTGCATGTCCCCCTCCAATCTCCACTGGACCTAGAAAGTTCATTGCCAGTTTTTCCCACACCTTGCCAGGAACTCGAGGACACACCATTGGCCTTGCACGCACACGTACTCTCTTCCCAGCTCTTTTGCATTCCAAACTGACATCCACCCTTCTCTCCACCGGCCTGTCAAATCAGGCCACCAATAATCGGCTCTCAATACTTCTTTGGTCTTAGTTACCCCAATCTGTCCAATGTGTACCATATATCATTTATTCACACAATCCACTTCGAACAAACACCTTTCCTGAGTGAAAAATCAATCCTCTGTCCACATTCAGTTCTTCTCGAACTTCCCAATACGCCCTCACATCCCCAACCATTCTTTCCTTCCGTGGCCACTCAGACCACATGCTCTCCATATCTGTTGTTATATATCCCCATCACGCGGTACAACATCCATCCATTCATTGCATCGTATTACACCATTGTGAGTAACAAACACTTACTTGCCACATTCTTCCTCTGCCTCCTCTTCTTCACTCCCCAAGCGAGACAAATGGTCTGCAAACTCATTATCCTTTCCCACTAGTATCTCCACAACAAACGAGTGACATTGTATACTTGCCACCCAACCCACTAGTCTGCGAGACACCTTGTCCAGTCCCTTAGATTAAACTATTGCCTTCAGGGGCCAATGATCAGTATGCAAAATGAAATCAAATCCCCACACAAACGTCCAAAGCATCAAAACTGTCCAATAACAAGTTAACGCTTCTTTTTCCAATACAGAATACCTTTTTTACAGCCCCCTTAAAACTCTCGACCAGGCCACTGTTTTCTTGTGCTTGTGTGTCAAATTGACCTAAAGAAACTGCCTTATCACTGTCATCCTTTATTTTACAAAACTCATTTTCCCACTTCCAATTCCACCCATACTCTGTTCCTCTCTGTAATAACTTACTCATCTCTACAACTCCTTCTGCAAAAATCTTGACACATTTTTGTATACAATTCTATCATTCTTAGAAAGACCCATTACTCACTGTTATTCTCAGTGGTTCTGATTTTCTTAATCCTTTCCACCAATTCCCTTTTTGCCTTGACACCATCCTTTCCTTGAATACACACTTTTCCTTGTTAATCCTCTCTCTTCCAATACCTTTGTAACCTTACATAGAATCCTGTCATGTTCCTCCTCCGACTCTCCAAACACCAATATATCATCCTGAAAACATTAAAAACATTACACATCTCCCCAAATAGTTTGTGCATAGCCTTTTGAAAAATGGAAGAAGTCAACACTAGGCCAAACGGCATCCTACAAAATTGTAACACCCTCTTACGAGAAATGAAAGCAGTCAAGCTGAGCGATTCTGGTTCCAACTCTTTGTGGATGTACGAAATTGTCAAATACAATTTAGCAAAAAGTCTTCCATTCCCAATCGTGCTAAAAATGTTGCCCATATTCGAAAGTGGATGCCTCTATACACACACACACACCACACACCACACACACTCCCATTTAGGTGTATCAAAGGAGACACCATTCAACAGCTCCAGCTCTCAATGATCCCTTTGTCACATAGTTTTCTCTGCTCCTTTTTCAGACTATCCCTCAACATTAAGGGCACAGGACGTACTTAAGATGCCACTGGAACGCTTCATCCTTTTAATACTATCTGAAGTACCATCCATTTCAACTTCCAAACTTTATCAGAAAATTCACTGCTTTACATGTCTGTAAACTTTTCTGCTTCACTCACTCACATTCAACACTTTCTCCTCCGGATTAGGGTACAATTTCATGTGCAGATTCATTTGTTCTCTCCATCCTAACAGTGACACCCCTTTTCTCTTCACATAAACTTTCCCTGATGTTTTTCTCCCTTTCAATTCAAAATGTCTTACAAAATATCCCAATAATTAAATTCTGTCCATATTGTAACCCGCTGTTTTGATGTCTGGAGGCATTGCATTTCTCACTTCTTCTTTTAACTCTTTTTCAAACACTTCCCTCTCTATCAGGGTAACCTTTGCTCCTGAATCTGCAATCATTTGCAATGACTTCCCATTTACCGCAGCATCAGTCATGTGACTTTCACATTCGTCTTCATCATCACATCCGATCATGTTCACAGTAACTACTTCTGGTTTGATTTGATCCTCATATTCTGAAAATGTATACAGTCGCCAACAAATTGTATACGTTTCTGTTGTTTCTCAAACTACCTTGAAAATGTTTATAGTAATTTGCAAAATGACAACATTTTCTGCACTTGGTGGATACTTCTTTTCTTCCTGGGCACACAGTAGTACCAGATAAATAAGTGGCTTTTGCTCCCTACAGAAAACACATCTGTTCCATAAGTGCTCCAGGATTTTCAACATTTCTTTGCAATCCTGTCTCTCTTCCATGTCGAGTTCTCCGCTTCTGGGTTGCTAGCCCTTATTTCTCCATGGGTTATTTCCCTCCATGTCCACTTTTAGAAGGCCTTTCGTCGGATTCTTACTTTCTAACTTCGTAAGTTTAGCATCATCTACTCCAATTTCCCTTACCAATTGATTTGCAACTTTATCAGCTATAAAGGATAATGATTGATGCACTGCCAACACGGAGGGCCCTAATGGAATGGTTTGCAATAGAGGTACAAATGTGTCTCTTCCCCCAAGGAAAAATAAGGCCAAAGGATGTAAACATGCAATTAACATAACCTGAGGAAACCACGTTTATCTGTTAGAAGCAAATCTGGAGAATGTGTCACATCTTTCCCATTAAGAATTGTAAAGAACATATGGGGCGCAGGGGGAATATGTCAATCATTAAAAGATCAGACAGTGGAATGGCAGTCTGTGTTATTGAGAAACCTCATGGGAGATGAGTTAAAATGCCTAGGGTTTAAAATTCAAATTTGAGTATTGGTTGCTATTAGTAAAAGTGATGATGATAGTAAAATAATATGATGTACTCCTCTTTCAAGAAACGTGGTCAGTTGGAGTACCAAGCTTAAATGGAAAAACCTTGATAGAGGAAAATGCGACTGATGGGCAACAAAGGTACAAAGGTCAGGGATTTAGCAACTTCTGTATCCACTGCCCGACTTTTAGTTGGAACTATGCCCCCTGGATTTGCAAACAATGAAACAATAAGGATGCTTATAAACTATATTTATATTGTTAATTTTTACAACTCAGCAGCAAAAACCGGTGCAATGAGTAAACTACATACTCATCTAAAAGACCTGTTAAATCCAAAGGAACGCAAAAATGCTAATTTTAAGGGACAGCACAAGCATCAAAATAGGAAATGGGCTAAAAGACCAGTGGGTAGACTGGGCAGATCATCAAGCCTTGGGGAACCCACAACCCAACATTACTGATCCTCTCATATGCACACAAGGGAAACATTCAACGTATTTTTGTTGGAAAATGGTTTTCCAGTGCTTAATGGCCAGCCGATTTTCAATACTCCAAGAAAGGAGGCATTCAGAGGAACTATAGATATGTTGATGGACTATTTTATCATTCATTGCAGCCAATATTGGTCCTGTGTGAAAGACGTAGGGTTTTTCAGCTTGTTGAAAGCGACCATCAGCCTTTGGATTTCACCATTATACTGTGGACACGAGATGAGGGGACTGAGTTCCCCTTTTTAGAGGTGGAACAGTGTACAAATAGACAAAAGATCAGATGGGGAAACTCTAGATCATTGAAAGACTGATGACCCGCTAAGAGATAATGCATGGCAATTACTGAATTGTCTAGAGTATAATTTGGAACCAGAGGTTATAATCGATAACTATGAAAATATACCAGGGCTGCACGGGGCACAGATTTACTAAGGACAGTTCATGAAAGGGAAAAATAAGGGAGGGTTTGACAAATCCTGTACGGAATCCAGGAAGGCGTAATAGGAAGCCTTCAAAACAAGTAAGAGACAATTGGTCACATCCAAAAAAAAAAGCTCATACAAACGTGCAATAGACAATAGAAAATTTGAATTTCCCAAAGAGGCACAGCATGAGAAAAATGTAGCTCATACTAATGATTCTAGACTATACTGGTGGTTAGATGGAAAACCCTAGCCTAAACCAAATCTTGAAATTAATGTTCCTGTAACTCAGTTTGTCACCTTCCAAAAATATTCACATGTCCGATAAATGGAAAGAATGTTGATGTAATTTCCTCTGACGTTAATGAATACATTGTGAATTCAAATTTTATCTTCAGGATATCTGTTGTGAATAAACTCTTATCCAAGAAGGAAAGAAAACTCCAGGGCTTGATTCAATCCACAGCTCTTTTCAAAATGAAGGTTAATTTATAAGGGTCAAATTTAGCTAATTAATTTAATGCTATTGTGAGAGAAACAAGCTTACCAAAATCATAGAATCTTGCGATAAGACCATGCCAATATCATATCACCCAATATCTTTATTGGATGGTGCGCCAAACATATTTGGAAGTATACTCTGTGTCTGTAACAATGATTATGTTACACAAATCTTAGAGGTGTGATGAATCCTACGGATCCCTCACTGAAACCCTGCCTAAAGTCTCCTCCCAGGTGGAAAGGCAGCCGCTTTCTGATCCTGAACTTGGGGGGTGGTGTGCTGCGGGAGGATCACCTGGAAGAGGAGACACGGCCCATGGTGGTAGGGAGATTCCGTGGGATGAGACACAGTATTTGTTCTTTGAAAGGGAAATCCTTTCAAGGTTGCCATGGCAGGCAATGGCTTATTGTCATTATAATGTCACATATGGTATCAGAGTAGGATCGGAGTCAGCTGATACAAACTGAAACTGGGGGTCAACTATGTATATGACAGATTCTGATCAAACAGAAGTTAAGCCAGAAAAGGGTCGGTCTGAGCCTATGCCTTCTCCTCGTGTCACTTGTACTTCCCGTTCAAAACCTGGTTATGATACCTCCCTTTAAAAGGGAGGAAAGGAGCTTGGATTCCTTTTCCATCAAAGGAACCAGGGGGTGGGGGGATAAGAGAAGTTCCTTGTAACCAGTGGCCCCTTAAGATGAATGTTGGCATAACATTTTCCAAAGTTTCTGGCCAAACTATTATTCCCAAAAGACAATATATTGAAGCAAATGTGTACTATCTATAGTTCCCACAGAATCTTATGGTACCAGGGAAGGCTAAACTGATAGTATCTTTGTTATTGGAGGTGGAATTTCCCATTTATATAATCTATCTTTGTGGCACCTAAACAAGGACCTAGATTTAAGATGTATGCGCCTATCTCTAGTGGTAAAAAAGTAAGATTCATGATTCTCCATTTTTCAACTATTCCCAGTGCAATACATCGAGGAGATAGAGTGGGAGGCCTGATGTATGATGTAGCCTGGGAGTCATGGAATCTGGAGAAAGCTATCACTACAAATCCTTTAACTACCTCCAGAAACAATATTCTACCTGTAAACCCAATGATACCTCCTCTAGCAGGATAAAAGGGGAAGGTAACAAGACTACCATATTGTATTGTGTTGAGAAGGAAGTTACGTGACCCAATCTTGAGCCCCCTTTTATAGATCAGTCAAATGAGACATGGAGTTTAGAGGAAGAGCTAAACCGTGATCCTCCTAGGGGGAATGGGAGGTCTAGTAATAGTGTACATGATGATAAAACATGTTTTCCACCTGATTATGATCATAAAATATTATCTTCAGGTTTAAATGCATCTCAAAAGTCCATCTCAGGAATTCCCCAAAGAAACACCTCACAATTCAGAGATTTAGATTTTTCAGAAAACGATATACCCCTTCAGTCGAGATGCTTAAAATGCAGAGGTTTTGAACAGCACGAGTATGGGTGCTTGTCACAACGTCCATATAAATACTAAAACGATTGGGAGGAAGAAAAAACGAGAAATAACCAAGTAAAGTAGATCATATGGAAACTCTTCTAATCCCATGGGGAAAAGAACAACCAGATATCATGTTTGGTATTAGAGAGAAAACCAGTCACCGAATACCAGTGGTATTCCAGGGGAAAACAATTTGGGCCCAGTTAGACACTGGAAGTAACAACTCTGCTGTATGGAGTAACCTTCTTCCATCCACCTGGAGACCCATGGGATATAAAGGAATACGTTGTCTACATGGTCAAATGGAAAGACTTCCCTTAACCATTCTTGATGTTACTATTTTAGGAAATAATATTTTGGTATTAGTGGCAGTGATACCTGATCTTCTTATATCTTTGGTTTTGGGTAGTGAAGTCCCCTAGTTTGATGAATGGTTTTCCGAGTGGCACACATACAAATAAGAACTAAGGAATATCTTACTAATCAAGTAAGAGGAAAATATTCTTTTTACTCTCCTCATAATTCATGGTCTCATGAAGAAATCTTTGACAATGATCCAGTCTGGGACTGGAAGACTGGTGGACCTACTAAGAATGTGGGGGAGGCAAGTGAAGGAGAGTAACAGAAACCTGGACCGGGAGGCCAGGTCTTTAAGGGAAGGGTATGTGATGGATCCTATGTATCCCTCACTGAAACCCTTTTTAAGGTCTCCTCCCAAGTGGCCAGGGAAAGGCAGACTCTTCCTGATCCTGACCTTAGGGGTGGTGTACTGCGGGAGGATAAAATGGGAGGAGACAGGGCCCAGGATGGTGGGGAGAGTCTGTGGGATGAGACACAGTATGTATCCCTTGAAAGTGAAAACCTTTCAAGGATGCCAAGATAGCTAATGGCTTATTGTCCTAATGTATCGGAACCACATATGAAATCTGTGGCTCTAGGCACAAGTTCCATAGAATCTGAGCAAACCTTACCCACAGGTATTTCAGCATAAACACCCTCCATACTCCCAAAGGTATAATTTAAAGGAAGCTAGAAATATTGCATTCAGTAAATTGTCTTCTTCTGTAACAACGAATTCTGATGGTTCATCTTTAAATGTCTTTAAGGAAGTAAATCTACCCTTAAAATCAAGCAAGTACCTAAAAGAACTAACTTGTTGTTGGGGACTACAAGTGCCATAATTACATCACTACTGGGACGAGGAAGAGGACTGAAGAGGCCTGATGTAGCAGTAGTCTGGCAATTAAGCCTAACAGCCCACACCTGAAGGAACCTCAGTGCATTAAAAGGCCCCCTCGGGTGCAGGCAATAGAAAGGACCTGGAACTGTGGCTGGAGTGTGTGCTGTAGTAGCAGAGGCAGAAAGAAGCAGACACAGTGTTGGCAATCCAGGCAAACTGAGTTGCAGGTGCTGCGGAGCGAAAGACGTGCAGAAAGGCTGCCTTTCCCCATGTGAGCCTGGTTGTGGAGATTGCTATTCCAAAAGTGTGTCGGAGACCGTGGCGAGGAGCTGCTGTAAAGCTGTGGGTCTCAGGAGCGAGAGGGGCTCCCTCATCGAGTGACCGGACCGGAGACACCTTCAGCGAGGAAGGGTGTTGGTCCCTGCGAAGCCAGAAGCAGTAGACATTGCGCCCGAAGTCGTGGAAGTTGTGCAACCTGCTAAACAAGGATCACCGAAGCTGGCGAATCAAACCTGGTGTTCTGATTCCTTGCTCGACCACTGCCTGCAACAGTATCCAGTCCAAACTTCCCTCTGGTATAAGCAGAAACGAGCTGAAGTTATTTGTTTAACTTTTAACAATGGGACAACGAAAAAGTAACACTTGTGTGTGATCGGTAATTACACTTTTCACTTGCGTCAAGTGCAAACGCTGCAGAAAGCCATTATTAACTCTTTAAACATTGTAAACTTCATGAACAAATGGTCGTGTGTGCCTAATTTCGCTTTTCAATTGAAGTTACCTTTATATCTTTATTCATGCAAACGTTCAAGACTCCTAAAAGAAGTTAATTGTTTAAACCTTGTATCTACAGTTGAAGAGGGAGCAAGCATTGCCCAAGCCAAGAGTATTCCCCTATTAAGACTGAAAGCAGCCTTTGTTAAAGCCAGATAATAATCTAACCAAGACTGTGAGCCCAATAGAAGTGTAATCTTGCCTAGGATCAAAGTGTGCAAGCATTACGCAAAGCCAAGAATGGCACCAAGGCTTCTGGGTAATTATTTTGACAAACAGTTTGCAGAGAGATACAGGCAAAGTTGTGGAAGGGAAACTTGCTGCTCATGTTTTTTGAAGTTGACGCAATCAATATTGCCAAAAACATTCAGCAACAGAGAGAAGTGGGTAATACATGCAAACTTAAGTTGTTGTTGTCGCAGACAGATAAGAGAGGCAAAGAGACTGCCCATTTTGAAGCGAGACATTCAGAGGAAGAGTGCCTTGTCTGGTTGAAGTTGTTGAAGTGCCTTAACGTAAATTTTGTCACAACTAAAACCAGTTTTGATTCACAAAGTATTGAAGCTGTGGTGGTATTTCTGGTGGTCAGATGCAAAACTTCAGTAATACAGGTGGAGTACTATGTGACAAAGGAGAATGTTCTCATGGTACACTTTGGTAGAAGTGAAGTTAGTAGAAGCAGCAGCAGCACTGTGAAGTCATCCTGACAGATACCCATTGTTGTACCTCGTGACTTAATAACTGATAACCAAGAACTGTGTTTCACTAACAATTGTAGAAGTTGCATTTCTTTTGAACTGTGGCAGGTCTTCTTGGATTACTGGCAAAGCATCTTGGCTGGGAATACCATTGGTGCTGTTTTCAGGAAGTGGAAAGTCCATATTTCACCAAGAAGAAAAGATTTCCTATTGTTGGAACTTTAGTTATCAAAACATTACCTTGACATTGAAACATCAAGAACTGATCTGGGACTATCTTAGAGCGATTGCCTCGTTTCATTTTTTTCAACATTGTAGTTGAATTATCTTTGAATCCTGGGGAAGGGAACTTAAACAGGTTATTGAGAGGTTATCAAGAAATTGAACGTTGTTGATGCTATTTGAATTGCTATATCTTTTTTTTGTATTTGATTAAGTGTGAGGGCCAGACATCCTGTGTTAGTGTTTCCCTTTTTTGTTAAGCAATGAAATCCTCAGCAGAGTAGTGAAAGTGAGGCATTTAATATTTATATTTTAATAAAATGGCATGTTTCGAACAATAATCAAACAGTTGTCCACCTAGCATTGTTGACCTATCACAGAGGGCACACAATATTGTTTTAGAGAGGCATTAGGAACAACAAATCAAGCTTTTAATTAAGCAATAACCCCTAACATGTGGGGGCATTACCAGGTCCGATAATGGTCCAGGGCAGAGTTCCAGTTGACCCCTGGGCCTTCTGAAAAGGCCCCTCACAGAGGGGTTTATTGCTCTTAGCTTCCTAGCTTGCTTTTGCAGGGTGCTCATATATATATTTTTTAAGTTGATAAACAGCGTGATTGCCGTTTTAAATTGGATTTTAAAGAACCACAAAACAAAATGGCTACCATACACAAAGGAGGTGGGAACTACACAGTCCTTTCTCCATTTCCATGGTGGCTGTTGCAATGGCAGGGAAGCTCCGGAACAAAGAGTGTTCCAGGCGCCAGTGAGAGATAAGGCAGCTGCAGGTAAGTGGGGCAGGAGTTCGGAGCGGGCGGGGAGATGGTATTTTGGGTTGGCAGGGGCATGAGCACGCAGGCTTACTTGTTGTCCGCCAGGGAAAATAAAGGCCTCCTGCTGCTCAGGGAGGTTGAACATAGGCAATAGCATAGGGTAAAGCATGCATTCCAATCTCTGATTGGCTGGGAGGACCCGCGACCCTTTCCCTCCAGAGTGCTATTCAATTGCTCTCAAAGTTTGTAATTCTAAAGAAAGAAAAAAAACGGCCATTGATCTGGTTGATAGAGGGGAAACTAGACCGTTTTAGTAAGGATGGGCAGAGAATTGTCTCTTTTAAAACTAACTAGCGGTACCACCCGGTATTGCACGGGTCTGTAGCTGACATGCGCGTCTGCTATAGCCTTGTGTATGTTTTATTGTGTCATAACTTCCTATTTTTGAAAAAATGCAAAATAATCTCCTGAAATTGCTTACATTAATACCACAGGGCCGGACCCAACCCTGTGCAGGGCGAATGGGTGGGGTTGGTCAGATTTCACCATTGCCAGTACACCCCAGACAGGTATGCCGACCTCAGGCCAAAGATTTAGCCCACCAACTGTTGTGCGGCTGGAGCCAACAATCGCAAGATCTGCAATCTCCCGAGACTGTCTATGCTGATTGCCCAGGGCTAGTCCCTGCCCTGTTCAGGTGTAGAGGGTGGGGTTGGTCAAATTTCACTATGCTGACCGTGGGCCAACATTTCAGCCCATCGACTGTTATGGAGCTGGAGCCAACCCCGAACATGCTAATACACTTTCACAAATAGGACAGAAGTAATACTAAGATATAGCCCTTTGTAGTTGTACAAAAGCTTTTAAGTCCAACCCACTCAGACCTACCGTTTATTGGTATATGTACAGTTCCTCTTTTATCATACATGGATGAGTCAAACAGTGACAGCTTAATGAGATCACAGATATTCCATTGACAAAATACCCTCAAGCCCGCCAGCAGCCCCACCACCATAGCTTGGCAAAATGCCTGTCCCACTTCTCTCATCCCTTCCCTATTTTGCGATATGTCTAAACACCCAGGACAACCCCTCTTTCATGATGAATGGTCTATGGCTCCAAGTGGTTTGGTAAGCAAGTAACTTTGGTAGGGGCCCCATATATCTCTAGGTTTGGCAGATCCTGGCAATGTACCTCTATAATCTGTTTCCTTGTTATGGCAGTATGCAATATCCTGCATCCAGTTAGTTGGAGGTGGCGGGGGGCCCTCCACCATGCCATCGTGACACAGCACTTAGCCAGAACAAGGAGCATTCCTATGAGGCGTCTTAAGTACACTGGGATTTCCCTTGTGTAGCGCAAGAGCGCAGCCCAGTGGGGAAATCTCCACTGGATCTTTCACTATTTCTTGTATTGTCTGGAAAACCCAAGACCAAAAGTCCACCACTGGGCACATTCCCAAGTCAAGTGTAAAAAGCGAGCTCAAGAGTCTGTGGCCTTGGGGTTGGATTTGTGGAGGCACGCTGGCGTGTGGTATGTCTAATGAAGACACAGACAGCAGATGCGCTATTCTAATAAAATGGTTTATTTTTCTTAAATGTCAGGATGGAGTAAGGTCTAACTTGCCCTATGCTAAGGTGGGTTTTCCCTACCTAAAGAAACTAAGGTTAGTCTGTGTCATTAAGTTAAACTCAAAAGTCTGTGTCCAAAAACTAAAGATATTTAATGTGTATGGATGTCAACAAAAAAAGACAGTGTTCCAAATAAAGTTCTGATCTTCTTCTTTCAGCTTCTAGCGTGCTTTCCAGCTACCCCTTTCCCAAGTTGCAACATTTCCAAAAAGGCCTTGGGGTTACCTTCTCCAAGAGTTCAACACAGTTCAGGAAGTCTTGGGGTTCCCTTCCCCAAGAAGTCAGCCTTTCCTGCTTCAAAACTACAATCAGTTCATATCTCTTGGCTTTTAATAAAAATTTCCAAGTCAACTTCGTAATCATCCAGGTTTTTTTTCAATAGTTCAGATTTCTCTTTTCTTCAAATAGTTCAGCACTTGTTATACAATACAGCGTCTGTATCTTGGCTTTCCTTGGTTCTTTCCAAGTAGGGGTCACTCGGTCTAGGCGCAGTTGTCCGACTACACGCTCCACCCATTATAGGTCATGCAACTGATAATCATTGGCTCTTTGGTATGCTTATATGTTCTCTTTGGAATTTTTTGCCAAAACAGGTTTTCTCTCTGAACCTGTCATTAGTCCCATTGCACAAAGGAAAACCCTTTTGTTGAGTATGATGGGTTTGAACTTATATTTTTTACATTGGTATACCCAACTTAATTCTTCAAAATGTTTCCATGAGTTGGATTACAGTCAATGAACATGGAACTCACAATCCAACATCAAATATCTTATTTATTGGTATCCTTTACACCTCCAGAATCTAATCTTGTTTCTAGTTTACATTTCCTTCTTTTGCAAACATTAGTTTTCTTTTTTTTGTACATCGTTGTCAATTTCTTTTTACACATGAGCATGTTTATAAAATCTGTTTATACAAAAAGACAAACATTTATTCTAAGCAAAACGCTATGTACACAACCTTATTCTGAACATAATACAGAGAACATTCCTCTCCATCACCTTGTGTTGTGCTACCTCTTGTTCCTAAGCATCAATTTGTAAAATGTACTTATATAGCCAAATCATTAATCATCTGCGTGCCACATGCATAGTTATACATTAACATATAACAGGGTCTACGTCACAGAGATAAAGTTATTGCAATTTCTCTTGTTTGTTTGATGAAGACTAGCCAAAGAACCCAGCTGTCCTCTTCTGTCAGTCTGACGTTTCGGTGGAATTGAAATTAAACCACCTTCTTCAGGACCTCTTGCTGCTACTCAACCCTGAAAAAATATAACATAAAACCATGTGTAAGCTAAATTTGCTTTTCTCTGAGTAACATTATCATAAGTTCCAAATTGTGTTTAAAGTGGAAGAATGTGAAGTACTTGCCTCACAGCCTGTTAGACCTCTACCCTTCCAATCCTCTCTTGTTTTTCTTCTCCCCTTGGTCAACCTTTTGTGTTCTCATTTGTATGATGTGCAAAGAAATTGACAAGGTCAGAGGGGGAGGGTGCTAAGGAAGTCTCCAATTCACCCCCCCTCTCTGCACCCTGTCAACATGTCTATTTGGACCTCATGAACCTTGGTTTAATCAGTAGAAATAATTTTCTTACACTTTGAAGGTTTGTGATAATCTGTGTCTGTGCCATTCATGGAACGGAATGTCACCTTTATCCGACCTCTATGGTGAGCTGTTGTTTACCTTGATGACGTCTAGATTTTCAATCGTTTGTGTATAGCCTGAAAGCCATATGTTGTAAGCATTTTAAAGGTTTTCTTTTCATTTGTGCTTCCATCCCGCCGCTCATTCGGGGGTATATTGCTACAGACTTAATGGCATCTATTTGTTGCTTATTCTTTGAGGAACAATGTTTCCTTGTGCCCACTTGCTGCTCAGCGCTCTAGTTAAAGTTATCAGTTCTCTTGCAGGGCCATTCCCCAAGCGGGTGGGAGACAAGGGCAGGGAGATCTAGACTGCCTAACTTGCACGTGCATCGCGTTCTGCTAGCCGCATTACCGTACTCAAAGTTAAAGTTGAAACACCAGAGCGGTTAAGTTATGCGTCTTTTGTCTCTCCGTCTGTCCCAGTGCCTTCCAATATTTATGTTTAAGCCCGGGGGATGTAATGTTTGCGATACCGTCATTTGTGAGAACTTCTTACTTACATGCGTCCATGCTGTTCTCGACGTTCTTCACTGCCTGGCAGGATGCTGTTTCTGCCATTCAGTCGATTCGCGAGGGAGCTGTTGTAAAAGAAAAGCACAGCTATGTCAGCCCTCTGCCTCACTGCTTCTACGTTGTGTATCTTGGTGGTTCGCAACAGTCCCTCCGTGCAGGGTCTCAGAAGAACATAACACTTACTTTCGTTCTCGCTCGTCGAATCTGCTACACTGTTGATTTCAGTTTGCGGGCGTTGCTCGGGGCAACCAGACGTGACTTGGTGCCTCTCTAAATCTTTGACAGCACATAACGTTGCCATGATAATTGGGCCATAGCTTCATCCCATCTACTGCCGACTGTGGAGCTCCAGGGAGATGAGGCTGTGTGTTCTCTGTGCCCCTCCCTCATGTTATGCTGAGTGCCTGTGTCGTGCCCAAATGCTTTGCCTTCTTAGTCACTGCCCGCAGAGTGCGCCGAAAATGTGTCATTAGTCAACATTCAATTTGGTTTCGCCTTGGCAGTCTCTTGGCTTTGCCACAACATGTATTTCACACAACTCACTCCGTGGTGTTCATTCTTTTCCACCATCTTGCTTTCACATTGTCCATTAGTGCTCATCACTTGCTTTTCACTCTGTTCATAAGTGCTCATTACTGACTTTCGCTTTGTTCATAAGTGCTCATGACCTGCTTTTCACTCATGCTGTATTTTCATATACTTTTCATATTTCCTTTAGTTCGGTATTCATTAATAATTGTTGCATTCTTAAAAGCACTTTACAGCTTGTTCGGCATTAAATATTCCTCAATTCGGTGCCCAAACCCAATTATTATAAGTTGCAGTTCGTTCAGCATTTTCATATGCCCATTTCCTGCCCCTGGAGCACCCTGGTATGATTGTTCCCTTTCTTACACTCATCAGTGTGCAGCCACTCCTCCAGACTGGCGAGCAGTGCTTGCTGTCTTTGAACTTTGCTGTAGTGGCATGCAGCAATCTGGAGTCTTCAGTGTCCACCAGCTCTGGCTGTGGACGCACGGCACAGGGGATTGCAGGTGTCTCGACATTCTTGCGGCCCGCTGTGGCCCCGGCGTCTCTTACCCTTCTGTTGCACACTGCGTCCTTCCCGTCGGCCCCTTTCCAGCCTGCTCCACATCTGCCAGCCACGTCCTTCTCTCCAGGCAGGTTTCTCTCCTTCTCATTCCTCGGCCGGTCTCCCATTTTATTCACCTGTGAATTAACTGATTGAAAGTGCAAGTCCTTTGCCTGACTACAGTGGAATCTATTAGCAGGACATGCCTGCGATAGCAATGGTACTCCTCCTGAGTCCTCTTCCTTGTCTCAGTACAAAAGTGGTGTGAATGAATGGAAGTGTGCATGACTCCCAGTTGTCTCCTTCTTGTCCCAGTCTTCAAGGAAAATGTTTGTGGGACAGTTTGTGTGCAGGAAAGAGGTAAAGACTGACAACCTATGAATGGAGGGGGTGGGGAGGGTTCATTCTGACAAGGGAAAGGGGGATACCATGTCTCACCCAAAGACATCCTCTCCCCACTCCCCAAGGTCCCTCCACCCAAGTGATCCTCCTTCGCATATCCACCCCCAGGGTTGGGATCCAAGAGCGATTGCCTTTCCCTGGACACCTAAGAGGATGATCCATCCACCCCCAGGGTTGGGATCCAAGAGCGATTGCCTTTCCCTGGACACCTAAGAGGATGATCCAGGGGGAGTAGATGGGAGGATGCCCTCAGATTCCTCACAGTACTTAAAGTGCAACAGTTTAAACCCGATTATTGAGGAAAACATGTCTGGTATGTAAGCAACATTATTTCCACACCTCATCTAGGATCGTCTGCCCTAGGAACGTTTCCCACTTACGATGCACGCTCTCTGACCACCCTGCGGTTTTCTCTGATATTTTAGCATACAGATGCACTGTCAGCCTACCCACGCCCTCTGCCCCAATAGCCCGCCCACGCCCTCCGCCCCCGTAGTGTAACAGTTGCATGGTTTACGTCTGAGCCAGGAATGCAGTAAACCACTCCCTCACCATGTTTCGGGTCCAAAAGTAAAGGAATATATACAGTGCTGAAACGCTCCATAACTCCTTGAATTTATCAAGGGATAAAAACGGACAGTCTGGGAATAAATCCTGGAACCTAGATCTGCCCAGTCTACCCATACATTGCACATAGATTCTTTCACTGGTCCGGGAAATTCAGAGTGTGGGTAATGCTTAGCAAAGGTAAGTAGAGACAGGCCTCTTCCATTCTATGTGCTATTTTCACCCATGCTAAACCCATACAGTCAACCACATTCATCACCCTAGTTGTCTTGGGTGGGACTCTGAGTATGGCCGCCCTGAGAAGCGAGGGTGCTGCTAATGCCCTCTCTTTCTTAACATGGGGTGTATCCTGATAAGAGGAGTACCAACAAGACCATTTTTACAGGGGATATCCTGCCAGTACAAAAGTACTTTTAAAAGTAACGATAGTGGCAAATTCCTCCACCGAAGCACTGCTTACTCCACACCCGCTAGCGCCTGGCACTAGTTTTACTGCCATATTATTTCTTAATGCCTGGCCAGCTACACTCCCAAGTTTCTTGTATGCTCAATATGCCACTGGAAGCTGAATTCATATGGGAACTCCACTACCCGCTCAGTGAGGGGGAAGAGAACTTATTTTTTTTTTTGCGTTGATCTTCAACCCCGAAAAGCGGCCAAACTCCAGAAAATGTGTTATGACAGGCGCAAGGTAGGGTTTTTAATGAAAAGGGTAATATCCGCCTAAACTACAACTATTAGTTTGTGTGTATAAGTGTACTCCTCGGTGCATGTGCCATTCCCTAAGTAATAGTACCAAGGGCTCAATAGTCAACGCAAAGGGGAGAGAGGACACCCCTGTCTGGTGCCCCTGCCCATGGGAATTATGTCAGAGAGGTGACCATTAACTAGCAGCCTGGCAGTAGGCTGGTTGTATAATAAAGGCACCAGGGAGATAAATATACCCCCTGCTCTCATCCTCCAGAGCATGTCAAACATAAAAGGCTGATACCAAGTCAAAGGCCTCCTTTGCATTAAGGAGGGCTGCCACCACCGGCAGATGTGTCCACTGTTTGGATCAGGCCAAACACGTGGCAGAGCCCATATGAGGTGGATCTACCTGGTATAAACCCGGATTGATTAGCTTTTACACACCTGGACATCAAGGGCGCCAGCCTATTATCTGAGATCTTGCCAAGTAGTTTACCTGTATTCATAAGTGAAATTGGCCGGTAAACTGAACTGTCCAAAGGGTCCTTTGCCGGTTTAAGAAGCAGAGTAACCACCGTCTCCCTCATTGATTCCGGTAGCAAGCCGCTCTCTACCGAATCTTGAGCAACTTGCTGTAGGCGCAGTGCCAACCTTGCGGCTTATGCTTTGTAGAATTCTGTTCATGGCCCATCTGGCACTGGTGACTTCTCCCCCCCCAGGCAGGGCTTGGATGGCTAGTCGAACCTTTGAACCATAATGGGGGCATTCAGAACCCTCCTCTCTTCAGAAGAGAACCAATATTGCACCACCTGATCCAAGTAACCCTCGATGTGCCGCGGGAGGTATCCAGAACAGAGGTGTATACATGTGTGTAGTATTCCGATAATTTTTAGTAATGCCCACATCTGTACTGTGCAGAGCCCCCCACTCTCTCTTATGACATGTATATGCGATCTATGAGCCTCAGCTCGTGCCACCCAAGCCAGTGTTTTCCCCGTTCTCTGGCCTTCCTCTTATTGCCCAACTGCTGCCTTCCTGCCCAAATATTTGCACTGGGTCCCTGAATAATGCTAATGTAACATGTATCTTGGCCGGAATTCCGCATTCCTTAGCAATACAGAACCCCCTAATAATGCATTTAAAGGCAACCCACAACACTAAGGGAGAGGACACTGGCCCCTCATTTTCTTTAAAGAAGCTGTTCCTTCCTGAATCTCTGTCCGAAACACCCCATCTGTAAGAGCCTCATGTTTAAATCCTGTTGGGGTGGTCAGAAAAGGGTCACGACAAGGGCGGTTGAGGTTGCTCGTGCAATGTTTGTGACTGGGGGTGCGGCTAACTGAGTGCAATGTTGCAATTTCATATGTATCCAGTGTAGTTAATTGGGAATGGGATATGATACATTAGCGTTACTTTTTTGTTAAAGTTGATATATATTAGATCGCACATGTGCAGAAAATGTTGGGATAGTTGATAGAGGACCCACTGGTAGAGAGAAGTTTGAATTGTGTTTGCCATATTGGAGTCTGGGGTGACGGCGATGTTGACGCTTTGTTGCAAATGGCACAAATATAGTGTAGTTAATGTGAATGGGATAAATGTTACTTTTAGTGTTTGTGTAAGAAACATTTTTAGATTTGGATGCGCCTAGCAAAATAATGACAACTTTGTTATAGATGCAGTGTAAAGCTATGGAGTACCACTCAGCCTTAATGAGAAGCAAGGAGTTAAACAGGCGCACTTGAGATAGAAGGTTGTGAATGGAGATTGTGATGAGGGGACACAGTAGTCTATAACACCCACTTGCATGAACATACATGCACAGGAAGCTTTTTGGTATAGTTGGGAGACCTGGGGTTTATTGTGAATAGATGATTCTGTCTACCATGTCCCCGCATTGTGGGGAGTTTGTGTGAATCACTGAAGCTTGGATCTGCAAGGTAAAATGGCCAGGAAACTGGTTTTGCAAGATTTAAGGCTGAGGGAGCAGCAGCTGCGGTCACTTTAGGGTAGGCCTGCTTTATGGCCTGGTGCTATTGTAGAGGAGAGATGTAATCTCTGTAAGTACATGGGAGCCTATTATTCAATGACTGGGGGATTCCTGCCATCTGGCAGGGCTGGGTTTAAGCACCAGACAATTGACTTGATGCAAGGGTTGCTTGCGGGGAAGGTGTACCAATAGACCGTGGGATTTTTAATTACTTTTTCAGGGTGTGGGTTGAGACCATGTGTGCTAGAATGGTAAGTCGCTTACTTTAGAATGAAACATGGACACCGACAAGTTTGGGCAGAGAAAACCAGGAACAATATATCAAAAGGAAGTTCTTTTCCCCCTCTTCACATCAATGGAGTTTGCATAGAATGGCTGTGTGTGTCACATGTAGGGGGTAATGGTTTCTAACCAGATTGAACCTGTAATAATTATTGAAAACGGTTTGTAGTTGTGTAACTAAGAGATGGGGTTGTAACCAAATATGGAAGGACCCCAGAGAGGGGTGTATTGTCAATGTGAAACATCCAATTAGATGTTTAAAGAGGATAGTGCTTAAATTAATGTATCCAATGAGAAGTGTGCGAACTGAAGGGGATATGATTACATTCAGTGCTCCAGATAAGATTTTGAGGTGGGAGTATTTTACTGCCTATTTTAAAATTTTAAGAGTAAATGTGACTTTTCTCCTTTTCGAGAGAGTAAAATGTATGCGACATCCAGCCTACGTGTGCAAAAACTGTATGGAAATCATTACTATGTGGCAGCTTTCAGCATTGTGACAGAATACACCTTTCATTATTTCTCTACGGTCTTGCCATTTGATCTCTCCTGTATATATTTAAATGCTGAAAACACAAAAACTTAGCCAATAGGTAGTAAAGCAAGCATGAATTGTATTGTGTTTTTTTTGAAGTTCAATAACCGAATTGTCTTTCGATGTTTAATGAAAGTCCTTGTTTCCTGGAGCGATTACTACCTAATGGTATGCCAATGTTATGATACAACAGTGCAGAGATGCAAGGACTCCATGCTAAATTCTATTTCTAATCTCATAGTCAAATGGTTATTTATATAGCGCTATTGGCAAAGCGCTGTACATAGAACATATTTACCACAGTTATCACCAAATTGAAGTTGGTACTCCTTTATCAACTTTAAAAGGATGAAAGACTGAGTTGGCCTTGCCGGGATTCGAACCTGCAACCTACATGATGCACAGATCGCAGCAACGAGTGCTCAACCGGCTGAGCTATCTTATTGGCTAATATCCTTCAGAGGTCGGTTAACTGAGGTATAATAATCACAGTGCCTAGATGTTGGACGAACCATGCATGCTACATAAAGTTAAATAACTATCTGGATTATCACAGGCACAGGTTTTGCTGGGTTTCTATTTCAATTACAAATGTAACTTTCATTTGTTTGTTTTTTAACAGCGCTTGCACTTCCTGGAGAGTCAGGTTTTTGATGTTTTAATTGTAGTCTTGAAGATTTGAGAGGGTAGAACACCTGTGATTGGTGTAATGACAATCACTCACCTTTGAACAAAGACTCTGCTGCCACTGACCATTTATAGTAATGTACCCCATTAACTGCAAGGTTAAATGGATGTAAATTAGACCGTGCATAGTCATAATTTTACACATTGTTTTTATAATTAGAGTGTAAATTAAATTATAAGTGTAAAAATGATCTACATCAGCGTGATTATGCACACAGCACAGGAACTCTGAAAAATACAATTGTGCAGTATTGGTTTGCTTTCACTGGAAAAAAAGCATAATTTGTAAGGAAAATAAATATGCACAGTGCTTCTGTTTGCTTCATGAGCAGAAACACAGCAGAAGCTGAATGGAAATTAACCATTCCTTTCATCACTGTGTGCAACTTCTTTTTTTTTAAAGGCGTCAGTGAAATGCATTCTATTTCAGAGGCGTTTATCCATGGCTTGCAATTACATCCATGTAGATAAAAATCAAAAGAAGCCTTCTGGTTTCTGTCAAGTAACCTGACCTTTGCACTGCCATCTGCTCCAAACTTGTGCATAAATGTACACAGGAAAATAATAAAGCTTTCATATTTACAAGATTTTCATGCGTAAAAAGGCCTTGTATGCACGTTATCTGGAGGCCTGATTACATTGACCAATAATGTGCGGGGGGGGTTGACTTTGCAACAGTAAAAACACACACAGGTTTTATTACAAAGTGTATAAAATGTGTGCTCTTTGTGTGATTGTAGGAGTCTCTGGTTATTTTGACTCTTTGATGTCATCTAGCCACTCCTGGCCATTTTTACAATAAACATCCTTACGGACAAACGTGCACTTGTTCTTTAAGTGGTAGGCCTTTTTTGCGTTAAGGTGATCAGAGGCCTACTCCTACAAAAGATAAAATGCTGAAACCACAAAATGAAATATAAATACCTTCATGCGCATGCGCGAAAGGGTGCCTGTCCTGAAGAACCAACTGTAAAGGAAAGCTAGTATTAAACAAGCATGCACACTGAGAAAACATATAACAGGGATTTATAGATCTACATGTCTTAGACTTTTTATAAACAGATTAAAACATGTCAGTCAGGGTTTGACTTTGAGGAACTCGGCCTGCAGAGTTTCAGAGGCAAGAGGACGGGTAAATAAGTAATTACGACCTTAGCGATGGTCAGCACAGCTAAAGGAGCCGACCATGGTTTTTGTTGTCTGATGGTATCTCAGAAAGCAGATGTAATCTCTTGAATGCATGGAAGCTTCACAGAGGGTTTTCACTTTTTCTTTTTAACCAGCAATACACAGGGTGAATCGGTGCTCGAGGCTTAAGTAATCGAAACCCAGGAGTTTCAATTGTATTCTCAAGATGTGCCGTGCATGATGAAATGGCAGTTATTTAGATTAGAATGTGCCGATGGAGTCAGTGAGCCACAGTAGATGGGATAGCTATTAGTTCAAAGAGAACCTGTTTTTTCAGCTTTCCTCATATTTCCTAAAGTATCTTTGTAAACCATGTGCACTCACAATTAAGGTTAAAGGACTTGGGCCAGTTGTTACTAGTAATGAATTATGTTTGCACATCGATGTTTAACTGTTTGAGGATGTCATGACCTACCACGAACAAATCCTAAAAGGAGGTGTGTTTCTTTGACAAGATTTTGGCCAATCACACGTGGGTGGTGGATTGTAATAAACAATATGGGAGTGTTTTAACTGTTGCAAAATTGTATATAAGGTGTCAACATAAGTGGTTCAGTGAGACTTGTGTTAGTTTGGCCCAATATAGTCATTTAGCTGCTCCCCGGACGATTGTACAATTAACTTGCTTTACATCCAAAACGTGCACTTGTTCCTCAGGTGGTGGGCCTGCTTTGGGTTAAGGTGACTAGGGGTTCGCCCCTACAATTCACATCCATCATTGTCCCTCCACTTCCCTGGGACTTCAATTTGCACACTTACTAGAGAGTGATCTGACAACGTGCACGCCCAACTTTCAGATTCCACAATCGATCTGGCTTCCCGGTCTGACATTAGGACATAGTCCATACGCAAGGCCGTTTGATGCACTGATTAGTAGAATGTTTACTCCTTCCCCATCTTTACTCCTTCCCCACAGGGTGCTTATCCCTCTATATATCTGTCAGCCTATTATGTCCTGTTTAATCAAGTAGATGCTGTTTGTCTTAAGTTTTAATAGCAGTGAAAGGTATTCACGTTAATAGAAATAATGTAATACATTGAGTAAGTACATTATCAAAATTGAAATATGTTGGTATATGTTTCGCTGGCAAACTGAGGGGGGACAGAACACAAAGAAAAACGGGCTACATGAATGACACAAGCCATTGCAGAAAATCAAAACAAATCCCAACATTTAAAAAGTCATCCTGTGGTCACTCTAATAGACATTTATAGAGATAAGGATCTATCAGCTGCCTAATATGGTGCAAGAATCTGGGGCTTGTAATCCACAATTAAAAATACAGATATTAGAAAATACTTTTTGTCAAAAATGATTGGGTATACCACAGAGTGCCCATGCGGGGCTGGGACTAGGCCTTTTAAATGATTTCAAAATGGTACAGAATGTGTGCTTAGTTTACGAAGGATATTATGGTGGATATCATGAAAATGGATGGAGCTCTAAAAACTACTTGGGTTGCTAGTGTATAGAAGGAGTTTTTATCCATTTATTGCTCTGTTGATTTGTCTCGCCAGAATCAATAGACTCACAAGCGCAAAGTGGTGTTAAAACCCGCCTTTTGGAAAAACATTCCCCAGGCAGTGAAACCCACAAATTTACAGAACACGCTAATTCAGCACAACCTTTAATAATACATCTATTTATACCTGAACCATACCCGACTTGGTGTCAGACCCTTGGCAAGCACTTCTTTGTAACCGTAACAAGATTTAACTTTCTTCACATCAGTACAATTGTGGACAACGTAGAAGGAAAGAAAACTATGAATTCCCTTGCCCCCATGAGATCGAAACACAAATAGATTTTCTTTGTCCCGTGTAAAAATCTATACGAGCAAAAATGCCAAGTCTGCTCTGAAAAAGTAGGCAATTTAACCAGCTTAAACCTGCCTTTTTATACCTTACAGTGGTTGAGGACAAGTGTGTGTTGCAGACTTTAAACAGGTTTTTAACTACTACATCCCAAATAACACGAACATTTGTATCTGAAATGCTTTCAACATTTTATTTCAAATCACTAGTTGTCAATTTTAACCTAATAATGATTTGTGGTCTGAAAACATGTTGTGAAAATGCAGGCATTACTAGATACATTGTTTATTGAATGTATAATCATTTGAAATGCACATTTATAAATTAATGTATGAGTGGGCCCTATACATCAAAAGCTTCTCCCCAACTTGGACACAGTCTGTGAATTTGTGACTGCCCGAGTTTTCTTACCACTAAACTTCATTGCTCATAAAAGCCTTGACCTCTTCCACTACTGCAGCCAAAGCATTGATTACATTCACCACTTGTATCAAGCCAGGATTGAAATCCTGCTTCACCCTGCCGGTATGCTGCTCCATCGAGGTTGTCCTATAGCTCTCAACTGTCGTGCGTACCCAGGAAAGATAAACAAGTTAGGAAGCTTTCTTTGAGAATCTCAGGAACTTTTCAGATACACCAGAAATCCTCCAAGCCACGAGGGAAAAAGGCTGTAAAGGATTAGAGCTGGACGATTGCCTTTCAGATCTGAGAGAAGATAATGAACTACTTGGAAGGAGAATTGATAAATCCAAGGGCAGTTTCAAAACTGTATATAACACTTTCAGAGACTAGAGGGAATATTTTTCTGGACCTCTTTAAGACAACCCCTTAACACATAAAGAATCTAGAGTAAACCACACTAATGCTTAAAGGGTCCCTTGCTTCTCCAGTACCTTTTTCTGACTCATTTATGCATGCTGTTTAGTTCATTATATCACAACATACTAATTCCAAACAATTTTTTATCAAAAATATCAATTTATTTACTCTCAATAAAAACATCACTAAAAATACATTCACAATTTCCTCTAATACAAATTATTACACTTTTATCTAAGATCAATTATTGCACATTTTTCTCTATTTTTGGCCTCGTTGACCATGAAAAAGAGACCTACATAACATTCTGTTACCTAATACCTATTCTTGCTTACAAATAGTTCATCAAATGAGGACAGATTTTTCAGTTCTTGGTTTGTTTTTTGTGTCCTCTCATTTCTTCACTGGGTGCTCGAATATCCCCACATTAGATGTTCTATTCATTCATACTCATGTCATCCATACATCTGCTCACTCTACAATCCACACTACCCAACATGTTTCTTTCCTATATCAATTTGCACAATTTAAGGAAATTCTTCAGGGGTTAATTTTCGTTTAGCAACATTCTGTTATGTAGTGACCATTTGGTCTTCTTATATTCTTTAGACTTCTTGGTCGGGACTCATGTATTCCACTGACATCTTTTTATTTCTGGGCCAGAATTCCAGAAAACGGTATCTGCGAGAAGCAAGTATATGAAGAATGGAATTAATTATTAATCCAACTTCTCTGTAGTGTTTATTACTACATTTAGGGTATGTATTTATCATGAGTAGGATTAACTTCCTTTATTCATTTGGCACTGACGTGCACGACTTGATGGAGGACAACATCACAGCACAGCATCATTTCATAAGGTGGTAAACCATTAATCTGGTAGCCTACCCTCTCTATATTCAACAGTAGTTCCCCTGTTGTTCAATGGGCTATTTATCAGAGTTTTACAGTTTTCTCAAGAATCATACCAAAATCGAAGTACATTATTTACCTTCTAATTTTAGTATCCTGGTTGTTTATTTACATCCGTTCAGATGTCTATCTCTGAATATTCTTTTATTCACAATTCTGGTATGTTATCTTTTCTGTGGTCACCTATTTCAAAACATATAAGTACAGGAATATGGCTTACAAGTGCTCCCGAATGGACTAATACTTTGTCTTTTTTATGTTGTTCACAATATAGCTGTTAACATTGCTCTGGGAGATGTACCTTAGTTCGGTGTTCCCATTTTTCTGAGAACACTCAGCTACGTCAGTAGTTTATAGTTCCTTCCGACTCCTCCGGGGTTTTCATACGAGGTAGATACCTCCTTGTACTCTAATAGAGTCAGGGTGAGAAATATAGACTATTTCACGTCTTATATCCCATATTCTGTTTGGGGCTAAATTTAATTTCAAAACTGGAAACCCCCATGAAACATTTAGAACAGTACAATTACTACTAGATCTGCTAGAGCGAATGGGGCAAAACACATTCAAAGTTATCAATTTTTTCACATGACTTCAGGTGAAAATGTATATGTTTCGTGTATGCCTCTGTCAAAATCTGAAAAAAGCAAGCCTCTAAAGTCTAAAACATGATGTGCATGCCGTCTTTTATGCCTTCCAGGCCATTAGTTAAGATTGGTAGCCGGGAGTGCATTATAGAAGGTAGACATTTCTTTCCAAAGCCATTTAAATTGCTTTTAAGAGGCATTGCTGGTAATGACAGAAGATGCTGCTTGTTTTAATATTAAAAATGGGCCATCACTTTTATGCACTATGCAATTTCCGACAGAATACATGAAAAAAGTTTCAATGTTTCTTTTTACAGCAAAATAATAAATGTGGATATGATATGATATATTATTTGTATCGCGCACATACACAAGTGTTTCAGAGCGCGGCAAGGGAAGGGAACTAGGGAGGACAAAACACGATCTTACTGGGCCCATTAACATTGAGAATGTGCAAGTGCAGGGGAGAGGGAAGTGGGGGAACTGCGAGGGAAAGGGGAGGATTGGAAAAGTGCAGAACACGTTATAGAAGAAAGACAAGGTAGTGCAGCAAGCAGGTGTTAAGTGCAAGAATAAGGTGTAGACAACAAGTGTTTAATAAGTGCAGGATGTGGGAGGTTGTAGGGTAGCAGATACAGACCCAAGAGCATGGGTTGCCAGGAGGCAGCGTATGTCTGTGGCTCGGTGGGCAGGGATCTGGACTGAAATCAGAGGGTAACGAGGTGCCAAACAGACAGTTTAGCAGGGGAGCGGAAGACAGAAGGCAGAAGCAAAGAGGACGGTCTTGAGGTGCTTCCGGAACCGAAGATTGTTCTCAAGTTTCAGAGCGGCAGGGAGGCTGTTCCAGAGGGAGGCCCCAGCTGAGGAAAGAGATCTACCCCCAACTCGTTGCTTGGAGAAGCGACTGACCCAGAGGGAGTTGGAGGTGGAGGAGTGAAGAGCTCGAGTAGGAAGGTATTTAAGGAGGGAGAGTTAAAGGTATTGTGGACCCAGGCTCCAGAAAGCCTTGTGGATAATGCAGATGGTCTTGAATTCTATCCTTGCAGCCAGTGGGAGCCAATGAAGAGATTTCAGGGCTGGAGAGATATGATCCCAGGGCTTGAGGCCAAGGACAAGTCTCGTAGTACTGTTCTGGATGAGCTGCATAGGGTGGAGAGTGGTTGCAGGCAGGCTTAGAAAGAGGCTGCTGCAATAGTCCAGCCTAGAGAGAACCACAGCTCTAGAGACAGTGAGCTTCTGGGGGAAGGGAAGGAAAGGAAAGGAAGAATACCTCTGAGGAGGTGCAGTCGGTAGTATGACTTTTTTGAGACGTCCGAGATGTGTGGAGAGAAGGAAAGCCTGGAGTTGAAGATGACCCGAGGTTCTTGGCCTCGCATGTGGGAGCAGTGAGAGAGGCAAGGGAGGTCAGCCAGAAAGTTAAAGGAAAGGAGGGTGTAGGTGCCCCGATGAGAAGGACCTCTGACTTAATGGAATTAAGGCAGAGGTTGTTGGCGGCGCACCACTCCTGGATTGCAGGCAGACAATCCGAGATGACAGAGGGAGAAGAGGTGGCAGAGGGGAGCCTGAAAACAAGTTGGGTGTCGTCCGCATAGCACAGAAAGATTGAGCAGAGAGCAGCAATGCAGTATACAAGCGGTACCAGGTATTTGTTGAAAAGCCAGGCAGAGAGGTTAGACCCCTGTGGAACACCACAGGTAGAAAATGAGAGGGAGGAAAGGAAGGACCCAAGTTGGACCTGGGAGGGTTGTTTGGAGAGGAAGGTGGTCAGCCAGGCCAGGGCCTGATCAGTGATACCCAGGTTATCACAGAGGCGAGCGAGCAGGATGACATTATTGACTGTGTCAAGGCAGAAGAAATATTGAGTAGGATGAGAACAGATGGGATATTAAAATCAAGGTTGCACAGCAGGTTTTCATGGATGCTCGGGAGAGCAGTTTCTGTGCTTCCGGCGGCTCTGAAGCCAGACTGATGGTCATGGAGACAACCAACAAAATCGGTGTTAAGATTAAGCTGGGAGATCGCCAGCTTTTTCCAGGAGTTTGCCCAGGAAAGGGGTGGTGGAGATTGGGCGATAGTTAGCAGGGCAGGAGGAGTCGACAGAAGGTTTCTTGAGAAGAGGGTTCCCAAGAGAGTGCTTTAGGGGGAAGGGAAGGCTCCAGTGCCAAAGTAGTGGTTGCAGAAGTCAGCCAGGGCAGGAGCAAGGGTGCAGATGTTGTCCCTGATGGTTTTGGACGAACAGGGAAGAACCTGTTTTGACTAGACTTTCATAGATCAGAATTGTCGAGAAATTTTGTTGGGGGAGAACAGAGGAAAGGAAGAAAGAGGGAGGAGGGGCGGATGCAGAAGGGTCAGAGGTAGCTAAGGGGGAAGTGGAGGAGAGGACGAGAGGTTGGACAGGGTGTCCTGGGTTTTTGAGTTCAAATGAGAGGCAAGGGCCGTGCAGAGGGCCTGGGAGGTGACAGGAGAGATGGAATGCAGCAGCGTTGGCCAGCTCCTTGCAGATTTTAAAGAGTTTGGCCGAGTTGTTAGATGCCGCAGAGGTGCAGGCTTGGATATGGGCTCTCTTGTTAGTGCAGACAAGGAGCTGGTATTGCCTTTGGAGAAGGTGGCAAGCCAGTTTGTCAGAGGATGCACAAGAAGCCCACCATTTCCTCTCAGCCACCCTACACTCGCGTTTAAGGGTAACTAGATCAGAGTCGTACCAAGAGTTGCACCTGGCTTTGGGCTTCAAGCGGATCCTCATGACAGGGGCAAGAACGTCAAGGGTATCAGAGATAGAAGAGTAGAGGGCTGTGTCAGGATGCGAGTCAGCCAGAGGAGGAGGAGGAGGGGGCGAGTAAGTGGTGGCGAAAGCCTCAACTGACACACGCTTCATGGGTCGGATTACCGAGAAGGTAGGTGGCAGTGTTGGAGTTGGCTTGTCCTGAGGGGTAGAGAGGGAGAAACGTTGTCCCAACAAGGCTGAAACACGTGTATGGGGTTGCTTTTGGTACTCTTGTTCAGAGAGGAATTGCCATAGCATTTCGGTGCTGGACTGCCCATGTGGGCTGGACAAAGACTGCTATGCAAATGGATATTTCCCCATCTTTGAAAGGTACAGTGAGCAAAACGTGTGTGCTGCAAACTCTCCTCTCAGAACAGGTTATCATGCCATGTTCATTCTGGAAAGGAGCGCCTGCTCCCTTTTTTGAAACGTTGTTTAAGGACTGCAAAATAAATCTCGATGAATACAGAGATGTTGAAAAAATAAATACATTAAAACCGGGGTCATAACACCTATTACACATCCAGATTCTGTGTATGACCAATGAGATCAGATTCAACTGCCTTACGAGGGTTTGAACTGCCAACTGATGAATCGCAGAAGTTGCAACAGGAAACTAACAGGGCTGTCTTGAACATAGCCCCATAGCCCTGGGATTCTGCGGAGAACTTCCCTGTCGAGCATCCAAACACTATAATATGTTGAATATATAGGCCTCACAGATACTCGGCTGTAGCTGAAATACAGTGGTGCAGACAGTAAGAGCAAAAATCCTTGCCTAGGAAATCTTTCCTCACAAGCTGTTCAGCATTCCCAGTTGGCAATCTGGGAATGCTCTGTACATTTACATGATTGATTTTACATATACAAAACATTCCCTGCAGGGAGATCCGTTTTCATTAAGGATAATGGCGTGGGTGGTTATAAGCTCCTCTTGCCCATCTTCAGATTCTTTACCTCATGTTGTGTGAGTGGGAGTCCTTGTGCTACTGCCCTCTCCATTGGACGTTTTCGGGAAAAAAAAGTTAAATCCAAACCATCTATGAACTGAAAGCCTGCTAGACCCAAATACTAATACATTTGAGACTTTTTATGTGCTTTTTGCTCCCTCGGCTGCTCTCCCAGGAAAGGAAAAACTCTATTCAGGCTCCTTCTCAGGGTCAGGGTCTTGCTCTTGAGCAAAGTCACACTGCTAATTTATTTTCCCTTTTTCTTCCTCACCTTTGGTGAAGGTGGATTCAGAACCCTTTAGAAATAATAGGAGCTGTGGTTTTTAAATTATTCTTCTCACAGGGTTTCCAAGAGCAGTGTCACTGCTGCTTATATCCTCCATATTTATTTTTATTTATTTAGTAGGTTATAGTTTAATTGAACTTTTCCCACATTGCATTCACATAAAATGTTAAATATTTGACACCTTTGCAATTAGGCCTGTTAAAATACAAAAATATTATCTATACACTTCCCATACATTAATTTAAAATACATACATCTTTCCTATAAATCACATTACAACATTATTTTTATAAAATCAGTTAGATCCCCACAATTGTATAATTTTCGACTTTCGTCGATATTCTATTCTGTATAAGTCCTAACCTATATCAGTCATAATCTACACATAGGCGGTACAGTTATTTAATATTCATTCTTCTCCACAATCTGCTTAAAGTGGTCGTTGGTGGCATGTGGTTCCCTGCTAAGCACTGCTCCCAAAACCATTCAGTTTTTATATAGTCCAAATTGTGGACAAATGTACCCAGCTAGAATACATATTCATGTGCCAACATTATGCATTCGGTAAGTATGTCTGTTTGTATCTTAAGTTGTATTTGGCACATGCAACAGAATTTTAGGTCTCTCGTGATGCCAATTCTGTGTCCTCTTGCTGCCAGAGTGGGTAGCTGATTCAGTCTCAGCATCATCAGAAACCTTCTGAATTTGGGCGAGGGACATTTCATCAAATCATTCTGTGGGGTCCTGTATCCAAAATACAATGATCTAAATGTACTTAAGCTCTTCAATCGTGCTATGTATTCATGATTTTTGATCCACCCCACTCATTAACTTTTTTTGCAAATTTTAATTTTAACTTCTAACAGTCCACATCCCATTCCGGATTACATCCAATTCTTTTGAAAAATTCCAGATTCACTTTTCCTCTTTTTGAAAATGGGTTAAAACAGGAGATGTTCCTGTCTTTGGGGTGGACCACAATAAAGTTAACAATGGGCATTCAGGATTCTAAATGGCTTTTTTTTCTTTTTTTTTTTCTTTGCCTGATTCGTGAAAGAGCTTAGGCCAAGTTCCAGAAATATTGCCTATACTGGAATACCATTCGCCAAGCCCAATAGTCTCCCCTAAATCTTCCCCTCTAAATCATTAAGCCATTCATAATAATGTCCATAATTCGCTTCCAGGCCATAAAGAATTGTGGCCATTAGGCTGTGTGTGTATGCAAGTAATATTCCTTTTAGCCTATAACCTATCATACTATTTGCAAATTTCTTTCATGGCCATGAGGGAGAGCACCTTATGTTGTTTCATCTCTTTTAATTCACAAATCGTATTATATTGTGTAATCACTTAGCCCAAATAAATATAGGCATCCACGTACTCAATGGGACCTTCCTCAATGTAAATAGGTTGGGTCCATTTCTTTGTTTGTTCGTCCAATATGCATATATATAGTTACTGATGTTTTTTTGCACACCGTTAGCCTCTGTGTAGTTATGTAGTGCATTTGCGCTTCTCCTTAGCCCATTAAGTGTGTGATCTATTATTACAACATCCGCATACACAAGCAGGGGGTATGTGTATTTTTGGGGGGTACGTTGTTAACATGGGCCATGGTTCCCGGCAAATCAGAAAGGTACATATTAAACCGCCTGGGAGCTAGGACACAGTCTTCAAGCCTCTATATGTTGGTAGGTCCTTTGCGAATGTCCCCATGCTGTTCAATCTCACCTTCACATTCGTTTTTTCATGCAACGGCACTAGCAGATTCAAGAGGCCTTGCAGCTTGGAAGCTTTTGCTATGGACAATAGCGTCAAAGGTTTCCTTAAAGTCCACATACAGTATATGGGCTTTTAGAAGATGACTCTAGATGCCAAGGTCATTGTGTTTTGTTAAGTAGGGCTAGATTTCTCCCTCTTTTCTTTTAGATAGGCAGCACATCACCGTCATCCTAGGGACAGGGCATTCCCTGTTTAGGGACAGGGTGTGCTTCTACTTAGGGACAGCTTTAGTGGCTTCATGATTAACTCTGGTTTGAATTGCTGTGCACTAGAAAGTGCTCTAAAACTCGTTTTTGTGTGGTACAACTATCTTCAGGACGTACAGTGAAAGGTGCATTCTTTCAGCATGAAAGTACTGGCGTCAGGTGGCACCACAATGGTAGCTGCAAACTCACTTGCTATTTTTGACTGATATAACAAAGACGAGGCACACTTTAGGACCACTGCTTGAATTCTTGTCAGATGACAAGACGATTGTGAGCCAATACATTCCAAAGGCGGGAGAGGCGGCTTCAGTCTGCGCTATAACCAATGTCCGGAATGTAGCAGAGAGAGGACTTACACAAGTTGCTGGAGGGGCAGATTTGTAAAGCCAAGAATGGTTGAAGACATTTGCCCATTCCTGGGGCACATTACAGTAGGTAAGGGAGCAGAATGCAATTTGTGGCTCAGATTGCTTTCTCAGAAAACCAAGAGCACTCTTGGCATTACCAGTCTTGCAGATCTCGAGCAAGGCACATATGTTAAATGTTAATGTGTATTTATACCACGCACTGTCACTACAGGAGTGGCCCCTGGAGTTATGCTAAAACTACCATCACAAAATCTAAAAATGGCACTCTGAAATGAAGCTGGCAGAGCATGCCAAATTATAAGATTAACACACGCCTCACCTGATAGCCCAACACAAGCGTCTCTGGGAACGCACAGTGTCTGGCAAAATGGCGCATTTAATGCTAGGGCGTGGTCATATCTTGCAGCCAAGAAAGGGATGGAGAAAAGCAGCTACTACCAACTCTCCACATAAATCAAGCTATGGACCCCTGATGCTTCCGTCTAAAAGCGAAGGCATGACAAAAGTGACCAATCCCAGGCCTTTGTGTTCTTGAAAAAATAACCTTCTGGAGGATCGTGCTACAGAAGATCAAGCCATCCCAGCAGAATAGATTTTCAGGTTATCCGTAGACCCAGAGAAATCCCTTTTTTCCAAGTCATTACCCATCAAAAGGACAGAAGGTAGTCTAGGCTCATTAAGGGTCACAACTAACCGTTCAAATTTCCTCCACAAAATGTTCATAAGTACCAGACAGCACTAACTGACCTCAGCTGGAAACACCTACCTGTTCATCTTTCCATAGATGATTGGCCCATACAGTTTTGTTATTTAAAAAACCCCAAAACAGTGTCTGCTTGTCAGCAATTAGTGGGCAGACTAAATAAGTCAATTTCAAAACATTGTAATTGGTACTGGGCCAGGATCTTTTTTTCAGAGAGCAGTCCAACACAAATGCGATGACCTGGTCTTTCGAAGGGAAGAGTCAAACACTTGTGAACTTGCCGAACTGAGGCTTTAATGAGTGACTGACTACAAGTCACTCAGTCATTAAGCCATCTTGCTCGAATCTAATTCCATTTGTAGATTTTTCATGAGGCAGATGGTGGAGTACCTCTCTACTAGAAGAAAATGGTTTCCCTTCAGCTGAGATAACTGCATAGACCCCAATCCACAGTTCAGGAAAAGTCTTAAAAAAAATAAATTTTAAAAAAAAGTTCTCCGAGAGGTGTCACCCTAATACTCTATGCAGCTGCACCATGCCCCCAATTGCTTCCATGAACACCTTTTCGGTTCTACAAAGGCAAGAGTATTTGCAAAAATATTCTTGAACTGAGAGCAGCTGTCTATTCTCCCCACTCTGTACAAAAACATATATAGGGAACATTTGCTGAAATGGCCAGACATCACCACCACCATGTATTATATTCATAAATGGGACAATACAAGGTCACCCACACTGTCACTAGAGGAACAAATGCTTGGGAAATGGGGGCTCAGATGATCTGGTTGCCACTCTTAAAGGCACATTCACCTAAAGAGTGTGTGGGGGAGGTGTTCTCCATTACTCTGAGTTGAGGGTTTGTCTGTGCCTTTCCCCTGTTGCCTCTTGTTTGATAAATGTTGCCTAACTTGTTGCCCATGCTTGACCACTGAAGTACTGCTTCTGGGGTCTCCTGCATCATCCCCGGATGAGGCAATCATTCTTTGCCCAGATCATAATTCCATGCCCATAGATCATAGGTGCATCCTGCATCACAACCCAGACCTGCTCTGCCGTAGATCGTGGCTCCAGAGTTCAGGGAAAATAAAACTTGTGACAAACTAAAAACCGAAAGGTTTTGCTTCTGTTGTGTGCAGCATTGTCTCAGCCTGTTTCACTTTCTTCCTCGTCTAGCGAAAGGAACTTCACCATGGTGCATTTAGGATTGAATTTGCGCTATGCTAGACACCCATGGGTGCGGTCTCACTACTCAGAAAAGATTACTATAGTCCATGATACACCCTTTTATAAAATCTCTCTACTCAGGACCACATGCAATCTTAATTCAGTCCTGTTGAAACTGATGTGCCACTCATTCAAGCCAATGCATAAAGTGGATTTAAAGTTTGCGCCTTGAAAACCTGCTTTGGTTTAGGACATGACTTCTGGGAAAATCGTGGTTTAAATCCAGGCCTTTTAAGTTCATGAACCCTTCATCAAATGTTATAAAGACAAAATTCTGTTAAGCATCAACCTGAGGTTTATGCCAAAGTTCTGGTGTTTTCTGTGCCAACCAGTCGATTGTCCCTCCAACCTACTTTTACAGCTAGAAGGTTCTTACACTCCATGGACATTAAAAGAGCTTTAAAGGACTACCTTGAGGCAAACAAGTGGGAATGCTTGTCGTCTCAGCTCCCTTTCAGATCCTCATGGATCTGGCAAGAGTATTTCTAAAGCTTGATTACCCATATGGATTTCATCGAGCTTCCGATTTTGCAACACGTTTCACTTGGGCCCTTGGCAGGCACAACAACAAGCATTACTTTTTGGCGTTTGGCTGGAATGCTTTTATAGAGCAGCAACATGTATGGTTACAAATGGGTTCACCAAGCATTACTGGGGACCCAAAGGCCAAAGAAGACCCTAGTGTTAAAAAGGCAGTTATACATCAGTTTGCTTTGCTAACGTGAGCTTAATATATCCGGACTACTTAGTAATCTATTAAACAGCATTTGAACAAGTTATAATTCTGGAGAAAAAAGTTACTTGACTGTAACTACATTTCTAAAATGTTGGTATCAAAATTAGGGCTCGAAATTAAGATTGAATAAGCAGGAGCTCAAAGAAGCTTCTGGTGACCAGGAGCTACCACCGGGGAATAAGGAGCTAGTACCTAGCGGTCTGCAAATCTAACTTCTACCTAAGTTGCAAACTGATCCTTTTGTCTATTATTTGTGACCCTTATGCTTTAAATCTCGTATAGATGTGTCTTAATGTTAATGTATAGATTGTCCCAAATGTACAGATTTAAATTCCCATAGGTGTTTATTCTGCACCAGTTGTCACAGGGAGCCAAAAGTTGCTCCTGGTGGTTGTGGCTGTTGCTGTCAAGATAACGAGGCTCTTCTATGTTACAAGCAAGTGTTAAATACCCTCCTACCCTTCAAGGCTTATCATGCTTTGGTGTGCCTCAGTACGAGGAGCTAATGGCTACCCGCCTTATTGGATAGTGGGCAAATAGCCCAAAATGAGGTGGATAGATCTGGGACATTAATGCAGTTTTTTGTTCTTTGTAAAACTGCCCTTTAAATGTATTGATGAATTTCCAGCCTGACGACTGGGTATATTCTACAGCACATGAGTATAAGAAAAATACCAATGCTGAGAATTGTTTTTATAGGAAACAAATGTTTTAGTGTATTTCGTCCCAAGCAAGGGAATGCATTACAAATTAACCTGCTGGTAATTCCAAGCAGTTTGTTTGGGGAGTACCTACGGGAACAATTTCCCTCCAGTGGCCACTTACCGGCATCAGCCTCCTTTGATGAATCCGAAGATATCTTCACTGTTTCCGAAGGGCGAGTCCCTTGCCATGAGGCCAGGGTGGTGAGGCTACTACCCGATAGTCCCCCTGGGGGTGATACTCAATGGGTGGATCTCATGGGAGGGAAAACCCCTTTGGGATCAGTGATGACCATATTGGGAGAACGCGATATCCCCACCAGTCATCTGACCCTGGACTCCCTCCATACAACAACCCAACCTCTTTGTCATCTCCTCCTTCTCCAGGTAGTGGCATGAGCTGGGAAAAGAGGGTCTGGGACCCTGCAACCGTGGGAGAAATGGTTGGGAAGGAGAGTGAACTAGCCTAAAAAGTGGGAAACTAAAGTCAGAAGTGCGAGTCTGGGACCCGCACCCATATAAAGAGAACTGGAAGTGACAGACAGTAAATGCAGTACGTATTTTACAAAAAAGGGGAAGCCCCCTGCGTGTTCAGTGAGAGTTTGGGGCAACACAAAAAATAAACACGGGGTTGTAACTCTCACTATCATAAGACCAAACAATTTATGGTCTACGTTAATATATTAATTTTCCCAAACAATGAATGTTCTGCTTCTTGAGAAGTCAGAAAAAAATACGAAACTTCCAGAGTGAACAATTAGGGCAAACTACATGTATATATTTAGTCATACATATTGTTTATTAATGTAAACAAAAAAAAGGAAGTTTAAAATGTTTTCATTATACATTGAATTTAAGTAAAGAGTAATGGTTCTGAACAGTGCCATGAAAATATACACATAAGATATTCAGACAAAAACTTAAACAAAGGGAAAACGAAAGAGTGACCACTTGAATGGTTAATGTTTACAAACAGGATAATTCAAGATATAAATGCAGTAAAGGATAAAGAAACAAAGGAAAAAAATACTTTCATATTAAAGCAAACAAAATGCACAATTAAAATCAATGTTTGAAATACTGAATCAAACTTTCTTGTGGACATGTTTTGAATAAATGCAGTACGTGGCAGGCGCGTAAACCAAGTCTGTATGTCACACGAGGGTCAGGGACCCACCACAGTTTGGAAATGCATCCAAACTCCTTTTGTTTTTGCAACTGTGCCTGATGAAAAGGGACCAGGTCTGTCAATCATGGTTGGGGACCCAGAGGCAGAAAAGAAGCTTGAGAAGGGCCAACCAGGGAACTGAATTTTCCCCAACAAATTGTTGAACTTTACAAGAATCCCGAACAAGGCCGGAGAAGGGAGATTTTCCCCACTAATTCAAGGTCTGAAGATTCCAGAACTGTCTTTTGTCCAGGGTAAGTGTGCCGCTCCCTTTGGGCTAGAGAGACCCTCTTTTTCATTTTGTTTAAACTTAGTGTGAGGGTCAGAGTTGGGATTCTGACATTGGATATTGACATTTTTGCTTTGGACATTCTGACACTAGTTATTTTGGTTGTGGCAGGGAAATCCCTCTTAGAGTTAGGGCGCGATAGCGATAGGGTTTTCTTTTCCGTTTTGCACTTAAATAAAGGTTTCTAACTATCCCCATGAACCCTCTGTGTCAGTGTCTTACTTCTGCAACCTTACACTCCCGAACTAGATTTGCTAATGGCAGACTTAATGATCAAGCCCAGAGAAGAGCTGAACATCGCTCTACTGTTCAAGGGCACTGTCTGGTCTAGCCACCGCTGAATCTCTTCCAAGGCTTCGCTGACCAGAGCTACTGGCTTCCCAAAGATGTGTAATTTTGAGTCTCAGGATCTTCCGGTAACGAAGCAAGCCTATAAAAATAGCCTTGCTAGATGAAGAAAGAAGACCTACTATCCTCTGTTTCCCAAGTGAAGTCTCTCCCGCATTTAAGGTGGAACATATTATTCTCAGAATGTCTCGGTCATTCTGACAAGGAAGAATGGAGTGGAGATGGTATCTTCCTTAAAGCCTGTGAAACGGATTTCCGTCTGCTTACGGAAACCTCACATTCTTTACTAAAATTTCAGGAGCACAAGAGAATGAATTCTGCATGAAAGTCAGATCTGCCAAGTTCCATTTTTGTGGGAAGTATTGGACAAGCGAAGCCTTACCTCATAGTTGACGCAGATGGTAGGAGGTCTGAATCTGGGTACCATAGTGAAGTTAATGATTGTGGGTGGGAAGACTAGCTGGGTGGTGGTTGAGAAGCGGCTGGACTTCTTTTCGTGGCTACTATTTGTAGCATATGTTGAATCTTTGGCTATGTTGGCCAAAGTGAGGGGTTGGGTGGCTTCCTGTCCAATGTAATGCCAAAAGTTTGCTTATTTGCTAACGATGTAGCACATTTTCTGGCTCCGCATACCTCGATACTAAAGGAGAGGGAGAACCTGTCGGAAGTTGCTAGGCATACAATTTAAAACGGATGTCCTGTGGAAAAATGCTACTTCAACTTCTTTCCCAATGGCTTACAAGAGCCTAATCAGAGATTCTTGAGAAATATTTTGAGATAAATATATCTGTTTTCAAAAAGTCGCTTTTTAACCTTATTGCCTTTTACCATATAAAGTAATAACATAATTATCTATATGGCAGAAGCTTCCATTGACGAATGTAGGACATTTAAATATGATCAAAGTGAACATATTGTCACAGTGCTTGTTTTTTAATTTCAGGCCCGTCGAGAGTTCTGAAAAGCTTTTTTGATCAGGTTTTTTGGTCAGTTTAAAAGCTTAGTTGCAAATTTCATTTGGGCAAGCAATCCAATCCGATTGTGCCAGGATAAAATCTGTAAGCCGTGCAGTGTTAGTGGGCTGAGAGTTCCTGGACACAGAACATTCTATTTGTCAGCTTCCATTGGCTACCTCCAGAAATTAATGCAACCCAGTCAGGAAGAACCATTTCAAGTCTGCTTTATTAGAACTGATGTTTCACTCAGAGTCCAGGTGGGGTTTACTTTATAGAAATAAGATTGCTGGACTTGCTAGGAATGTACAAAGCTGCTTGCTTAGAGATTTTCTGTGTTATATAGTCATAAAATAAAAACACATTGAAGGTTCCTTTTGGAACAGTCCAATTCAGACACCAGTTGCAAAGCTACAGGGATAGTTTTGGCTGGAAAGTTTTATACTGGTAGTATGTTGAATAATTTCAAGAACTGAGAGTGGCGACAGGGCCTAATATTAGACTCATTTATTTTAGATATCTACATCTGCGAAGCTGCTTGCTAACTCATCAGTAAGGTTGTTTTTTTGTTCTCTGTTTAGGAAGGTATGCACGGGAAGTCTGGACATTCTAGTTCTTATCAAATGTTGAGTACAAATAAAGCGAGTTGGCTGCAGAAAAGCTGGATCAGGCTGGTTGAAGGAGAATAGGGATGCAGTTGCTTGTATGAAATGACAAGACACGTTTGATTTCATTTTGGAAAAAATAAGTGGCGCATACGGTTTTCCTGTATGATCATCTTATATGCCCTGCCCTATGCTCCCCCCTCACATCCCACACTCCCCAACATTCCAACATATGGGACACCCTCATCACTCTTAATGCTAAAGCAAAAACCTCCACACTTCCTTATTGATGCATGCCCACCTCAAGTCACATCCATTTGCATCACCACCTTTGCTGTCCACTGGCTAAACCTCAACTCCTGTCTCTCACATGGCATTATCCTCTCTGCAGTCAAAACTGGACATATCTCACCCACCTTAAAAATCCATCTCAACCCTTGCACGCCCCAAAAATGACCACCCATCTCTATCCTGTGTTATGAATCGAGGCTGTGAGGCTAGGGAGGTGAGCCTGTTGCGCAGAATTCCCCGTTGGGGTGGTGATAAGCAGAACCTCACAGGGAGAGACTCCCCTCTTGGGGATAAGGGCTCCCTTTCCCATAAGTAACTCCCTTTTTATACCCAAAACCCAGTACAACTTCATTAACTGACAGAAAACTACACTCCTCTTACATGTATTACTGTAAAATAAAATAATACCAGAAGAACAATCTCAACCTGATACTGTGAAGAGTAAGAACATCAGAGTAATGCAGAGTGCTTGTCTGTCAAGTACTGACAAGAGGTCAGCAGTAGTAATGGTGCATGGGAACCCAACACAAAGGAAAGACTTTCCTTGGAAGCTGGGGAATCCCCAGCGGTGCGTTATAAAAATAGGAAGGTGAGATTCGGGAGTTTCAAACTGGCCAGATCGAGGAGGCTGGGAAACTGAGAGAGACGCTGCCTTGCCTTTCCAAAAGCAGCTACGGAGAAGAAGGGACAGCAGTAAGCTGTCCGACCAGCAGAGCGGAGGAAGTCAATAATATTGCCAGGAGGGACGCTCAAGAAGGGCCAGTGAAGAGCCCCATCGTTGGCATGCTGAGTAGGCGATACACCAATAACAGACCAGAGGAGGTCTGTTCATAGGTGGGGAACCCGACCAACAATCCAAAGGAAGAAGGTGGTGCCGTGGAACAGAACCGAAGGAGAAACCCTTTCTTTGCCGAAACTGCCAAAGAAAAGTGAAGTGTGTCAGAAGAGCAACACTGGAGGAACCAGAGAACCACCCTGACCAACCACAGAGGAGAGAAAGAACGCCGACTCGGTGACACGGAACCCCTTCAATACAGGTACAGGGAGAGCAGAAGACTCGGGGGAGGTGCCGTAAAGCCTGAAGATCACTTGGGAACCCTGCGTCCTCGTCCCAGTGATTGGAAAACGTATATAAAGAGTAAAGATCACTCGGGGAACCTGCATCTTCATCACAGTAATTGACCAAAATAAATGAGTGAAGATCATCCAGGGGACCGATCTACTCGTCCCAGTGATTGTCAGAAGAATAGGAAGTACTTGGGAGTATATGATAGATGATACTGTGAGTGGCAAAACTGAGAGAGGAACAAGAGTAAGACAGAGACTTTGTCTACACATTTTCGAGAAGAAGAAAAGTGTTGGAGAAAAAGGGGAAACCAGTACATAACGGTCTGGGAAGACCCATTAAAAGAACTGACGGAGCTGTTACAAGGAATAGCAAGAGACTATTTGAAGATATCATATTGAAGAGACTTTTGCCGAGAAGCATCCCCTGGAGAAGGGAGTAATTCTCCTGGTCTTTTGCATTGTATTAAGTAGTAGGGTCAGTTTAGGGTAGTTTTGAGGGAGGACAGAGTATTAAGTTTGGACTTCACATCTGACGATGAGCACCCTAGTTTAGGTTTGGTAGGTAGGTGTGATGAATCGGCAGTGATTCCCTACAAAAACCTGTCGTGTGACCCTTCTCATGGTTCCATGTCATTTCATTGCCTGCCTTTTCATCCCCAGGCTTTTAAACGTGCACATTCCATCGAATGCGCTCATGGTTTTTTTTTTCTTTTTTGGGGGGTGCCCCCCAAATCGCCCTCCCACACTTATTTTTTGCCATTGCCCACACGTCCAAACCCTAATCTGCCCCCCCGCCCCCGGCATTAACAAATTCGATGAGCACATTCGATAGAGTGTGCACTTTGAAAAGCCTGGGGATGAAAAGGCAGATGATGAAAGGACGTCGTACCATTCTCATATTGTCAGGGAAGGGCAGCCGCTTTGTGATCCTGACCCAGGGGGTGGTCTTCTGTGGGAGGATCACATTGGGGGTGGGGGTAACAGGTCAGAAATCCCCTTTTTTTACTTTTCCCGCAATCCCACACTTTTAATGGCTTATTGCCAAGTAGAAGAAATAAGAAAACCAAATTTTGTTAAGGACTAAAAATCCCATGATTCCTTAAGTACCTCGGGCGAGGAAGAGGGCTCAAGAGCAATTTTGCAGTAGTAGATACCCCCCACTCCCACCCTCCCGCAAGTTTAATTCACAGTGTACTGGTTTGCCTGTGTGACTGTATTTTCCCTGTGCAAGGGTGTGTGATTTATATAAACAGTTATTTTGATGGAGCCTTGCTTGGACATTGCTTTTCTCCTGGCACTTGACGCTTTGATGGCATTTAGAAGCACCGACTGCTGAAGCGCACATTTGAAGAGTATAGCCTGCCCTCGGCCCATGCTACCTATGTTATGCTATTTGGCATTCATATAGCGCTTTATATATCAATGGTATGACCTCAAAGCGCTGGTAGGTTGAATGCCCTCAGGGACCGTAGTCCAGGTCAGTCGAGAGAGTAGGGTGTCCTAGGGTGCTTGGGTGCACTGATTATGTATGCAGCAGATGCAAATTGCCTGATGGTAGCTGCATTTTAACATTAGGTGTGGTGGTAGTTGATATCCGTTGAATGTGTGCAGTCTGAAGGTTGGTCACCAAGACTGGGTTCTGGCTGTGTTCAGCCTGTGTAGGACGCTTATGTGTGCAGCTAGGCTGATTTTCGTGGGGTATAGCTGCGTTTCTTCAGAATGTTGAGGTGTTCATGAAGTATTGTTCGTATGTGAGCAGCTAGGCCGAAATTGATCGAGGTGTGTAGCTACGCTCTGATAGTTGGTGTAGAGTGGAGTGTGAGCATGGTGATGAGAGGTAGGTAAGTGTCTGGGTGGAGGTCGAAGGATTCGATGGTTATGGGTCTACCACAGGACAGTGTTGCAGGGGGACGGAGAAGCAGGGCTTCAGCTAGGTCGGGGAGTACCTTGACTTTGTTCCAGCATTTGTGATCAAAGGAGGGGGCGGGAGGAGGTGTAGGTGGAGGGGCTGGTGTGTTGATAGAGAAAGGGATGGCAAAGTGGTCTGTCCAGATAAGCAGTTTGGGACTGGATATAGAGACCAGGTCATAGGAGCTGCAAATTGCATCTAGGGTGTGCCCACCTGAGTGGGTAGGACCAGTGGTATGTTGGGAGAGGTTGAGTGCATCAAGACTGTCGACCAGAGGATGAGGCATGGGGTTGTTGTGCATATCAAACCAGATATTGAAATCTCCCAGGAGTGTAAGAGGGTGATTTGCCTGAAATGGTACCTATTGAGTCACAGAGATTGTTGTCGAAATGACTGTCGTATCCAGGGGGGTCTGTAGATGAGTAGGAAGTTGTGGGTAAATGTCGATAGTAATGAGAGTTTTACTAGAAGCGATTCACAGGAAACGTTGCATGTCTGGTATTCGACCAGTGAGACAGAGAAATAGGGTTTGTAGAGGATTGCCACTCCGCCACCTCTGGAGGGTTTATTGTGGACAATAAGCGAGTAGCCATGGGGGGAAGGCCTTGTGCGTGACAGGTGCAAAATCATCGGAGAATCATGTTTCGGTGATAAAAATGAGGTCAATGATGCTGCGTCTGTTTCTTGCTATGGAGCGGGCATTAAAAAGGATGCATGTGACTTTGTGAGGGGATGTGGTATTTGTGATGCTCATCGTAGGGAGTGCTTAGTGGACATGGCTGTCTGATGCGGTTGCGGATGTAATAGGATCATCCTGGGTGGTAAGGACTGGCTGAAGGGGGGTAGACGGGGGACTGGATACCTGTGCACTTTGAGTGTCTGGTGAGAGGGTTATGTTGATGGGGGGATGGGAATAGTAGGCGAGCGGTGGTAGGTATGCGAGAGATGATGTTTGGAGGATCAGGGGTGTTGGGAGGTGGTGAGTGGGGCACTTGAGGTGTGGTGGGTTAGGGTGTTTCTGGTTCAAGTCTAGAGGGTAATGGGAGTTTTGGTGTACTGGGTGAGACGTCAACAGCCAGGGGAGGGGAGGGTCTGAAGGTCAGGTGGGGAAGGCTGGGAGGTTTGACCCATGGAGGGAGTGGTGAGGTATGGAGAGTTGAGGGGGAGGACCATTGACTCTTTCTGCATTTTTTGTGGGTTTTGGTGTCATAGGAGTGTGCGAGAGGGTATGAGGGTCAGAGGGGGAGGAGGATGAAGCTACTTTTCTAAAAAGGGTGAGACAAGCTACTTTCAGAGAAGGGAAGGGATATGAAGGGGGGTCTATGGGCAGGGGTCGAGAAGGGGCTGACTGGGAGGGGGAGGGCATCATGGGAGGTAGGTTGAGAGGGTGGGGAGTTCCTCAGTGGGCGCAAGGATGGCATGGTAATGGAGGGGGACTTGGGACTTGTGATGTTTGGAGCACAAGAGAGCTCCTCTGGCTTGTGAGTTTGGTATTGCGCGGGTGGAATGGACGGGGAGTGAGGGGGTTGGTCTCAGTAGATGCTAGAGGGAAGATGGATGGATGGATGGTGGAAGATTTGGGTGGGTTGAGGGGGACTCGTGATGTTTGGAGTGCCAGTGAGCTCCTCTGGCTTGTGAGTTTGATATTGCGCGGGGTGTATGGATGGGGAGTGTGGGGTTGTTCTCAGTAGACGCTAGAGGGAAGATGGGTGTTGATGTGTTCAGGTGGGTTGAGGAGTGGGGGATGAGCATTCGACAGGTGTTTGGCACGCCAGATTGCTCCTCTGATCTTAGAGTTGGAGGTGGAATGATGTTAGGGTGGAGGGCAGGCGGGGTCTGGCTATATCGTTGTTCATTGCAGGTGTCGTGGGTTGTGATCAGTTGCAGGATAAAGGGGGGGTTAATGAAGTTGGGTGCAAGAGCGCGGGTTATGCGCACGGAGGGGTGAGTTATGGGGGGAGGGTATGGTGCAGGGAGGCCGGAAGCGAGGATGGGTCAGAGAGGTGGTTCATGTTTATGTGCGATCTGCATCCCTGGAAGGTTAAGTGCAGTACCTAGAAATGTATGTACTTGTAGCGGTAGATGCGATGACCCTAGATGTAATACCAGCATCTAGATTCTGGACAACATGACAGTGGGAGAGGGTGAAGCAGGGGGCAACAGTAAAATGCAGCAATTCTAGAACACAGGGAGAAGGCCCAACACTGGGACACCAGCAAATGCAGCAACAGAAAATGCAATGAACCAGGATGTGACAACAGTGCCTAGACTTGGGACACCAGGATAGAAAGAGAAAGACCCAGCACGGCGACAACAGGAAATGCAGTAGCACATAATATACGATCCCCTTAGATGCAAAAGCAGCGCCTAGAATTGGTACACCTGGATAAAGGAGGAAAGGCCAGGAATGGGGACTGCAGTAAATGCAGTAACAGAGAACACATTAACCCATTAGTAAACAGCAGCGCCTTGACTTTGGACACCTGGAGAGAGGGAGTGGGCCCAAAACGGTGACAGCAGCAAATGCAGTAGTAAATAATATACAATCACCCTAGAAGCTACAGCAGCACCTAGACTTGGGATACCTGGATAGAGGTAGAAGGTCTAACACGGAGACAACAGTAATTGCAGTGACAGAAGACGTAATAACCCTAGATGCAACAGCTGCTTCACTCTGGACACCTGGATAGGAGGAGAAAGGCCTAACACTGCACCAGCAGCAAATGCAGTAGCAAATAATATACAATCACTGAAGATTCAACAGCAGCCCCTAGTCTTGGGATACCTGGATAGAGGGAGAAAGGCCCAACACAGGGGGCAGCAGTAAAAGTAACAGTAAATGCAAAACCGTAGCTGTAATGGCAGCTTCTAGATATGGGACACCTGTATAGAGGAAGAGGAGGGTCTAACACAGGGAGTGACTCTATGGTGGCGCTCTGTAGATGTGACACAATGTAGTATTAACACATTTTCAAGGCTTGCGACAGAGGTCAATATTCACAGTTTACTAAGAGGGCGATGTAGGCTAATATTCGCAGTACTATCTCAGTGTGGCACTTTCTAGGTGTGAATCAATGCAGTGTTAACAATTTCTAAGTGAGCAACACATTCTAATAATTCACAGTACTGTTTTAAAGTGGTTTGGCAATAGTCGTGAATTACACTCGTGAGGCTAACTAGTATTAGTAGCCTGACCGGATATGTTCAAAGGTTAGGTAGAGTGGCAGGGCTTCCGGAATACAGGGATTGCTCTACTCCACACCTACCTTGGCACAGAGTGGGTCGGGGAACGTGGGCGGGGGCCGTTGGCTCAACAAATATTTTAAAATGAACAAAAACAAGGCCCAGGAGGTCTTGAAGAAGCCACACTCACCTGCAACGCCTGGGTGGGAAGAGAAGCAAAGGTGTACTATTTACTTTCTACCTCTTAAAGTGCATAGAATCTTTTCTCTCCCTTGTATAAATTCCAGGCAGTATCTGATTTAGTCACACCCAGGAGCTCCATTTGATCAGCCTCCCATTTGATGAACCATTCTAAATCCTAAAACAGCGTTGTTGCCACTATCCTGTGATGCTGTGCTTCCTGTCGCTTACTGTGACCTGAAACACATTTTCTGAAGGCAAACTATCCTCTGCATCCTTTGGTTTTGAGGAAGGCTAACACAGAGCTTCAGAAGCTTAACACTGAGCAAGGTATCAATGATAAAGCAAATGGAAGATTGGCAAATTCCCATAACTTGTCTAACCTTGTCTAACCAGACAAATTGCAGGAAGCAACTATATGGCAAAAAGAACAGAACTGCCAGATGAGCTTTTCAGTGATCTGCCTAGAAATCCTATGCCGGGCTCTGCATTAGTCCTGTATGTAAAGCCCTACCCAAATAGCCGTTGTGCCCTCCAAATGGTGAAAAATGCCACCCTCTCTTAAAATCCTTGGCCGATCACTGGATCCAGTAGGTCCATATGCATAAGCAGTCATCTGGCTTCAGCATGCTTCGTAAAAGATTGACTCATCCCATCTTGAAGAGACTATATATTACTCGTCTGCTCAACTGTCAAACGTTTACGACTTGGCATACTTTCCTGTTCACAAGGAATATATTTCTTGTAAAGTAGTTGGGAAGTGCCTAGTGGGTGTGATGGATCCTTTCCTGATTAGATCGCCCACCTCCCCTGTTAATCACACCATTTTCGAGTTTGAAGAATAATACTGGGAGTGGTGGCCATGTCTAGAAAGTGGCCTTATAAACCTCCAGATGGAAGTCCTGGAAAATTTGTAACTCTCAAGAAACCCTTTATACTCTTCCATTGATCTGTAAATGAAGCCATCAAACCAGAAGAATTGGATGCTTATTTGCACTCACCTGTGCGATCAGCTGCCCGTTTGGTGCCTGTCCAACCACAGCAGCAATCATCGACCATGCCTTGTTCTGCTGCTTAGCCTGCCAGTACTCTGCAACGACTTCAAAATCGGCTGAATGAATGGATCTGCTATGTCTGGCACTAGCGAAAACCCGAGTCAACAAAACCTTAAGAGGTTTGGTTTTTGTCCAGTGCCACATATATGCAGGCTAATGTCACCATCTCCTTGCTGAACATCTTCCCCAAAACAAGTCTGTCTTTTTTTAGACCTTTCTCCAAGGAGGCCAGCTCCACTATCTTGAGTCTCTTTTCATGAGGACAGCCCTGTGCCACTTCGACAAGGTGCATTTTTCCTTGCCTGGGGCCCCCTTTATGACCATCTGGCAAAGACCTTCAGGTCCAATGGTTTGTCTATTCAGCAAGACCTGTTCTCTATAGCTTTGGTCTGTGCCATTTACCTTGTGAATTGCTAGTCTTGGCAGCCTTTCTGTGACCAGACTCCTTCTGTTTTTTGTTTTCTATTTGTGACTTGGAAATGTCCGGGAACTAGTATTTATCTCTTCCTTCTCAAGACTTCCAGAGACAATCTAGCGCACCTGCTAGCTATCTGCTTTGTGGCACAATGCTTCATCCAAAGGCTTACACAATCTGTCACTCAGATATTACGCCATGCTATCTGACTGCGTCCAGGGTCAACTTGCTTGCCATTTTCGAATTCCGAAGGGGAGCTGTCCCAGGTTCATCGTCTAAAGTTGTGGCAATGTTTCAGGCTGTTTGCACTTCCTCAGACCGAGAGGGTCTACAAATCTTCCCCAGATAATCTGCCCCAAAACCTGTTTTTACTATGAGTTCCCGAGCATTTGGAGGGCATCTTTCTAGTGTGGTGCTACACCCGAGGACTTGGGCTGTGTGCCTCTTTCAGGCGACAGAGCAAGAAAGAGGTAAGATCTAGACTTCTGGCAGCGGCTGTATTTATTATTATAGGCGGAACACCTATTTCTTCTGCAAGGTGAGGTCAAGGAGAAGTGCATCTACATGCAAGAAAGGCGTTCCTTCACTGGACTTACTGCTTCCTTTCCTATTCTGTGCATATTTGCTGCCTAGAACCCACTTAAAGTTGACAAAAAAGTCACTGTCCGTATTTTCAAGCTGGCCCTCCTCATCTTTACCATGCCCACCTGGAACACTTGTATAATCCCACCACAATGGGAGTTAAACAAATGATATCTGGTGTTTAAATGTGATAAGGGCGGATGCAGTCAAAAAAATGGGTAATAATGGTCCATGGTAAATCGGGACGTGGGATGATGTCATACCCTCAACAATAGTGGGGTCTATTCGAGAGTAGTGTGTGTAGTGTTTCAACTTTGTGGGAAGAACCTGGTGACCGAGTTAGATAAGAGTGTGACACCAGAGTGCGTCTGTAGCAGAAGGAAGAGCTCCTATATGTTCCAATGGTGGTTAGTGCCCATATATAGCCAGTGACAAGAGTGCGTCCTCATTTATGGAGTGGACTGGCTCCCCTCTCTGCGTGAGCAATGGGTGCTCACCAATCTATTCTAAGCAATCTTTATTCTATCCTGATCCAGACTGAAGGGGAGATAGAGGACACCCGTTCACAAATAGAGAGGGGGCAGGCAGTGGTTACCCCCTGCCTGAGCCTCAGGAGTGACGTTAGTGTCCTTGATGTTTCAGGGACAACGGACTGGGAGGATGACAGAGTACAGTATACAACTGTAACCCCTGCCCTTCCAGTTTATCTCCTGGTCCAGACTTCTACAGCTCCTCCACAGAAAACCAAAGGCAGCAGCATCCATTCACTCTTCTCAAGGCCATTTCATGAGACCCCAAAACGGCTCTGAATTCTATTGTCTGTCACACTAAGATCAGTTTGTGACATCACCCCCAAAATATTTGAGTACACGGATGAAGCTTGTCCAGAAGGAAAAGGCATGGGACAGCTTGAGATTGATAGATAGCCCTACATGATAGAATCATGTCCTAGCTGTGAATGTCTGAATAACAGATGTTCTCCAAAGATTCTCAAAAGTATTGTTTTATACAAAATGAGTCCCCATTAACAGATCCCCCTCAAAGATGCATATATACTCTATTTTGCATATGCACAGTCTTAAATGGAAAATACTGACGGTATAATAGTAAGGGTATGATCTTTTTTTAGATGGCTCCTTGTTTATTTATTGACCAGTGTATATGAAAAGGAGGATGGTAAAGATATGAGGATGGGTAAGCGGTGATGAGTGCCACAGCCAAAAGGAGGGAAATATTTAGTGGGATGAAGACATTATTGTTCTTCAGCATTGGATCTTTCATGGATTCACGTGCTGTGAATATTTCCCTGTCATCAGGCTGGGAAACCTCGGTAACTTTAACTTAGCGTTTTCCTAAAAGAAAACTTTGAAACTTTAGTGTCCTATCTATGCCCTTTTTGGGTGCTTTAGGCCCCACTAATAGTTCGCCTGGTATAAATAGCCCCGCCCCCACGGCTTCCCTTCAGATTTCAACCGTCTCCAAACTGTTGGGATCACCTCGTGTTTCCTCGTGTTTTTGCACGTGCGTTTTGTTAGTGGCCTAGGATGTCATCTGTAGCCCAGAAGAAGTCTTTCAGCTGTGTGCTACCTGCGGCATGAAGGTGTATGAAGGGGATGGTCATATGGACTGTCTTTACTGTCTTTACCCTCATCACTCAGCGGATACCTGCGAGATATGTCAGGGGTTTTCGCAGACCAGAATCGACGGCTCATATGTTGGCTTAATGAGGACATGTACCCGACTTCTGAGGTGGATTCAGCCCGGGGGAGCCAGTCTTCCGGAAGGGCAGAGAAATCCACAGAGCATCGCTGAGCTGCATCAGCGGAACCATCTGCTAAGAAGCATCGGGCCCCAGTGCCTGTGTCGGTGGTGGGGAGTGGCAGTAAGTCTTTGTTGAGACCACATCAATCGAAGGAGGCGAGTGGCTCTTCGCTGTCAAAAGCATGGTCGGCTGGACAAGTTCAAGGAGTCCGGTTGTAGGCCCGAGAAGTCTACGGAATCGGAGAAAGACCTGGCAAAGCCAAAGGAGTCTTCGTCAAAGCACTCATAGTCGAGGGACCATCACAAGTCTTCGTCCAGCCGGGAGTCTTCGAAGCATCGTTCCGGTTTGTCCAAGAAATCTGGGTCTCTGGTAAAATCGAGGCCAGGGGACGTGGTTCCAATGACGAGCTCGTCGACGGTAGTGCTGCAGTCTACGGTTCCGTCATAGACTGTGTCATCTGCACCGTCCACGACTTTAACGGATAGTGGTCCGCTGCTGTTGTCATCGTCCCAGATGGAATCAGAAGGGTTGTTGACTGGTGGGGCGTGGCAGTCCGCCGCCTTTGAGTCAGTCCTTCCTTAGAACATTTTGCAGCAAGATCCTGCTACGTTGTCTGTTTCTTTGGGAATGGAGGAACAGGTGCCGGTGTTTGACCTGTCAGCCTTAGGTCTGCAGAGTGTGAGGCCTTCGTCGTCGAGTGGGGTAGGGACTGGGCTGCCCCTTTATCCATTGGTTAACCCGCAATCTCTGCTGTCACTAGATGTGAGGTTGCCTCCTCTTCCGAGTTCCGCGGTGCCGTTGGTTGAGGGGTTGCCTGGTGAGGTGCCTAAGAAGTCTCCTCCAGCACAGTTGCCCTTGCCGGTGGGGTTGGGTTATCCACGGTCTCATCCTGAAGAAGGCTAGCTACCTGATTCGGACCCTGAGAGTGTTCCACGGGACACTCTGTCTACGGTGTCGTCGCCGATGAGGGATGACGCATGGGACACGGAGGTGGAGCAGCCCCGTAGTCCGGCTCAGCCATCGCCTCCAGATGATATTGGGCCGTTCCACGCCATGATGTCGAAAGCATGTCTGGAGTTTGAGCTGGTGCCTGAAGAGGAACATAAGGACCTCTTCCTCTTCGACCATATGGGCAAGCGGAGGAAGGCGGTCTTCTCGGTGCCGATATTCGACCACGTGTGGCAGGAGGGCCTGCGCATGATGCGTCTCACGTTTTCAGAGTCGGCTGTGAAAGGTTGTCTTGAGAAGAAATTCAAGGCTCCGGAGTCTACCCCTAGATACCTGGTGTCGCAGCCCACGCACGAGTCCGTGGTGGTGTCGGCGGCTGGCAGCCGCAAGTCCAGGAGCCAACATAAATGTGTGACGCTTCTGGACAGGGAGGCCAGGAAGCAGGATGTTTTTGGTAAAAACATCTTAACGGTAGGCGCTACGACTGTGAAGGCTGCAAATTCCTTGGCGATTATGGGCAGATATGATCGTGAAATGTGGCATTGGCTGGCCCTGATTCTGGAACATCTGCCTGAGCAACACCGAAAGGAAGCAATGCTGTTGGTTCGAGAGGGGGAGGAGGCCTCCAACCATAGCATCAATATTGCTGTGGACCTGGGGGAGTCTGGATTTAAACAGATTAATAATGGAGTAGTGCTCCGACAGCAGGCTTGGTTGAAGTGCATGGACTGAGTGCAGAGGTCCAATATAAAGTTATCGACATGCCCTGCGAAGGCGAACACTTGTTCGGCGAGAAAATTGATGAGGCCCTCAAAGGGATGAAACAGGATATGGAAACTGCTAAATACTTGTGTTCCTTACGAAGTGGTTGCTCTTTTCACTCCTTTCAAGCTTTCCGTGGAGCCTAAGGGAATGCCCGGTTTGCTTACTCCAGAGATCGGGGGTACGGGCGCTCCAGCTACTCTTCTCAAGGGCATCGGGGGTCCTGTCCAGTCGGCGCAGGGCCGGGACTTCCAAGCTCAGCGAAAGAAGGGTTTGCAGTCCACGGCGTCCAAGGGGCGACAAACTAAAACTCAACAATGACTGCCATATGGACAATCTGCTGAGGGCAGGGTCGCCATCCACGTCAACGAGTGGCAGAATATCTTCAGATCTATCAGATCGCTGGGTGCTAGACTCGGTGCGTCTTGACCACTCGGATTTCCGGCATCCTCCGGTTCCTATTTCGCCAGTGCATGGGCTGCAGCCGCATCATCAGGTCCTTTGGCAGGAGGTGGTGCTCATGCTAGAAAAAGTGCCATAGAACCAGTTCCGGTTGCGGAGCGGGGCCAAGGGGTTTACTCCCGGTACTTTGTCGTGAAAAAGCCCAACGGCAAGTGGAGGCCTATTCTGGATCTTCGGGCATTGAACAAGAATCTGCAATGCCTGAAGTTCAAGATGCTCACCCTTCAAGATGTCATTCGTTTGGTGCAGCCGGGCGAGTTCCTGGCGTCCTTGGATCTGCAGGATGCCTATTTTCACATCCCTATGCGGCGGAAGCACCGCAGGTTCCTACGTTTTGTGGTCGGAGAAGAACACCATCAGTTTCGGGTCCTCCTGTTTGGCCTGAAGTCGTCCACCAGGGCGTTCACAAAGTGTCTGGCTCCGGTGGCAGCCTTCCTCCAGAGGGAAGGTTATCATGTGTACCCCTACCTGGACGATTGGTTGGTGAGGGGTTCGTCGCAGGGAAGGGCACGAGAGTCTCTCATGGCGACCATGCAGCTTTTGCAATGGCTGGGATTTACAGTCAACTTTGAAAAATCGTATTGGACGCCAACCAGAGAGTTAGTGTTTCTCGTGCGCAGTTTCTTACCTGGCAAAATCTGGTGAGGCCTTCCGGCGAGCGTGTGGAAAAGTTGCAGGCCAAGGCAAGCGAGTGGAAAAAGGGCACAGTGATCTCGGTCCAAGGTTACATGTCGCTGTTGGGGGCCATGGCATCGTGTATCCCTCCTCTTCCCAATTGCCACCTGTTCATGAGGCCGTTGCAGGAGTTCCTCGCAGACAGATGGGCGCAGAGTCAGGGATTGTGTTCAGACAAGTTGGTGGTCGACAAAAGCTTGGTGGATGCCCTTCACTGTTGGACGGGCATGGTCAATCTTGTAAGAGGCATGCCCCTGCTGGAGCCGGAGTTCCAGTTTACAATCATAGGGGACGCTTCCCAGGTAGAATGGGGGGCACACCTCGACAGGTTACAGGTGCAGGACCTATGGTCACGGTGGAGACTTTGTTACATATCAATGTGCTCGAGTTGAGGGCGGTGCACTGGGCCCTAAAGTCGTTTCTTCCGCGCATCTGCGGATAGGTGGTGAGGGTTTTAACGGACAATACCACCACCATGTTCTATTTAAGGGAACAGGGGGGCACACATTCCAGATCCTGTCGAAGGAGGACGTTTGGCATTGGGCTCTAGCTCAAGGGATCAGCATTGTTGCTTTCCATTTGCCCAGAGTTCTGAATGTTCAAGAGGACGTGCTCAGTAGGGACGCCAGTCAGCTGTACGAGTGGAGGCTGAAGGAGCAGCAGGTGACGCAGATCTTCCGGCGATGGGGGCATCCTCCATTGGATCTGTTTGCTACGACAGAAAACAAGCAGTGTCTGGAGTTCGCCAGCAGAGGGGCTCACCCCGAGTCATTGGGGGACGCGTTTTCGTTCCCGTGGACGGGTCTCTTCACGTATGCGTTTCCCCCCCCTTCCCGCTCATTTGGAGGACCATCCAGTGGATTCGGAAGTACCAGTGTCGAGTGATTCTGGTGGCCCTGTTCTGGCCCAGGCAGACATGGTTTTCAGATCTTCATCTGGTGGTGGAGGAGCAGATTCGGTTGGGAGCGGATCCGGATCTCCTGTCTCAGGATGACAGGAGAGTGTGGCATCATGATCCGGCATCTCGCAGCTTAGCAGCGTGGCTCCTGACCACTCCGAGTTTGGTCATTTAGGAATACCCCGAGAGTGTCGACGGATTTTGGAGGCAGCGAGGGCGCCGTCCACAAATGTCTTGTATGGTAATTAATGGATGAGATTCTGTGAATGGTGTAAGGGTCATCCTGGGGTTGAGCCTTTGGATGTTTCTCCGGCGCAGGTTGTCATCCATTAAGGTACATTTGGCTGTGATTTCTACATTCACGAGAAAGCGCCATCCTGCTCCTCTGTTCAGTGATTGCTTGGTGAAACATTTTCTGAAGTGGTTGTTTCGGACATTTCCTCCGGTGAAGAAGTTTGCGCCGGTGTGGAGCCTTAATGTGGTTCTTTCGGCTTTGATGAGACCACCTTTTGAGCCCATGTTGACGGCTCCTTTTAAGTTCCCCTCATGGAAGGTGGCTTTTCTAGTGGCCATTACCTCGGCCAGGCGGGTGTCTGAATTGCAAGCTCTGTCATTGACCCGCCTTACCTGAGGTTTCTGAAAGACCAGGTTCTCCTGGCCACTAACCCGCACTTCATTCCGAAAGTGCCATCTGCATTTCACAAACTTTCTTCTATTGCTTTGCCCTCGTTTTTTGCTAATGCATCCACATCAGCGGAAAGGGCCCTGCATTCTCTGGACGTTAAGAGGGCCCTGAAGTTTTATCTGAGTCACACGCAGGACTTCAGGAAGTCACAGCAGCGGTTTGTGGCGTATGGGCCGTCCAACAAGGGGTAGGCCATCTCCAAACAAGGACTTTCCCGCTGGGTTTCCTCTACAATCTCGTTTTGTCACACTAAAGCTGGCAAGCCTTTGAGGGGGATTCCGAAGGCTCATTCTACGCGGTCCACCGCATCGTCAGCGGCGTTGTGGTCTGGAATACCGCTGATGGACATTTGTCAGGCAGCCTCTTAGGCAGTGCCACATACCTTCACCAGGCATTACTGTCTGGGGCATCAACCTGTGGAAGATGTGCGAGTGGGACGTGTGGTCCTCCAACGCCTGTTCCAATAAATGTAGGCCCTGCAGCTTCAGGGTTGTTTCTATGTGCTTTATCACTTACTGGGTTTGTTGTCTCATGGATGTGATTAAGTACTGTTTTTTGGTTTGCCTGTGACACACTGCCACTCATTGGTTATACTGCTATGTAATCTATTCACAGCTTGTGAATCCATGAAAGATCCAATGCTGGAGAAGGGAGTAGTTTCTTACCTGTAACTCCATTTCTCCAGCATTGGTATCTTTCATGTGGGCTGGCTGGTCGATTATGAACGCAATATCTTTCACACGACAAGGCAAGAAAAGGGAGAGTCCATCGACAACTTTGTCATGCGCCTCCGCATTAAGCTCAAACATTGTGAATTCCACACATATTCCAACGAAGAGGCGCTCAGATCGCAAGTCATCGCCGGCTGTTTCTCTCAACCGTTCCGGGAACAATTGTTGCAGAAGCAGAGATCTCTGGAAGAAATCCTAGCACTGGCCCGCATGGAGGCCGCAGTAGACTCGCAATGGGGAAAGTCTCCATCCAACAACACAGAAAACGTTGACACGGTAAACAAACTATATGCAAACCCCCCCACCACCCCAAGGAAATAAACGCCCTGAAGCCACATGCTACAAGTGCGGCTATGAATACCCGCACACGGGAGACTGCCCGGCACTAGGACAACAGTGCGCCGCCTGCGGGGGCATGGACCATTACAGGGCCATGTGCAAAAACGCACCAGGGCCATCCCCGAACAGACATCGACCCCAAGAAAGGAGAAAATACACACGTCAAGCCTCATAAGAGCAAGAGGGGACTCTGACCGACCAAGCTACAAGAGGGAAGAAAAGGACCAAAGAAACACCTACTTGCGCGAGGAGAGATGCCCTCAAAGAAGACGTTTTGTTAGATACATTGAAATGAGGTCACCTACCAGCAGCGAATCCCCCTCGTCGGAGGAGGACCAGAGGAAAAAGGGATATGTGTGGGCCCTCAACGATAACACAGCGGCCACGCAACACAGCCCCACCCTCATTCTACATGTATTACACCCCGATGAAATTCCTAATTGACACAGGAGCCACGGTCAATATTATCAGCGAACAAGAACTCAAGTCGCTCACACCGATACCCAAAATTAAACCAGCCACGGTGGACATATATCCATATGGAGCCACAACACCCCTGCCCTGCATAGGCACAATCACTGCATGATGCACTCATAAAGAACACTCAGCCAAGATTCCCTTACACATCTTGAAAACTGAAGCCAATATTTGATGCATACTGAGCTTTCGCACAGCAGTGGACATGGGCCTGGTACACATCCTATACCAGCTGATGGCCCACAAGTACTTTTCCAAACCGGACACCGTTGAACAATCATTCCCTAATCTCTTCCGTGGACCTGGAAAACTAAAAGGGAGAAAGGTTCGTCTTCACATCAACCCACTCATCAAACCAGTGGCACAACATTATTTTTTTATTTTTAATAATTCTGTTTATTACGTTTTGATAACACAACAACAAAACAAACATGAATCAAAGGCATACATCTGACCATGGTAGTAAGGCAATTTCAAAAAGCAAAAGGAGCTCTGTAGGGCCGAGAGCCATCAGACGTTTGTGGGATGAGGCAGGTAACCAATGTTAACAGCAGTACAGTTCTACTTTCATCGGCGCATCTCAGTTAGCGTCAAGCCATTTACCCCATATTTTTTTCGAATTTGCGGGGGCAACCCCATGCATTATAAATCCGGCGCTCCGAGGCCGCGCAACTGTCCAACTCATTAGTCCAGCGGTTCAAAGATAGAGGGTCGGCAGAGCCCCAGTTAGTCGCGATTAATCTTTTGCCTGCCCCGAATGCCAGTGCCAAAAACATTTTTTCATATTTCGAGAGATCCACTTCACCCCGGATTCCCAACAGTATCATTTTGGGATCCCTGGGGATTGGTGTCGCCAGGGTGGCAGAGATCGTGTTAGTACAGCTCTCCCAGAAGACCTGTAACACTCGGCAGTCCCATATCATATGGTAGAAGGTGGCAGGTTCCGTTTTGCATCTGAGGCATGTCCCGTCTTCCAGTCCCCCCCATCTGGCCATATCAGTACGTGAATAGTATGTGCGGTGGAGGATCTTCAGTTGTATAAGTCTGAGTTTAGAGTCTATACCAATTTCTCTAGGGGACATTAATGCCTCTACCCAGTCTTCTGGTTCCATTTGACCTATGTCCTTTTCCCACTTTTCCTTGAGCCCATCTAGCTGCGCAGCCCCAAAGGAGTTAAGGGCTTGATAGAGCGTGGAAGTGACCTTGGAGGCAATGCATTGCGGGAGGATCTTGGTCTCAATGGGAGTACAGGGGGCTATGGTTGTCGTATCAGGGAATTGGGTGCGGATGGCGTGGGCCAGTTGCGCATGTCGAAACCGGTCCATGGGTGCGAGGTCGAATTGCTCTTGCATGGCCTCGAAGTCAAGGAGGTGACCCTCTTGTATCACATGCGCTAATGTGTGTATCCCTTTTGCGCACCAGTGACCGAAGGGGCCCATCTTTACTATTTCGGGGAGGAGTGCGTTGTGCCATAGGGGTTGAGATAGTGTTGGTTTACCTTTCCAGCCTATTAGTTTGTGCGCATCTCGCCAGGCCCGGCAAATATGGTGTGTCATTTCAGGTAGCATTGGGGGTTGGTCATGGGTGGTGTACAGGATCTGCAGTGGGGTTAGCGGGGTCATGGTCTCTATTTCAAGGCGGATGTGGGGGAGTGTGGGGTCTGCGTGTATCCAGTCGTTTACCACCCCAATCTGGGCTGCAAGGTAATAGGTGCGTATGCATGGTAGACCAATGCCTCCCTCCCACACTGATCGCTGCAGCGTATCAAGGGCGATCCTGGGTTGTTTCCCTCCCCACAGCAGTGTGCGAAGGCGTCTGTCAATGAGTGCGAAGGTGTCTCGGGGGATGACGAGGGGGGCGTTTTGAAGTACATACAACAGTCTGGGGAGGGTCATCATTTTGAATAGCGCCGCTCTGCCCATTAGTGATAGTGGGAGTGATTGCCAGTGGGAGGTGTCTCTATTGAACCGGTCAATTATTGGTTTTAAGTTAAGTTGCAGGAACCCACCCAGTGTCGGGTCGAGCCACATACCCAGGTATTTAAGTTCTCTAATAGAGACATGATATGGGCAGGCTTCAGGGATCGCAGACTTGCCCCCCTGGATCGGGAAGTAAATAGTTTTGGTCTCATTTACCTTAAGGCCCGCAAAGCGCTGATATTCCCTAAGGATGCGGGAGACAATCTGGCAGGAAGTGCATGGGTTACTGAGGTATATGAGGAGGTCGTCCGCGTAGAGGGATAGTCGGTCCTCTCCCCCCCCAGGCCAGGCGAACCCTGTCCAATTAGTGTTAGCTCTAAGCTCAATTGCGAGAGGTTCTATGGCCAAGAGAAAAAGCAGCGGGGAGAGCGGGCACCCCTGTCTCGTACCTCGACCCAAGGGAAACGATCCCGAAGACCGGCCGTTCACCCTTACCATGGCCTCCGGGTGTGCATATAGGAGCTTAACCCACGATATAAACGTTTGCCCCAGGTTCATCCGAGCCATGATTGCCCACAAAGCCTCCCATTCCACAGAGTCAAATGCTTTTTCAAAGTCCACTGCCAGGAGGGCCAGTGGGGCTGGTATTTCCTTGGCTCTACTCGGCGCCAGCTGAACTCTACGCAGGTTCATGCGGGTGGATTTGTTGGGCATGAATCCACATTGGTCGGGGTGGACAAGGGTCTCTATAACTTGCAGTAGTCTGTTGGCTAGTGTTCTGGCAAGGACCTTGGCTTCGCCGTTGATCAAGGATATTGGGCGATAGGAGGCACATTCCTCCGGGGGTTTCCCGGGCTTATGAATGACGATTATCCATGCCTTCCTGAGGTCCGGGGGGAGTGCCCCCAGCTCTTTGCTGTGTAGAAACATATGGTGCATGTGGGTGGGTAGTGAACCGCCGAGGCATTTCCATGTTTCTGTAGGGAACCCATTAGGGCCTGGGGTTTTCCCGGGTTGGAGCTGTGCTACCGCCTCTTGCACCTCGGTTACAGTGATTTCGGCGTTCAGGAGGTCTGTTTGGCGCTGAGAGAGCTTCGGGATCTCGATCTGGTCAAGGTAGCGTGCGGGTTCGGAAGGCGGGCTCTCGGTCGGTGGGGTATAGAGTTTCTCATAGTAGGCGGCGAATGCCGCAACAATGTCGGAGTCATCTGTGAGGAGTGTTCCGTCTGGAGATTCAATTGCCCGTACGTGTCCCTTGGTCTGTTCGCGCCGCTCCAACCAGGCCAGGGTCTTATTCGCCTTGTCACCCCGTTCATAGATTTGGCTCTGGACTAACTGATGGGCTATCCGTGCATTGTCTAGAGCCAGGTTGCTAAGGGCCTCTTGTGCTGTAAGCAGGGCCTCTTTCGCTTCTTGGGTGCAGTGTTCTAGGGTCTGCCGTTCGCACTCCAGGACACGCGCTTCTGCCTCTTTGATCTTTTGGACTTGTCGTCGTTGGTAGGCTGAAACTTCCGAGATAACTTCCCCACGGAGGACAGTTTTATACGCCTCCCAGAGCGAGATCGGGCAATCCACTGATCCTTCGTTGTTTTCAAAATATTCTGTCGTCTTCTTTTCCAGTTCCTCCGCAATTTCAGGGAGACGTAGGTGATGTGTTCAGGCGCCAGTTACGATTCGGACCACGGCAGGAGTTCTTCATGGACAATAGGAGAGGAAAGTGGTCCGAAATACCCCTTGCGAGGAATTCAGCGGCGAGGAGCCTGTGATTTATTCTGCGGGGGATGAAGGCGTAATCGATCCTGGAGAATGACTTGTGGACGCCAGAGAAAAAGGAGAACCCAGCCTCATTGTTGTGGAGTGACCGCCATGTGTCCGTCATTCCCAGAGCTTCGGCGAACATGGCGAGTGGTGTGGGGGCAGGGCAGGTACCTGATCTCCTGTGAGATCTATCGACTGCAGTGTTCATCACTTCATTAAAGTTCCCGCCGATCACCCATACATCGGCCTTATCTTCCAGTAGCCGACTCCGTAGCTCGGAGAGTAGTTCTTTCGTCTGTGAGGGGCGGGCGTAAATTGCAGCGAGGCCCCATTTCTCGCCCCAGATGTCAGCCAGTACATAGCGGCCCCGGGGGTCGGTTTTGACCTTCCTAACCTGCAGGGGGACTCGCTTGTGGACGAGGATCATCGTGCCCCTAGCTCCTGTCGTGAATCCAGCCTGGTAGGTGTGAGAGTAGTTGGATCTTCTGAAAAAGTTAGTGCTCGTGCCTAGTTTCATTTAGAAGAGCAATGTCTGGCGAGTAACGGTTAAGGTACTGGAGCACCAGTCTTCGCTTTATGCTGGAGCCGAGGCCATTAACGTTCCAGGAGAGCATGTTTACCTTGCTGAGTTCATTCTATCTGCGTGGGGCTCTTATCTGGGCATCTGGGAGGATCAGTGGCGGTCATGTACACTCGGGAGGTGTGCAGCGCTGTACTTTCGGGGGAGACGTCCGGGGGTCGTCTCGTGTCGGTGTATCTGCTGCCTGGATGATGATTGCGTCCGTGGTCTTGCCCATAGACAGTGCTTGATTCCTTTGCCAGCGCTTCCATGTGTCGTGCCTTCTTGTTTCTTGATTCGGTTTTTTTACAGTCCTTGAACTCCCCCCCCCACCCTGTACTCCCCCCCCCCCCCCCAACTGGGAGCACCTGTCGCCCAAACATTAAACCTGTAACTTTATAAACTTCTTCGGGATAACCCGACTGTGATAACGCGCACGCCGCATTAGGGGCGGCGGCCGCTAGGTGAGCATTCCCATTCTATCCATCTGCTGTTTGGGCCCCTTAGTACAGGGTCTTCATCCCTTTTCCGTAGGGGTCCTTGACGCGTCGTCATCCGCATTGGCCGGGGAACGAGGGGGCGAGGGTTCCCAGGCCGAGGCCGCTGTGTGGGTGGGCCCGATGGCACACGCCTCCCGCTGGAGTCCATGAGGACTTGAGTTTCAAGCCAGTCCCATGCATCTTTGGGGTTGTAAAACAAGTGAGTAGCGCCCTCATACTGGACTTTTAGCAATGCCGGGAAGAAGAGGGCATATTTGATGGATAGCGACTGGAGCTTCTTCTTGACGGAGTCAAAAGACTGGCAGGCTTTTTGGACTTCTTTCGTGTAATCGGGATAGAAACCGACCTTGTAGCCGTTGTATGTGATCGGGCCCATGGCCCTTGCCATTTGTAGGATCGCATCCCGGGCGCGGTAATTCAGTAGGCGTGCGATCATTGTTCTGGGCGGGGCTCCCGGTGTAGGTCGGCCGGTGGGGACTCTGTGTGCCCTTTCCACGGAAAAGAATTTGGATAGCTTCTTAGGGGCAAAGACATGAGTAAGCCAGTCTTCTAAGAAGAGTTCTGCGCTGGGGCCTTCCTCTTTCTCTGGTATACCGAGGATCCTGTGATTGTTGCGCCGCGCCCTCCCCTCACTGTCCTCGGCGCGGTTTTCCAGTTGGGTCACTTTTTGGGCGATCGCAGTGAGCTGCTGTTCCATGCGGTGGACCGCGTCTTCAGTGTTAGACACCCTCTGTTCCGCTTCCCCCACCCTGGTCGATAAGTTGCGGAGGTCTTGGCGTATAAGGGACACCTCAGAGGATAGGCCGCCCATTTTAAGTTCCAAGGATGTCCTCGAGTCCCCAATCGCTTTCATAAGGTCTGACAAAGAGATAGGAGGGTCTCTGAGTTCTCCAGGGTTACCATCTTCTTCTGGGGGCTGAGGCTCGCGCTGGGGAGGGGCCCCCACTGTGTAGAGATCCATCTTGCTCTGTAGCGTTTGCCTCTTGGTTTTCTCCTTTCCCATGCTTTGGTCGAGCGGCTCTGTGTAGCAGGGATCTGGGTGCTCCACGTCCGCGCACCAGGGGTAAATGCTGGGTCGGGAGAGGTCCTGTACAGAGCAGACGATTGTGTATAGGCTGCGTAGGGTGCACACTGCGAGCCTCTGCAAAAGTTACGTTTAGGATGGCAGCCGCGCCGTCGCTGCAGTTGACGGTCTCGCTTGGTGGCGTGGTATTGGCTCGTGCCGATCTCAGACAAGTAGAGTGGCCCCTGTGGTTCCTGGCCAAAGTGCGTAGGGGTATCGTGGGGAGGACTGTGCCCCTGTTCATCCGCTGGTGTGGGCTGACCATAGGGTGGCCCCCCACGAGTTCTGCAGTTCGAGCGATGATTTAAGTCGCCTGGGGTGGTCCCAAGGGAGGGACAGGGCAGTTAAACAGTTCACGCCGAGTCCTGGGGTCCACCGTGGACCGGGGGGGGGCTCACTTGGTTGTGAGAAGAGGAGCTCTTCGTCCCCACACTCCCAGTGTCGTTTTGCTGCGTATGTGGCTCGTGGGCCGTGTCAGCGTACTGAGTGTGGTGCTGGTCTATGGCGCAGCTGTGTCCCTCGCGGGCTCCGTGGTCTCTGGTTGCGAAAAGGGTCGCGGAGGGGGGAAACAAAGCAAAACATCCACCCCCACACCCGTGTACCTTAATGCGGGTGCCTCCGTTTGCAGCGTGGCCTCTCTCAGCGGGGGAGCACAGCCCGCGACTCTCGCTGCCGCTCGACCCCAGGTGTTGCTGTCTTGCTGATGAGGGGGGGGGGAGGAGGGAGGAAACCCGAGGGGAAGACTGGCGGTGCAAGCCCAGGCCGCGAGGTCTATCAGGATGTGGCGAAGCGTTTCTCTCGTAGATCGGGAGGTGTGCAGTGCGAGCAACTCCGGGTGTTTCGACGTTGTCCCGAGGATGGAGCAGGTGGGGGGGGCCTCAGCGGCCGCTCGTCGGCACCTGGAGAGCGTTGCAGGGTCTCGTTGCAAGCGTCACCTCGCCTGGGAGCCACAGCGTCTCGGAGGGGGAGGGGCGATCAACTTCTCCCGCTCGCGCCGCAATGGCCACGGATCATCCGCCGGCGGTCCGCGGGCTGGTTCTGGTGTCCCTCGCTCCGGTTCTTCACCGGAATGCAGTGCCAGCAGCTCCAGTGGGTCCGCCTCCGCTAGTGGGCGGCTGAGGCGGGATTGCTTCTTGTAAAGGGAAGAAAATTCAGGATAATAGCAGCGGCCGCCGGGAGCCGATGTATTTAGTTCTGCATGCGTTGCGCGCGCATCGGCACAACATTATTGAGGCATTCCCATCAATATACAAAAGCAGGTGGAGGACCAGCTGGACAAACTGATCAAAATGAACGTCATCGAACCTGTCTCTGGCCCCACACCCTGGGTGTCGCCCATTGTCCCCATTCCCAAGAAATCTCCGGACGGATCCATACGCCTGTGTGTTGACATGCGCAGGGCCAATGTGGCCATTGAAAGGGAGAGGCATCAGGCATCAAGAATCACGGACATGATTCACCTCCTCCATGGGGTGAACATTTTTTCAAAATTAGACTTGACCAAAGGTTATCATCAGATAGAAATTTCTCCAGAGTCTCGATATATCACTACATTTGTTACCCACCTAGGCCTTTTTCAATATAAAAGACTCCGTTTGGCATCTCATCGGCCGCCGAGATATTCCAAGAGGAGATACACAAAGTAATCCGCCATGTTCCAAACTGTCTGAATTACTCGGACGATATGCTGGTCTATGGAAAAACGCAAGAAGAGCACGACCTGGCACTACATAGTGTGCCAAGCCCTTCAAGATGCAGGACTTGCTCTTAACAAGACAAAATGTGAATTCTCAAAAGGGTCCTTGAAGATTCTTCGGTCACATCTTTTCAGAAAACGGGATGAGACCGGACCCAGACAAAGTCAAAACACTCAACTCTGCCACACCACCTGAAAATGTCACTGCCCTACGCTCATTCCTAGGACTTGCCAGTTATTGCGCAAGATATCTGAAGGACTATGCGACTGTGAGCAACCCCCTGCGTCTACTCACATGCAAAGACACACCGTTCATTTGGTCCCTGGAGTGCTTTTGAAACCTTCCGAAATGCCATCTCACAGGCCGGGGACATGGCGTATTTTGATGCATGTCGGGACACTGAAGTCATCGTCGACGCCAGTCCGGTGGGACTGGGCGTTATACTCACCCAAAAGGACCCTGCAGACCCTCACAACATATACATAGTGGCATATGCCAGCAGGAGTCTCACGGCCAAAGAAAGGGCATACTCGCAAGCGGAAAAAGAAAGTTTGGCGGTAGTATGGGCCTGTGAGTATTTTCATCTGTTCCTGTTCGGCAAGGAGTTCACAATAATCACAGACCACCAGGCACTACTTACCATATATGGCGACCCAAAGGCCAGAATGCCGCTGAGAATTGCCCGATGGGGCCTACGCCTACAGGACTATGAGTTCACAGTGCGGCATCGCCCAGGAAAGGACGAGAATCCGGCAGACTACTTGTCTCGTCATCCGGCGGCATCCACAGAGACACGCCCTTCCATCGCAGACGCCTACATAAATTACGTGGTTCACCTTCAACCACTGCCAGTGGGGTGGACAGAGCTCACCACTCAATCTGAATGTGACCCAGCCCTGTGAATCGTGCGACACTGTCTCCAGAACAACTAGAAGATGCTCATGAGACAACCAGCAAAGTCAGAGGAAGAAATCACCCAAGAAGACGTCAAATGGCTCGATCAAGTGAGAGACGAATTGACGGTAGTGGATGACCACATACTACTAAAAGGATGCAAGGTGGTCATTCCGAGAACTCTCAGGGACAAAACGGTACACCGATCGCATGAAGGTCACTGAGGGGTGGTCGCGACGAAGCGCCTGCTCAGACAGAAGGTTTGGTTCCCACACTTGGACAGACTGGTGGAAAACATAGTAGGTAGGTGTCGCGTCTGCGCACAAGTATCACCACCACCACACCCGAACCCATTGCAAATGTCACCGCTACCAAAACAAGTATGGGAAGAACTCGCCGTAGACCTATTTGGACCACTGAGCGATGGCACACACGTAGTAGTACTCATGGATGAGCACTCACGATTCCCAGATATGCAAATAGGGGAAAGCAGCTCAACGTCGAGCATCATCCCAGCACTTGACCGAATGTTGTCGGCTTACGGAATCCCCAAGGTCATCAAGTCAGATAATGGTCCCTCATTCGTAAGCCACGACTTCCAGAACTTTGCCAAATACATGGGTTTCCAACATCGCAAGATAACCCCACGCTGGCCACAGGCAAATGGCATGATTGCAAGATTCATGGCCAGCATCAAGAGAACCCTCCAAATTGCTCATGTACAAAACAAATCATTCGAGCAGGCCCTAAATCAACTGCTCAGAGAACATAGGCACACCCCACATAGCACGGCAGGGATATGTCCTGCGGACCTCATGTTCAGGAGACCAATCGCAACGAGGTTACCCGAAGACCCCCGGCCACGAGAACCGACGGCACTTGAGCAGGAGGCAAGGGTAAATGATGGCGAAAGCAAAAATGAAAGAAGTCACCAACCGCAAAAGACGAGCTTGCGAAAACCACATACAGCCTGGAGATGAGTTCTGGTTCCGACAACCAAAAACTTGCAAAGAAGAAGCTACGTACGCCCCCACCCCACTGGTGGTAACGCAAAAGAAGGGCACGATGGTGACGGCTCAGAGGCAGGACAACTCAACTGTGACCCGGACTATATTGCACTTCAAGCGAGTGACGGCTAACTGGGGAGAAGAGTGCGAAAGGGACAGTGAAGAAGAAAGAACCAGGCATGAACCCTACTTGGGCGATGGGGAAGAGTCAGAGGGTGAACGAAACACCATGACGCAGACCATCGAGGAGACAACCCCAAGCAGGACGAGACGACCACAACAGAGCCGTATGAAACCACTATGCCTCATAGAAGAAATGGGGTAAGAATCGAGAATGGACTCGCACGCTAAAAGGGGGGGAGATCTCAGCCAGCCCACATCGTTGTGTGGGTGGACCGCCGTTGCGGTCCGTGTGTACAGGACGCTACGCTACGCTGGGGCGTGGAAGGGGACGGGATCCAAGGTTCGGCAGTTGCCGCGTTGTCATTAATAAAGCAAGTCGTACCATTGAGCGGCTCCGCGTCTGTTCCTTTAAGCGCGAACGTTCCAGGCCCGTGAGGCCTTGACAGTGGCAAGTTCTTGATCAAATTTTACAAGAATTGAGATGATAAACTTGCATGATTTAACCACTGCGCAAACTCCACTACAATAGTGCTTTAAGTAAGCAAATAGGCCACACATGAAGTTGGCATTACGTAACCATAAGAGCTGGCATTAGACTACTTGATCCCTCGAAGCTTGGCCCATACCAGTTCAATCAACGGTTTTTCCCTAAAATAGGAATGAATACCTACAAGCTGTGTAGTATTATTTTCAAAAGAGTGCATTTAAGAACGTGTTAGGCACATCTACTCAATTGACCTCTAGCCCGAATATTTAAGGTGAATATAGTGTGGGCAGTTGTGCCAAATATGCCCCAAACAGGGTACCAGGCTTGTGGGAAATTTCATATGTTGTGGGAAATATGTCAACTTGTCAAAACTTGGATTACTGGTTTCAAATTAGCACTGTTGGGCAGAAGTAAAATCAAACACAAACGCAAAACTTTTATTTTACAAAAACGTGTACATTTTCAGTAATAAGTGGCAAACAGTTATTTTCAGGCAGAACAAAACAATTTCATTAATGTGAATAATAGATTTTATTTCAAACAATAACTTGGCCAACAAAAAACAATTCCATTTTTAAGTACACAAACACTGGCAAGGACAGAGGAAAAAAAGCAAATGGGGTGGTTAGTCAATAGTACTTCAGTTCCTTTTGGTTCAGCTCATTTCCAGACTCATCCAGGAGGGAGGTGTGCACGACATGAACAATCCAGTGTTGACAACTTGCGGCCCCACAATTAATTATTTAGTTCTCTTCTAATTGCAGTTTCTGGCTTGCTCACTAGTGCCTGATTCACAGACCGTTTTCCTATGGGACTGCGCCATTATAAAATGTTTCTGTGAATCGGGCCCTAAATAAATACTGTGACCTACCTATACCGTCTAGTGAGATGCGCTGCCCTTACCATGAACACTCTAAAACATTTAACCCTTTGTGGATTCTTCCCTCGCTGCGTTCTTGGAGTTCCTTCCCAGGCATGGAATTCTGGCCTATGCTTCAGGCATGGACATAACCAGCACTTTGCCAGCAGTCACTTGTATAACCGCACCCCCAGCCAGTGCCACCCACTGACCTCATCTAATTAATATGCCACCTCTTTCCACTGAGCCATTACCAGTGGACATGCCATTACAAACTGAAAAAATGAGGATTTTCAACAGTGCATGTATGGCAGGGCAACGCCTTACTCGGCGAGAATAGTCGGAGGTGACCACAGTCAATAGCTTCTCTACAGTACTCGAAAGGGGATCAATTTGAACCATGAATTAAATAATACGAACTTCTTGAATGCACAGGCCCAAGCCCACTGCCTTTCTACAAATGTAATTCTCCAATTCCATCTCCCAGTTTTCTTTCCAGGCAATTCTTTTCACATTCCCCCAGATCCCAGAGCCTTCTATAAACTGCAGAATCTCTAGCAGACACCTCCTTATTCAATTCACTTACCACCTGTGGTAGAGGGTACACTGGTGGCAATTCGAGCCAGACTTAACTATAGGCAGCAGGTATTTTTGAAAACAACATGGATTTAGTGTTTGCCACACACACACACACACACAACTCAAGGTTGGTGGGAGGTCATGAATTAATCCCTTCCTCTGCAGGCAACATTCCAGACCATCGCTTTGTCACTCTGCTATGCCATTACACAAGCATAAAAGACCATATGCATTCTACATTCCACCTAGAGAGTTCCAAAATGTGTTAGTCTACCACCCCAAAAGATTTGTCTCCATTCCATAGACAGTGTCCCTCTCCAGGCATATTCCCCTGGCATTAAGCACCTTAATTATTTCTGAATTTGCTAAAATTGAGGTGTCGGGATGGTACTGCACCCTAGGTTGTAACCTCCTATGCACCCTCTGTTATGTCCGAGAAACAGTAATGATCAGGTCTCTGTCGCCATCCCCAATTCCCCCTGGAACAAACCCACCATCAGCCTTCCCTTACTTATTCAGCCAATTAGCTCATATTGCATGGAACATTCCCCTACACTATACCAGTTAACTGCTTATCAGTGTTGTGACACATAATAGGTTTTATAGACTGGAACCTCCAGGCTTCCCTTCTCACAAGGGAGCTTCACTGTGGCAAGCGTGCTCTGTGAATTGTAATGTGTAATCTTGATCTTTAAATATTAAACAGAGGCACGGGTTGAAACAAGTACAGTAATAAGAGGATCTTTTTACTGGTAGCAATTTGGCCCATCAATGACAGTTGAGTTTCAAAAGCCTAGAGACTACCAAACACCCCTCAAAGTTATTAAAAACATTTCCCCTCGTGTGCCAATCAGTTCACAGGATAATTATTCCAAGAAACTTAAATGCAGAATGGGTCCACTGACTATTCAACTTCAGGATTTGAACCTGTGTTGCTCTGTGTTGTTTTGCATGCAAGACAGGCGCGTTGCCCTTGAGCTATCCTCCCGGCTCTTTCTATTCCTTCTACCCTGCAACTAACTCCCAGATAGTCATCGGTGTGTCATGTGGTGTCGCAGAGCTACACTGGCCTGGATCACTAGTGTGCGAATCATGGACCGCAATTGCCTGGCCAAAATAGTGCTCATGGTCTTGGAGTCAGTTTTCCGAAGTAATTCATGATCGGTATGAGGAATCTTTCCCACTCTTTGATAGCACAGTAATTAGTGCTTCTCTCATAGTGCTTCTCAGATCCACGGCTCCTGATAGACCTCACACAAAAACAGCCAAGTGTTCTCTGTGGACCATCTAGAATTCAGAGGGATTTTCATGCAGCTCGGTTTTGTCCTCTGCATGGCGCGCACAATACGTGGCTCAGCAATATATTCATCCATCTTGTCCACATCAGGCCCAGGACCACCCTGACTATGCAGTGTTTGGTAATGCATGCATTCAATATTTGTCAACTTGATCCTATTCTGCTTGTAGTAACCGCTTTAAACCCGCTTCCCTCTGAGCCAGCAGTCTGCCAGTGTTATCGCACTCCCTATGCAGTCGTGTCCAATAGTGTAATAATTGAATTTACCCAGCGATTCCATCACCATGCCATGCTCCTTGCAGCATGCATATCAGCTCACCGCCATCCTATCAGTCTTCTTGTCAAGCACTTCCAACTTGCATTCCAATCGCCCAAGCAGATTGAGCAGAGACCTCTGTATTTTTTTATTCATTGGCCCGGGAGGATAGCTCAGGGGCAACACGTTTGTCTTGGAAGCAAGACAACGCATAGCAACACAGTCTCGCGTTTAGAAACTAGTCTCCGTTTTTAAGCGCATTATACAAAATCAATTATAATAAATTATATTCACCACTATTTTAAAGACTTCCCATGTGGCAGCTACTTTGCCTTCTTCCGGAATATTTTCCAAAAAGACATCTTATCTTTCAATTCCTGGATACATGCCCTATACAGTAGCCCTGTATTAATTATCCACGTGCAGTCCTTGCTTCTATTGGAGCCTGAATTGAGCAACATTTTGAATGGTTCAAATGAACTCTAACCCAGTACTCTATCCCAGCGGTTATTCTCATCGCCTTTTCCGACACCAGTGTCCTATCAATCCAAGTGGATATTCTGTGAGCTGGGGGATAAAAGAGAAATTCTGTGTGATGGGGTGCCACTCGCACCATACATTAGACACCTGCACACATACATCACCTCCCCTAATGCTCGCTGATTGGGAACAAGCCATTGTGGGATTATTCTCCACTAAGGGATTCAGAACCAGATAGAAATCAACTGTCATGATGCCTACCCCCGGGCATCAGGACCAAGGCCCTCAGCTCCGGGAGCAGGCATCCAGACATGTGTTTAAACCTCAGCAGCCCCGCCTAGGGCGCCAGGCTCCTCATTGAAATCAGTCCTGGCGCTATAGGCGCCAGGCTCATAGACTTTACTTACCTGATGCAGACCATGTTGCAAAAGAGTCGAAGCCTACGAGGCCTGGATGGGACTATTTTGTTACAGGGACTATTTTTTACTTGGGCGTGGCTCTAGGGAACTTCTTACCTGGAACTACTTTGGAGGCTATTTAAACCACACCCGAACAGCAGCACATGCTTCGCGTTATTCTGCATCCAGCAGCGTGACGCTCACCGTGCCTGCAGCCAGCATCCAGTCTTCTGCCACGCCCGCATGCCTGCAGCCAGAATCCAGTCTTCTGCCACGCCCGCCTCAAATCCGGAGCTCCTAGAATAAAGAAGAAGAAAAGGACAAGGTTAGAAAACGAACTTATTTCAAATTCCTCACCTAATTCCGGAACCATTTCATCTCCGGACCTGGAAAGTACATCAGTCCTGCATGCGTCGCTTCGCCAGCTCCAGCACGGCGCTATACTCACCAGTTCTCACAGCATCTTTCGATCCGGAACTGTCTCCATCATTTCTTCGCCATAATCCGGCACCTAGGGGACACAAGAAAAAACAAGGTGAGCCAAGGGAATCAACAAATGCAACCTCTTACCACCATAGACTTACCTGATTTACCAGCGGCGGTATTATTCCATAACTCTCCACATTTTCATATGCCGCATCTGTAAAGAGGGAGAAAAACAACACGTTAACGCATGCAATAGTTACCGGACAGCGTTGGGTAACACAGACTCTTACCTGAACGCCAGCAGCAGCTACGAGACCTTCTTCTCACAAACTCAGTTGCAATTTAAGGAAGGAAGGGGACAAGAGTGAACATCAGGCACATTGAACTCTTTGAACTTGATACTTACCAATCCCGCCAGGGACTTCAGAGTCAATACTTACCGGAACTCTCCCAACGCCTTCAAACCAGTGAAGTAACTGGTATCTACGCGCCCCTGCAAGACACGCAGGATGGAGAGCTCATCTTTTACGAACATAAGGTGAGGTTACTAAGGGGATATCGGAGGTGATTAGTGGGGGAGAGCGAGAACAGTTGGGAGGCCATCACTAAAACCCACAGGTGGTTAATCCCTGTCTCCACTTGCAGGAAAATACTTCTTCGGGTCCAGCAGACAAGACTAGGCGGGCCAGTCCAGACAGTCATCACTGCACTACGCATCACGTTGAAGGAGACCACAGCTGTCAGGGTACGATCGACACCCCTGTGGGGTCCAGGTGAGCGTAACATCAACCCTGCCTCCCATATATTTGTGCTGCATGACGTGTGTTGCCAGTAAGATGCAAATCCTACTAAAGAAACTGGCATCCATATCATTGGGAACTTAAGCGTTCAGTATACACAGTTCTCTACCCCAATTCTATATCTATCCATATCATCACTCTTAATGCTCAGAATTTAGAATGGGACCCTGGATCAATACAGATCAGGGCTCAGCTAGTGGAGGAGTGATATGCTGAATACAACAGAACCCGCCTGCTTTTCCATATATCGTACAGGCCTCCTCTGGCAGGGTGGTCTGCAACGTCCTCCTTTGTAAAGTAAAAAATAAAAGAATAAATGTTATGCCTTTTTTTTTCAGCACTTCCCAATTCCCTGTCATTCCAAGTTATTCCAACAAATGCGTCGCCTGTCATGGCCCCAGTCTGCCTGGCCTTTATTTTCACCTACCAGTAGAAAAAATGGTCATTTCTGCATAACTTGCCATTCCAGTTTGCAAGCTACCCTAACCCTGCACATGACCTTGATCACCTCCCACCATCTTGCCCACAGTTCTCCCACTCATGCATAAAAAACATAGACCTATGGTCACACCCATCCTCTTCCCTGCTCTCACCCGTGAAGACCCTGCTCAATTGGTGCAATATTCAGTCTCATAATCCAAAATCCTATAGATAAGGCAACTCCCACACCTAAAGCGCTCCTGTGAGTAGGTAGCTACTGCTTGGCCTGTTGGTGTATGCCTCTCTTGCAGCATACAGTGATCAAGGAATGCAAAGAGCGCTCACTCTGACAACCCACCTGTTAAATGAAAAAAACGTTTCACATTAAAAGATCTTCAAACTTCCTTGTGTCTCGGTTGGTCCCACATCCCTCGTGGCGGGTCCCAAGATACAATGAAGTAAAATAACACCCGACCAAGACCTCAAACTCCCACTTTATTTGGTCCACTGCCACTAATATTTGATTTCTCTGTAATAATTAATTGCGTGGGCAGAGTCCATTGAATACAAAAACCCTGATATCATTTTTGGGCACATTGCTACCCATTATATTTTGCATCATATCAGTTACTTATTTTTCCCATTTCCTTCTGTCTTTGACTTAAAAGACGTTAGGCAGAGCATTGCATGCTTTAAATTCACCAGTTTCCTGTTAACCCTCCCAGCCACCTTCAATCCCATACACACCCTTCAGCAGTTCCATAGGAAACTGGAGACAAGAAAAAGCTAAACCACATCAACGCCCTGAAGGCTAATTCTGAGTCACGCAGTTCATATCTCCTTCAGCAGTAGATCCGAGTTAAATTTTGCATTTATCTGAGCTGTGTTTCATATGCCGGTCGTCCCACCTTCTAGTATTGCCACATGTGGCTGCACCCAGTCCCAAACCTCCAGAAGTGTTTCGAAAATGTCCTCCCATTGTCCATATACTTTATGGATAGCGACCTCCACTTTTTCTACCTCCTTTTTTTTTATTACCATTGTCTATTCCAGGAAGGCTGTATTATTGTATTCTGGAAGCGGATGTTCCCTTCAGTCGGTATCAGGTAATGGTATCCCCACCAATAATATCACCATATATCTGGTCGTGGGGTAAGGCCATAGGTGATATTATTAGTGGGGATAATTAATGGGGTTATTGGGATCGAGGTTGCAGGGGTGTCCCCCGCTCCATTAAAACAATTATGGGGGTTGCAGGGTTTTCCCCCCACAGGTTCCATGGCTTAATATTGCTGCAAAAATATGGTGATATTCATGTATGGCGATATTATTGCGGGGATATTAACACATGGAACCCTTCAGTCCTGCCCACGCTTAGAGTAAGGTCTCAGTCATTATAGTTGGCCACTCTCCAATTATATATATGAATATATTCACATAAATAATTGTAGAGTAGACACTTATCTTGTTTTTTCGTACCAGTAACATAATCATTTGATTCTTCAAATCTTGTTAAATCCTTGGCTGAATTTCAGCCGATGAAAGTGTGCAGGGGACGGGAGTTCCCCATGTTGTGAACTCTGGTTTGTTTTCACATAATTTGTCAGCCCATCCCTCCACTGCACCTTAAATTGTACACTTTATTTCTATCTTAATTAAATTGACTAAGATCTCAGTTAATTGCATTTAGGTGTGCTCTGCATTTTGGATGACCACCTGCGATATATCCAGGCCCTTTCTCACCCAACTACTCTGAGGAGGTTTTCAGCCTCAACCTCCAAAGCCGTAGATGGATGTACTAAGACCACAGAACTCAGTCAGCACAATCACTGCCTGGACTTTTATATGGCCCAACGTCTTGGTTATGGATCCATGGGAGAGTGAGTGCATACCATCCCCACCACTGTACAGCAGCAGCACACCCCTAGCACAGTCCAGCTTGATGCTGTTAACAGACCATAAATGTTCCCCAAGGTGGATATGCACATTAATGCCTCCTTTTGGATTAGTCAATGAGCCAGTCCTCTCAACACAACAGTCCGAAAAGCACTGGCATGCAGCTCAATGGGAGGAATGGAGGCAGGCAAGGGGCAGCCTGTGCAGGTGCGCTCACTCTGTCAAAAATCACCTCAGTGTCTGCTCCGGGCCATGCAGGGGTGCACACCAGTCACCTCTCTCAGATCTGAAACCTTGCAACTGTTCTTGTTCCGGAGCATGGGCGTAGGACATGGGGGATCAGGGGGGATCCCCCCACAATTTTAGGAAGGCGGGATACAATATGATTTATCCCCCCACAATCTGGAGCAAGGGGGAAGAAGAGCTCTTTATTTTTCCAACATGCAGTGCAGATCATCCTTTGGGAAATGGGCCTGTCTTATTCCAAATGCTTGAAATATATACAGACACTGCTTTCCTTTCAATGAACAGCTCAGTAAGGTCATTGTATCAGTAGAATAGGGGATGAGTGGATGCACAGCTGTCGCAACCCCTTCCCCCCCTTTATGTAAGAGGCCTCAGGGCCAATCCCAGACATCAAATTATAATCTGCAGAGCATCTTTTCAAAGAAATATTTTTTATGCAAATGTCACCTTCTAATAAGAGTTTAGCATACAATTCAACCATTGAGGTTTCCTTCTCCAACAAGGAGAAATATTTAATCAGTATTTGCTCATGGGATAGTATAGTCAGACATTGGGCCAGATTGTCAAAAAGCAGTGCACATGAAAGGAGTGCAGCAAATGCACTCACTTTCATTTTGCTGCTTTCAGAATTGCTCAGATCACCTTATTCACAAAGTGACCTGAGCATTTCTGTTGAACCCCTTTGCATACATTAGCGTGCTTCCGACACTAACGTATGACAGGTTCCCCGCAACCATGTGCTTTCAGCATGCGCATTTCACCAAGACAGGCCATTAATTGGCCCATCTCTGCAAAATGCTCAGAGGAAAAAAAAGCATTTCATTTCTGTTTGGGGGATGGAAATGGTGTGTTATGTTAAGTTACTTATACTGCACAGCGCTGCCATTTGCATGGTCTCCAGGGGCTCTCGTGGATCTGTAAGGTAAAGTGGGGTGGGTTGATGCATGCAGAACCAGGAGTAACTAGTGTCTGTGCATGTGTGCTTTCTGGGTGTGTTTTTGTTTTGTACAATGCATGCTTATTGTTTCCAGATGGGCAGGGTCCAGTGTTTGTGTTAGTGTTGGAGACTATTGGGGTTTGTTAGTTGGTTTGAGAGTGATGTGCAGTTTTGGGTGTTTTGCAGGGTGGTTTGTTAGCCATCTGGGCGTGGGTGGTAAGTGTTTGGTGACGGCATGTGGTAGAGAAGAGGAAGTTCTTAGGATGTTGGGTTGTATCTGGATATTGTGCAGCTATGCTATTGTTTTCTTTTTGCAAGGCATTCACCTTTGCATTGGCTTGAGGATAGAATTGAATTGGTGAGACGAGACTGTAGGGAAGAAAATAGATTAGTATAGTAGTAATAAGTATTGTGTAGGAGACTGTTAGCTGTCACTGGGGTGGGTAATTATCTAAAGGGGATATTTGGTTTCCTGTGTCCTCCTGACCCGTTATGCAAACGTGTGTGCGTGTTTCTTGAAACCTTGGCCCGAGAAGTGAGGAGTGTTTGGTTGTAGCGGTCCTCGCAGTTCTGTGCCTTTAGGCTAGAGTTTCAATGTCTTTGTGGATGCAGTTTGGGCATTGTATGAGGTGGAAATGGCCTGCCCATGAGGGTGATCATTGTATAGTCGTTGATCTGTTTTTATCTCGGCGAGTTGAATAACCAAGTTTTCAGCCACTTCCAGAAGATTAGGTGATCTTCTGTGTTCTCATTTCCTTCGGGATCGAGTTCCATAGTTTGGTTTTAAGAATGGAGAAAACAGTTGCTCGGAGTTTAGTTTTCTCATAGTGTCTGGTTTCTTTTTGGAGGTCAGTGCTGGAACTTATGGTTCTTCTGGTTTGGTAATGGGTAATTTTTGCCTGGATGCTTCCATGTCATGTGGTGGGGAAGCCATCGAACTTCAAAAATAGTTTTTTTGGAGTCACTCTGCCTTTATGAAGAAATTATTTCTGTTCAGAAATTATTTCTTCATAAAGGTGGAGTGACTTAAAAAAAAATATTTATTTTTGATGTCCAAGTGCCCCCCAGGACATGTGGCAGCAGGGCCCCCCTAAAGCACGGAGGCTGCCGGGCCCCCACTATGGCAGTTATTGGGTGAATATTGCACTGGTTATTTGAGATCTGGTTTCTGGGATGGTGTTAGTGGTTCCCCGGGATGCCTCTATGGCTTGCTGGATTGAGTGTATTTTTACTCTAAGGTGGTCGGGGTTACTCTCACATAACATTTGCTACGGTACGGTGCTGTTACTGCATGCGGGTGGGTTTTATATATCCTTCATAATTCTGTACATTTCCATTTGGGGTTTGTTTCCGATTGGATTCGTGCAACGTAATGTGCATTCTTGGCTTTGAAGACTGGCAATCTGTATAGATACATTTATATTTGTAGTTATTTTTGTCCAGTTGTTTGTAGTTTTTCTTCACGTCTTCTCTTGTTTACAGAGTTCTCACAGTTCCTCTGTGAACCATCTGGCCACAAAAAGCTTTTGGTGTGGGTTTGAAGGTTTTTAAGGGTGCCAAATGGTCTACTCCATCTGTGATCCAGGTATGAAGGTTCTTTTCAACAGTACCTGGTGTTTCATGTAGTTGAGAGGAATCGGGTTTGGTGGTTTCTAGTAGTTGTGTTAGTGTTTATAGATCAAGCTTTTCCAGTTTCTTTTGTTGGTCATCGATTGCTTTATGTTTGTGGGTATTGTACGGGTTGGTGTTCTAATGGTGAAAGGGATCATTTGATGGTCCCTCCAGATGATTGGTACCAGTGGGGCAGTAGTGGAGAGTCCATCCCTGAAGAATATTGAATCAAAGGTGTGTCCAGCTCTGTGGGTGGGTCCGTTCAACATTTGTTTGAGATGGAGAATTTCCAGGAGTGCGCTGATGGAGCTGGCGTTGGTTTTGTTTTCTCTTTCAAACCAAATGTAGAAATCTCCCAGAATGATTGTCATGATTTATGGCTAGGCTGGCTATGGCATCAGTGGATTTTGGGGACGAAGTTAGGGTTGTAGGTGCGCAGTCTCTCGATAAGAAGAAAGAGTAGTTTGGATTGTTCGCTGAGTTTGAGGTTGACTAAGAGTGATTCTCAGTTTTCTATGTCTGTTGAAGGTAAATATGTGGAGCTGATTTGGTTTTTGTTTGCCATGGCAATACCTCCTATCTGCCTTCTCCGTTTTATTTGTATTAGTTTCTAGTTGCCGTGTATGGCTCCATGAGCGATTACTTTATAGTTGTCGGATAGCCATGTTTCTGTGAGGAAGGGGGTGTCAATGCCACCTTCGCTAACAAAGTCATACATTTCCATTTGGTGTTTTGCCATAGATCATACGTTAAACAGTCTGCAGTGTAGCATGCGTGCTTTGGAAGACTCTTTGTTGGATGCTCTTCCTGGATGTCAGTGTTGGTGAGGTGTGTGGGTTATCTACCAGTTTGCTGGGGTTGGTTGTTTCTTTGTGTTTGTCTAGATCCTCTGTGCCTTTGTTGAGGATTTCCAGGGCTGTCACATTTAAAACAAACAAACAATCATGACAGAGTGAGAAATGACCCTGTCATGACTTGCGCCTCCTCACTGCATCTTCTTCCAACGGCGGAGGGGGGAGTGGGGGGAACACTAATTCCAGGGCATTTAAATACCCTGAGATTCCCTGTTATTTACACAAATGCACAAAGGGGGGAAAAGGGCATCTGAATGAGTGCATCTAGGTAGCACTCATTCAGATGACCCTTGTGAAATGCGCTTCTCCTTTTTTTTGGCTCAAGTGAGGAGATGCTTCAGCACATCTCACGTGCGTCAAAAAGGGTTTGAAAATCTGACCCATTGAATTTTTCTAATGATCCACCCTTGGCCTTGCGCCACCTATAAGCCACAACTATTGCATTAGAGTACAGCTAGAGAGAAGTGGCATATGAGAAGGGAAACAAAGGTTGTAGGTGCTGCTTGGTTATTTGCCCACCATTGACTGCCCATGGCCACACTAATCTCTATGACCATCTGTGAGCTTGCTTTAATCAAGTCTTGCCATCTGCACTCAAAGTTCCTGCCAATGCGTTTTCAAAGCAATCTTCTGAGAGTTAATTACTTCTTGGAGCTTTAAACGTGCAACTAATGCAGTAAAAATGTCTTCACCAATTCTGCCTTCAGCCACTCCATTTGTAAGCAGTATGGATGCCCTTCATTGAAGTCCTAAGAAAAACAAGCATTGGAAAAGCCACCAATTTTGGCTTCAGTATAAGTATTTGGCATGTGTCAAGCACTGCTATTAGATGCCCAGGTATTCTCACAATGTTGCACCTGCTGTCATCAATGGCCAGTTGATACCACTACAGCAGTGCCTGGCAAGTGCCTTTCCAATGTCGACACAAATGCCCAAACTGTTGACATTTGCCAATGCTTGTTTTTCATTTTGGCTGAAAGTTGGCAAAGCAGAACATCTTTAAAAAGTGAGAATAACACTTGAATGCATTTCTTTTTGATTAATTAGGTACATTGAAAGGACATGCATTCTGAGATGTGGTCAACATTAAGAAACTCATTTAATTTCCAAGTATGTAGCAGGTGCATGCCCAAGTATGCTTTGGCAATAAACATGCCAGGATTGCATAAGCAGAACTGCCCATCACGGAGTGTACACCCTACTGCACACCCACACCACAAAGCCCTGAGGATAAACCCAGTGCAGTGCCTACACACCACCCCACTGCACTTATGCCCACACCACCCACCCTTGCATATATACATCACCACACTGCACACACACAGCATTCCAACACAACACTTCACACTGCCCCTAGCATAGCAATGCACATACTTTACCCTACTGTGCATACAGTACCCAAGCACTGCACTGCTCACTCCAGCTGCCCCCAGCACCACACACCTACATCCAACTGCACCACACACATACAGCCCCTACAGAATATGCAGAAGAGCAGTGCTATCCAAGCATACTGAAGTCTGTGCTTACAGTGCAGGTGTTCATAATGCTACCTTGCTCTACTGTCAAAACTACAAATAATGCAATGTGGCATCACTGTGCTAGTTGGGCATATTTGAGTCTGCCATTGCATAAGATAAGTTGGCATATTGGTATCTAGTCTTTTTGTGCTAAGTAGATATAATGTAACCTTGCATTAACATCATAATTGAGTAAAACATAATATTGCACTGCTATGCTAAATGGGCACAATGTAGCCAGTAACCTCTTTGCTAAATGGACATAATGGAATCCGGCACTGCCTTCTAACTGGGCATCGTGGACACTGGCTATAAACGATTAAGTACCTAAGCATTGGATGGTAATTGTGCCTGAACCCGATGTATTGATGCCAATACCTGCTGATGGTATGTGTACCTTGGATTCTGATCAGAAAACATTACAATTGTAAGTACTTGGGCTTTTCATTGCATTACTTGGTACAGGGTAGAAATGTATGGTGCGAGTAGCAGAGCACATCATGCCCATACCTGACAAATGGTGGTACTTTATGGGCCTATGATGTGATAGCTGGTAATTAGCATGGGTACCTGGAGATTAACACCTGTTTAGTGCTCGTGGTGTCCACTAATCTGTTCTACACCAGTAGGCTTCAGGTCCGTTCCAATATGGCCCTTCCCTTTGATGGACTTTTTTTCCAACACTGAGTAGTGTAGTCCTTTTTCTATGTTGCCGGGTCCGTTCCAACATGGCCCTTCCTTTTGATGGACTTTTCTTCCTACACTGAGTAGTGTAGTCCTTCCTTTGTGTTGCCGCACGACCATAGACGTACTGTTAGTGTGCAGCAGTTTTTGGTTTCACTGAATTCAGTGTTGGCTGTGTGCGTTTGGAAGCTGCCATTAGAGTGATTTAATCCCTCTGAGTGTACAGGTGAGTCATTAGCATTGTGGTTCTGTGTGTGATAATTTTCCCACTGCCGGTACATTCCCTTCCTGTACGCGTGGGGTAGTTTGGTTATCTTTTGCCATGGGTTTCCCACGTTGTGTAGGATGGACAGCATGGAAGTTTTTTCTGCATTCTATATATTGTACGGGCACTTAGTCTTAATCACGAGGGTGAAATAAAAGCACTCCCATCGGTACATGTTGAAGGGTGATGCCAGACATATGGTGTTCATTGCCATGCATCCATTGTTTTCCAGATTGATACTTTACGGCTTGACTGTGTGGATTTCTCCTTTGCAAACACGTTGATTGCTGCTTTGCTTGTTACAGTCTTGATCCCTACATCTGTGAAGGTAATTTATTTTATGATATTTGGAGCCCTGTTTTCATGTGTAATTGCATTTTGAAGCCCCTTTCTGGATATAACAGAGCATGTGGTCTCTGTGTATTGGTTCTGTCTCATTTAGGTGTGGCGATACTTTAGCGGACTATGACGCTTTTGTGAAGTAGTGGTCTCTCATTTGGCGAGAAACCAGCGAATTTGTCATCCTGTGACGCGCTTTGAAGTTTCACCATTTAAAGGTAAATTTGTGGGTGCCCTGTTGGGACCCGTGTGAGTGTGGCATAACCTCTATGCCATGTTCTTTTTCTACATTTTGTAGTACTTCCTTTCCCTCTTTTTGGAACTCATTAGTTTTTCCTTTTACTCTTACAGGCTTGGAGGTTCTTTCCTTCCTTTGCCTGTATAGAAGTTTGAATCTACCCTTTCAGCACGGTGTTGAAGAGATTAGTGGATGCTTTTTTTAAAAAAATTTCCCCTGAAGAATGTTCGCCCGAACTGGGCAGTGAAGAACAGAAACATGTTGGGATGGTTGTTGTTTTAGAGACACATTGAGATTTTTTTGTGTTATGTTATGTGATATCTTTTGTGTCATGCAAATAAGTGAATTTTGTATTTCATGTTTTAGTAACTGTTTTTTAGTGTTTAGTACACTGTGTTAGGTGAGGGTAGTGTTTTATGTTTAAATTCAGTTCGAATTATTTGAATAAAAATTTGTTATACACATTTTTTAATCAATTATAGCAGACGGTCCATTTTGTCAGGACTAGTGATGCCGGAAAACCTTATAGAGTTCCTGTCTAAAGGGGGTTGGATGTAAGTAAAACAAGACGTGTTATCTTACTCTTTATTGTATTATATATATTTATATATGTATATATATATATATATATATATATATATATATATATATATATAAAATGTTTATATGTCAGGCCAACACTATTTGCTTTGCCAGTGCTTGCTCTAAGTGGAGTCTAAAATGTTTCAGCAGGCATGCTAATAGCCAAATGAGTAATTTAATCTGTCAACCTTTTTTTGGGACATTATATATACCGCTCTCGCCCTCTTTAAATGCTCCTCCTCCCTGAACACCTTTTTTTCCACGACTCTCAGCAACTATCCACCTGTCCACTACTCCGTTCTTTTACCCTCCCCCACGTCCCCTTCTGAACTCTTCCATTCCACTCTTTCACTAACCAGGGAGATGCACTGAAATTATGGTGAAATACCGAGAATTCAAATATGCCCTCTTCTCTGCACAATTCACCATCTTATCAAGCATCCACAAGTATGCTTTAGCCCCAAAACGTGTAGATATGTTTCTAAGGATTCTTCCCAGACAAACATCTTTCTTTGCACAGGTGAAGCCTAACTGTTCCAATTTCTTTCTCTGAGGCTGAGAAAAGCGTTAGTGTTTTGCGATGACAGAAAACCGGACTGTGTTCAAGTATATCTCATAAAATACTGAATTATATTGTTCTGCAATACATAAAGATATCCTGCATCTGGTAGAATTACAAGCAATAGCAACATAATTTGCTTGGGAATCTAAAGGATGCAACAACAAAAAATAATAATAATATAAAGCCCCCTTACAACAGTTAGACAGGGAGCTTCAAAAAGATGAATAGTACTTTGCTTAGTTAAAACCCCTCCTGTCAAATCGCAAATGCTTGAAACTTAGTTTTAGTAGTCCATAAATACTTTATTTCTACACTGTTTTGCTAAAAATTTGTTTATAAAGAGCTTTTGTGCTGCTGCAACTTATTGGAAGTGCGACTTTGTTTTTAAAACTGTCAGTATTTCTTTTTCTTTTTTTTTTTTTAAAAACAAAGAACACATTTAAATTGCTTTAAGGACTGGCACTCGACCCTCTGGCGGTTTGGACTGGGTTATGTTGTGTCTTTAGCAAAGTCCCAAAGGTGTCCCCTGTGCCCCCCAGATTTTGTGTGTCTATGCCCCTGCCTCCCATGCATGGTTGCGCTTTAAAAACACTTGTGTATAAGCGCATAATAAATAAAAAAATCAATGACTTCTTCAGGTCTTAAGTTTGTTTGAAAATCAGATATCCAAAAGGTAAAGTTCAGAAATGTACCTTTTGGTGCACTGCGCATTGCCATGCCTTTAATTTTTTTTTTTTTTATGTAAGTTTGAAGATATGCATTTGCTTGGTACATTACATTGGTTTGTTCTGTTAAAAGTGTTTTCCTTTCACTGCCCTCTTCTCTTCTCACCCCAACTCTACCGCCCGTCTGCCTTCCTACCATCCAGTTCATGTTCCCCATCCCCTGCGTTGTGCACTTTTTTTTTAACATAGGGACATTTCGCATTGTCTCCCCTTTACCTTACCAAATACAATTGAGCAAGGTACTATGAACCCATGACACAACATACACTACTTCTGATAGTGAGGCTATTTCTAGATGGTAGCGACAAAAGGTTGCAAGTGAAACAAATTTAATGCATCAAGTAGATATCAATATGTAAAAAAAGACATAGGACATTCAATAAAATATATATAATGTACATACAACAATGAATAAATACATGTGCCATAATAACTCATTTTAGACAATGTTATCAATGACAGGTACAATCTTTAGGGTCCCTTACAAGGGATACCATATGGAAAGTGATGTAGCTGTGGGGGAGACGGGGGGGGGGGATAAAATAATAATAATAAAGTCGGTGTGATCCAGATTAGATTGCTGTGTTGAAAACAATTTTTCAAAAAGGAGGAAGGCCGGTCCTAGGCTCCACCATGGTGGAAGATTCACCTTGATTGTAGGTGTCCGCCCGATGGGCTGCGTGAGGATATCCAGGAACCAGCCTAGCACGAGCAAATGTATCCTGCGTCTGCCAGACACTTTCCACATGTTATCCTACATCACTTTCCATATGGTATCCCTTGTAAGGGACCCTGAAGTTTGTAACGATCATTGATAACATTGTCCAAAAGGAGTTATTTTGGCACATGTATTTAATCATTGTTGTATGTAGGTTATATATATTTTATTGAATGTCCTAGGTCTTTTTTACATATTTGTGAGGGTTTATAGTGACTTTTTCAAATGCCATATTTTCGAAATGCCATTTTGTCGGCACAAAATTGCCGAAAAAAAATAAATTTCGAATGTTTTTTTTTTAAATTTTATTTTTGAAATGGGGGTTCCCCCCCCAACCCCCTGGTTTTTTTTTTTGACACTTTCGAAGAAAAAAAACTTTCGCCAAATTGTGACAAAATGGTATTTCGAAAATATGTTTTCCAAAATATAACCGAATACCATTTGTGATATCTGCTTGATGCATTAAATTTGTTTCACTTGCAAACTTTTGTTGCTACCATCTATAAGTAGCCTCACTATCAGAAGTAGTATATGTTGTGTCATGGGTTCATAGCACCTTGCTCAATTGTATTTGATAAATGTTGACCCACCTGGGTAGAGCAGGGATGTAACCAGGTGCCCTTTCTTGAAAAATAGTCCCCTTTACCTTACTAACGCTTCCTACTACTCTGTCTTTCTGCCCTATAGCTTTCATTTTAATAGTGGACATTGTCATCATACATCTACAAAAGTCAGTATACACTTGAAACCTAGTTCAACAACCAGATACCATATGCTTTTTAATCACAATGTACTGGATGAGTTGCACAGGTTGCTGTCAACCTGGCCTCCCAATCTGTAGAACAAACTACATACCTCTTCGTATGATTTTAATAGTGCTGGTATTTCAATATACCATAGAATTGCTGGAGACTCCAAAAATTCAAGTTTCTATCACTTTATTCATTGCTTCTAAATAGCTGTAGGTCCTTCAGGTATCTGGAATCTGGTTGTTGAACTAGGTTTCAAGTGTATACTGACTTTTGTAGATGTATGATGACAATGTCCAGTGACAGCCCCTCCTCCTTTGTGTATCCTGGTTTTAGGAACATTTTTGGAATCTCTGTGTGGCCCTGGATTGCATGGTGGAGACTAAGGAAATGGAGTTCTTCCCCTGAAGAAAGTTTGTGCAATTAGTGGAAGAAAGAACTCAAACATGTCGGGATTGTTGTTTATCTGAGCTAGTATACTCAGTTTTTGGAAAAGTGTTAAAGCCATTAGTGTATTTTTGTATTGTTTTTTACTATTGTATGTGGTTATATATATGTGAATTTTGTGATTTGTATTGCTTTTACATCATGCTGTGTTGTGTTGGGTCATACTCATACAGAACATTTTTATGAGCTTTTTATTATTGTGCAAAACTTTATTAAAATATATCTTTTTGATACTGTGCATAAGTAACACAAACTTGGTCTATTTTTTCAAGACTAGAGGTACTGGGAGGTTTGTTGTTCATCAGACAATCTGCATAAAATGAGTACAATTTATAATTTGTATAACTGTCTCCTTGATATATAAACAGCTTGTTCTGACCTCCTTCTGGTCTGGGACCAGAAGGTACACTAGCCTGATTAGGTTTCCCTTGGGGCTTACCCTTAGAATTTTGTTTGGGGGCCTCTCTGGAATTGGCATTATTTGAATTCTCTTTGTTGTCTTTCTTAGGCTGCTTTCCCTCATCCTTTTTCTGAGTGACCCCTGAATCCTTGTGAGTAGCCCTTTTGGCAACCCACAAGTCAGCAGCCTTAGCCAGTTTCTTGGAATCTAGTTCTTATGAATCAGCCAAGTGCTGTCAGAGCTCAGGAGAGCAGGCATCATAGATAGACTCCAACATTACAAGATTTCTCATTCCTTCATAAGTGTTAACCCTGTAACCCTTAATCCATCCCTCTAAGTTCTTCAAACACTCATTCACCCAAGTAGTCCAAGGAGTACTATCATCCTTTCTGAGGGTCCTAAACCTCTTACGGTACTGGGAAAGAGTCTTCCCAAACCTAGCTATCAAAGCTAGTTTCACACATTCATAATCCATCCTATCCACCTCCCCCAACTCCATTACCACACCAGATGCAACGGGGGGGGGGGCCTAGAGAATAACCAGGGGATCAACTGATTCCCTGTGATATCCTGGAGCCCATGATTGTATTCAAACATAGCTAACCAATCTAATGCACCCAACTTAGGTTCATACATACCCACAATCTCTTTAGGCATCGGGGGTCTTTTTGGACTGGAAGATCTAGAGGATTCGGGGGGAGACGCATTTTCCAAAGACAATTTCTTCATCTCAAGCTCATGATTGAGCTCTAATTCTTTGAGCCTTAGTTCTTGATGTCTATGTTCAGTTTGAGCACTAATTCTTTTGAATTCCAGCTAAAGTCTCATTTTTTCTAGAGTGATAAATTCAGGACTTAATGTGGGACCTGACAATGGTCCAGTAGCCACAGTTTGAAGCCTTTGAGCAGGCAGTGGGCTAGAGGGGGTGACATTGTTATCCTCCTTTTCCTCATCTGCTTCAACAATAACATTTTCAAAATTATCCTCAATGTGTGCTACATTTGCTGGAGTAGTAGGCACTACAGTACCACTATCCAGACTTTGTTTTTCTAACAGTCTATCAATAATTTCTGATTACTTGCCTTTGACAGGAAGACCTTTCTGTCTACAGAGATCCCTTAAATAATCAGCAGTATTAGTAAGGAGAGTCTCCTGGCTGTAACTTTCCATACTTTGACTTAGTTTAAAATAAACTTTTTGTGATTGTTAGCCTTGTTTGCTAATTGAACCAAGCCACCAGCAGCACACTAAAATGTAAATCCAATACTTTTATCCTCACCACTGTACACCAGTGTTAGGCAGAATCCGGTGCAGTTCCCTTAGGGAGCACGACAGAAGATTAAGACTACAGGTATGAGCAATAAATCCCCTTTGGTATCAGTCTGTACCACAAAGATTTAGTTGGTAGCTGTGTCTAAGCAGTCAGACTTATCTCAAGAGTGAGATGAGCAGTATTCAGGGTTTACACAATAGGGCTACAGTGCTATGGCACAAGGAAACACTGACCAAAGCTTTGTATTAAAAAGAATATATATATTTATTTTACACACTTCTAGTTCAACACATTAATCACAGTTGATAAAGTAAGTTAAAATCAGTCAAGAAAAGTATACACGACTCCCTAGTTAAATTGTAGACAAGTTTGAGCAAGAGTGAAAACTGAGCAAAACGGCACAGTGAAAACCAAACACAAATGGCACTCTAGCAATTTCTCACAAGGGAGGGAAAGCACAAGTTATACAGAAATATCTTCTTACACACCCTAGCAACATTTCCCCTAAGTTTGTGAACAAGTTTAGGCAAGGCAGTACTTTAGCATAGACAATACTTAAAGGAAAACCGAGCAAAATGGCACTTCACAAGCTTAAAAAGTGGGAAGGGAAAGGTGGTTATAAGAATTAGGTGCACCAACACAGTTCTAGTTGAGAAGCAATCTATAGAAGGCAGTTTAAAAAATTTAGCCAGAGTCAATAGGCCTGTGCCAGAGTCAGTGGTATAGGGCAAACGGCCCAGGAGCAAAATGTTCTTGTAGCTGCAGTCAAGTCTTTGCTTAACAATTGCGAAAAGGTGGATGCAGAAGGTGAAAGACAATGTTTAGAAGACAGGGGCGGCCAACCCAACAGGTAGGTAAAGGATTTAAAACAGCTTTAGCACTACCACGCGAAAAGGGCGGCCTGGCGGAACAATGTACCTTAATATGAAGAAGTGGCTCCTGCGGTGGCGTTTGTTCCTGGTAGTTCCTGCAGTTCAGGGGATCCAGCAGAGGAAGAGAGGCTCTCATGGAGGAAGGTTCGAGTTACTGCACTACCCAGGGATGAAACCAGCCGCGGTGCTGCCCAACGAATAAGATATGCTCCTTTAAATCGCGGTCCGGGTGGACAGGTGCCTGGCTATCTGGTCTCCGAGTACAGGGTACTGGCGATTCAACCAGGGGAGGTCCAGAAAGGCGATTGGCAAACTGGTTGGCCCCACCAGCTCAAGGGAATAAGGCTCTTGCAGATGAAGATCTTCTCTCGTCGTGTGGAGAAAAGTGGTGAGACGCTGCAGCAGGGCTTCACCGGTGGTTCAGTCGTTGCCGGTGTCTTTGGCTTCTCTCCTCTTCGGCTACCTAGTTCCAGTGGCAACGTCTTGCTCCTCCAATCCTTAGGACCCTGCTTTTATGCAAAAAGATCCCCATTCATACAGCGTAGCTGTCACTCACACAGTGGAGTGGACGGAACGGATGGAGTGGACGGGATGGGGCGGACGGGACGGTTGGTACGACTGGTGCGTATGGAACGGTTGATGCGTGTGGACCAGTTTGTGCGGATGGTACAGCTGATGCAGCTGGAAGAGTGGACGGAGTGATGAAATGGATGGAATGGATCGAACCCATCGAGCGGACGCAGCGGAGCGAGCGGAGTGAGTGGCTGGAACGGAGTGAGTGGCTGGAACGGAGTAGTGGCTGGAGCAGACGGAGCGGACGGAGCAGACGCAGCGGATGGAACGGAAACGGATGGAGTGGCTTGAACAAATGAAGCGGACAGAAAGGATGGAACGGAGGGAGCGGAGAAACGGAGGTAGTGGATGGAACGGAGGGAGTGAATGGGGCGGATAAAACGGATGGGGCGGAAAGAACGGATGGAGTGGAAATAACGGATGGAGTGGGTGGAACGGAAGGAATGGATGGAACCGAAGGGGTGAATGGAACGGTACATGCAGATGAAACAGCTGGTGCAGGTGGAAGAGTGGATGGAACGGATGGAACCCATGGAGTGGATGGAACAGAAGAAGTGGACAGAACTGACGGAGTGGATGGAACGGACGGAGTCAATGGAACGGATGGAACTGATGGTGCGGGTGTTATGGATGGCGCGGATGATACGGATGTACCGCGGATGTTATGGATGTCACGGGTGGTGCAAATAGTGCAGATGATACGGATGGTGCGGATAGAGACACCTGTTCACCACGATACTACCTAATATCTGTATCACCTATTTCTGAGGCTTGCGGAATCTGCTTAGATCACATGCTGTGCATAGGCCGACATCTAGTGGAAGCTGCGGAGTATTAGTTTGTTTTTCGAAACTCAAAAATGGGCATCGACACAGGGCGTGCCAGTAATACTATCCCCAGAGTGACGTCCACTGTACCCATGATCCCTCACACGTCTAGGACCCTCAGATTGTTTTTTTCCACCATACTGGTCGGATGCATTCCGCAGAGTTCCCTGGCCTTTGCCATACTTTTGCTAAAATATTGCTATATTTCCCCATTTCTCCACCCCAACGTCGAGTCACTGCATCCACACTCGACGCCGGCCCGGAGAAAGAATCGACCGTCGAGAGCTGCGCGACGGATTTGGGCCTCGGAAGGCATCTGGCCTCGGCCCGGGCCTCGGAAGGCCTCTGGCCTCGGCCCTGCAAGTATGGAGAGTTGGGGGGGTGGACATACTCTACACTCTTTTGGTATATATGTACATTCTTATATAGTCCTACACTTATTAGCCCGCTGCCACAAAGTGTATATGGAGGGTACCCCTTTCCAATTTTGCCCCACGTGCAACCGCAAGTACCCTTGGGTTGACAGGCACGCCACGTGCAATCTCTGCTTACCGAGGGACCACCCCGAGGCTAACTGCAGAGCGTGTAGTAGGTTCAAACCGAAAACACTCGAGGACCGTTCGATCAAGCGTTGGGCCCACCACGCCAGGCGTCAAGAGGCCATGGCAGCGGAGGGCGCCTTCCGCGATGGCAGCGACGCCGTACTTTCGGACGGCGAGGGCAACGTGGCGTCAATTGACAGCCAACCGCAAGTCCCCGACCTCGGAAGGTCGTCCGGCAGGGCGGCTATGGGGAAGACCCCCGGCCACACAAGCGCTACCCCACAGCACTTCCACAAAACACATGAAGTCCAACCGAGACTCGACGCGCATGTCGAGTACTCGGAAAGAGGCACATAGAGAACGGTCCGAATCGGTGTCCTCTGGGCGTTCTCGATCTAGATCGCCGCATGACTCCAGGTAACCATCCACTGTTGCCAGAAGTGTCTCGCTCCCCAAGGTAACGGAGGTTCGATCGTCAGAAGACTAAACTGACCTCTTTCCCCAGTCCACGCCCCAGGAGTCGGCGTCAACAGGCCGCGCAACGGCTGCTCCCGAGTCCCAACCTCCACTATCCAGAGATAGAGACACTACCCCCGAACCTCGGCGCCAGGCGTCGAAAGGCTCCGGAGGGGCGAAAAAACAGGGTAAACACTCTTCCACACACGGGGAAGGGGAAAAACAACAGAGGAAGCAGTCTCAGCCTCCTTCCACACCTCAAAAACATTCTACCCCACATAAACAGATGGACAAGTCTCGGTCTTCTGTTATCCCAAAGACCCCTGTTCAAACCAGTAGGTCTAGTCTAGATAAGACAGGGAAAGGCCTTCAAGAAAGAATCATTCCCAGTTTAAGAGAATGGTGTACTGATGACATACAGTCATGTCAAGGATGTCATCATTGGCAGATTTCTACGCCAAAAACCCTGAACACTTTCTCTTTTACCCCCGACGGGCCAACTCCCTCAGGCTCTAAGGATCCGATACCCCCAAGTAAGAAGTTCCAGGTTGAAGCTCCTACTTCAGATCCCTTCAGTATACAGCTCTATTCTCAATATCCGGGAGATCCATCCCTTTATGAGGATCCAGATTTGGGCATGTTGGAAGAACAAACTGGGACAGGCTACTATGGGGATGACGAGGACCAAGAGGAGGAGGAGGAGGAGGAGGAGGAGGAGGACAACCCACAAACCTACAGGCTATATTCCCCGGTAGATAAAGAACCCTCGGTTACCGATTCCCCTGTCGATAACCAGCCTCTCTTGAATGAAGTGCTATCCAGAGCGGCAGAACACTTCCACATTGACACCCAGGGTGCTCAGGAAGAGAGGGACTTTTCCAAGGAGTTAGTGGGAGAAAGGCGACCTGTTGCCCAGGCCATCCCTATCCTTAAGTCAATACAAAGGAGGATAGACCCTTCCCTTGTTAATCCCTATCTCACTAGGGCGGTAAACCCCAGAGTTGAGAAGCTTTTCAGGACAGCCCAAACAGACCCACTGGACATAAGAGGGCATCTAAAACCGGACTCCCTGGTAGTTATAAACACCCGTAAGAGGGCGGGAACACCCTTGTCATCGTCAGAAGCTCCTCCCGACAAGGAGAGCAAGTTATGGCTTGGGCAGGAAAGTAGCCTTCACTTCCGTCTACCAGGTAAGGATTGCCAACTCCACCACCCTGCTGGCGAGTTACAACTGCCACCAGTGGGAAGAAGTCGCGGCACTCATAGATTCCGCCCCAGAACCCTTAAAAAGCCAATTAGCATGAGTTTCGGCAGAAGGAAGAGCCGTGTCCGGTTGCATATTAAAAGCAACCTTTGATGCCGCGGATAATGCTGGCAGATTGATAGCAGAAGGTACTGTTATCAAAAGGCATACTTGGTTGCGACAGTCTGGGTTCAAAGCCGAAACCCAGGCTTCATTGGTAGACCAACCGGTGGAGCCGGATCTATTGTTTGGAAAGGCGGTCGAGGACGCGCTGAAAAATGCCAAGGACGAGTATAAGACATTCAAATCCCTAGGCCAGCTAACCAATAAACCCCCAAACCAGAGAGGGAATGGCAATTTTTGTCGCCCAGGCGGACAAAATTCCCAGAGAGGGTCTTAACTATTCCCAGGGGCAGGGTAAACAATGGAACAACAGCCAGCAGTCTACCCAGAGTTATGGCAGGGGTAATACGAGAGGGCGTGGTAACGGGAGTGGCAGCCCCAGTAGAGGCAGCGGCACGCCTCCACCAAAACAGTGACATTCCGTTCAGGGTCCCTTCTCACACATCCCCAGTAGGGGGACGCATTTCCAACTTCACCCAAGCTTGGGAAGGGATCACTTCAGACAGATGGGTGCTGTCCACAGTGTCTGCAGGATACTGAAGAGAACTGTTAGAGCGTCCCCAAAACCACCCTCCACGACAAAGAATACATTCTTTGGACCACCAGAAGATCCTCCTCGAGGAGATAGTCAATCTTCTAGCAAAGGACGCGATAGAACTCGTCCCGGGACACCAGGTAAACAAGGGTATTTATTCAACTTACTTCCTTGTGCCAAAAAAAGATTTGACAATGCGCCCAGTACTGGATTTACGGCCTGCAAACAAGTATGTCAAGCCCCAAAAATTTCGCATGACTACTCTCCAAGAGGTAATCACCCTCCTAAAAAAGGGGGATTACATGGCAACATTGGACATGAAAGATGCCTATTTTCATATTTCCATGTTCCCAGCGCACAGAAAGTACTTGCGCTTCAAGGTGGACAGTCGGTACTGCCCTTCGGGATAGCCTCGGCTCCAAGGGTATTCACCAAGGTACTGGCAGTGGCAGCAGCACACCTACGCAGGGAGGCAATCCCGGTGTACCCTTACCTGGACGACTGGCTCATCACGGGGAGACCCCAGTAATTTGCAGAACAAACATTCAAAGGACGATTGACCTCCTCTTCGATTAGGCTTCTCAATAAATGAGAAGAAGTCAAGTCTGGTGCCAAGCACCTCCAAACAGTTCCTAGGAACTATCCTAGACACGCAAGAGGGGTTGACCTTTCCATCAGAGGAAAGAATTCGGAATATACTGCTGCAAATTCCGCAATATCAGGCCGGTCGCCAGATAACAGTACGCAAAGTAATGCGTTTACTGGGCATGATGGCGTCATGTATTTACCTGGTCCCCCACGCGGGCCTGCGCATGCGTCCCATGCAAGAATGGTTGGCGAAACAGTGGTCTCAGGCAAGTGGTCAGTGGGACGATTTAGTGGTCGTTTCGCCAACACTGGTACAAAGCCTTCACTGGTGGACAAGAGAAAATCTGTCCTAGGGGAAACCCTTTTATGATCCCGAGATACAGGCGGTAGTCACAACCGATGCATGCCTGACATGGTGGGGACCTCCCCACCTCCACCACACAGCTCAGGGTCTCTGGTCTCATTCAGTGGCCAAGAATCACATCAACCTGCTAGAGCTTCTGGCAGTATTCAGAGCGCTTCAAGCGTTCGAGCCCTACCTGCCGGATCTGTCAGTGCAGATCCGGACGGACAGCACTACAGCCATGTTTTACCTAAACAAGCAAGGAGGGACTCGTTCGCCAAATCTGTCCAAGCTTGCCCAGAAGATTTGGATATGGACACTCAGACGGAAGATCTTCCTCTCATCTGAACATGTTCCAGGGGATCTCAATTCTCTGGCGGATGCGTTGAGCAGAGATCCCCTCCCAGAGGAACACGAATGGTGTCTACACAGAGAAATCGTAGAAGATATCTTCTCTCAGTGGGGTTTCTCCACTATAGACCTATTCGCCACAAGCGAAAACCGACAGTGCCCAGGATTTGCTGGATCTAACTGGACTCTAAAATGTTGCAGCAGGCGTGTTAATAGCCAAATCAGTAATTTCATCCAGCAATCTTTTTTTGGGCATTATCTGTACCGCTCTCTCACTCTTAAATGCTCCTCCTCACTGATCATCCTTTTTTCCACCACTCTCAGCATCTATCCACCTGTCCACTACTTCCTTCTTTCACCCTCCCCCACTTCCCATTCTGATCTCTTCCATTCCACTTTTTTACTAACCAGGGAAAAGCACTGAAATGATAGTTAAATACCCGGAAATCAAATATGCCCTCCTCTCTACACAATTCAACATCTTATCAAGCATCCACAAGTATTCTTCAGTCTCAAAACGGTTAGATATGTTTCTAAGGAATCTTCCCAGACAAAGAGCTTTCTTTGACACTCTGAACTACATTTCCCATACTTGTAGGTCAGTAGCATATTCCAGTCTGTGCCAGTATTTAAGGACACTGCTCACCCTTTCCTCATAGATTTTGCCTTGTATTGCTGCTAGTCCTACTCTCGTTTTATTATAGATTGTAATCTGCTTCAAAGCTGCTTAGTGCTTTTTAAATAAATTGTGTTGAATTGTGTATTTTTATCTGTGCTTCCTCTAAGTGCCTCTCTGGGCCGTTAATTGCGATCCTGCTACATTTCGCTGCTCTGTGCGATTTGAAACAGTCTTCTCTTGACTCTGCTCGCACGAGATGCTCTGAACTACATTTCCCATACTTATTGAAGTTCAGTAACATATTTGTCTTTAAACCCGGTGCGAAGCAGCCTAGCCGGTCTGTGCCGGTCCGTGCAGGGACATGCGGGTGCGCAAGTTACTCTGCTGTAATTTTTGTGTGCTCCTGACTTCATGGGGATTGTAGAGGTTTTGGAGTAAATCGCCATTGCCAGAAGTAAGTCATATGCGCGCAGTTTAACCACAAACGGCACACCATCGGCAGGAATGAGGACTGAGCAAGTTACTCGTCTTAAACGTTCTGCTGATAATGTAGTTGCAATGTGTATCGTGCCTGTCTCTAACACTCTAAACGGGGGGAAGGGAGGGGTTGTGGGGGAATGGTGCGTGTACAAATTACACTGAGGTTAATGAGGCAGAGCACGAGCCGACTGGGAACTTGGACCCATTCACTCAAGGGGAGAAAGGATGTAAAAATAGATAACACACTGCTAACCAGTTGATACCTAAGCTGGGCCACAAAGTGTGCCTTCCCCTAACTTTTCACAATGCTTGTCAAATACCCTGAGTGCTCCAAGTCAAATCAGCCCCACTATAAAACAAAATGTCAAAGAAACTAATTTACCCCTAACAAAATCACCGCTAGCAGCCAAATTGAACCTGGCACTACTTAACACTAGGTCTCTTTTCAAGCACACTATGGATGTGCATGATTTTATTATCGAACATGAAGTGGATGTTATGTGCCTCACGGAAACTTGGCTCTCTTATTTATTTTATTGATTTTATTGTTATAGCTGAACTAAATCAACTTTACAATATCTCATTAATATTTCATCTTCATTCATATTTATAAAATTGTAGTATTGTATATAAAAGGTACACATAAAAAGTGCACACAGGAAATACATGAAAATACACACATATGATACACATAAAAAGTACACATAAAAAGTACACATATACAAACGTATCTATACATATATCCCTCACTAATGGTTATCATAATAGTTAGATCTTGGGTTCTGTCAGTTCTTGATCAATATCCAGTCTCAAATCCTTCACAAGAGCAATGGTAGCGAGCCTTAGAGCGGTGGTGTGCCCGCAATAGATCAACCACCAAAGAGATTCTGTTGTAATATGGGTGTTTTCATATAGCAGTGGTTTAAAATAGAACTCCTGTTGCTGTTTAAGGATTTGACATTCTGTAAGGAGATGCCGTAGGGTTTCAGGTTGATCATTTATCTTACAGAAACGGCATAGATTATCTTCCTTCATTATCATTTTCCTTTTGGCTTTCAGATCCCTTGTTTCACATAAGTTAAAACGTATTCTTAAAAATTGTCTTCTATGATCAGTTGAAGGTGATCTAAATAGATATGGTTCCACAGTACTATGCCTTTTAAGCAGGTATGCATTTTTGGGGAAATCATGATACTTCAGGCAAATCTCCCTCGTGCGTAACCAATCATACTGAAATATCTTAGTTTTGGCCCTATCTGGATTTGTAAGGAGGTCATCAAGGGAAAGATCTGCTTCGGCCAAGGCTTCAATTATAGTATGCCGCCATTTCACCATATATTGATCATTAGTCGTAAACACATAATCAGCAAGGGTATTAATCAATTTATGCCTACCGGGCGCCAAAATACATTTTCTGTACAATGAAATCATTTGCCAGATATAGCGTGCATGTAATGAAATTAGCCCCAATTCATACCTGACCCAAGACATAGGTACACATTTTGGTAAACCCAGGATGCGTTTCCAGAATTTACTTTCAAAGCGTAACCATGTATTTCTCATTATACACGGTTTTGTTTCCGCTCCGTAGAGCAATACCGGAACCACTTTCTGTTTGAAGTATGTTATGGCAGGTGTAATAGTGAATTTACCATATTTGGTTTGAATAATTAAAGCTTGTGAGATCATCATGTTCAACTTCTGATTGAGACTTAGTAGATATGCTTTATTACTTGCTCCATCAATAATAACTCCTAAATAAATATATTGTGGAACTATCTCTAGTATATGGTCTTGTAAACACCACCTTAACGCTTTTTGTTTCTTGTTTAGGGTACCACTTGAGTTCGGGTCATAGACCATTATCTTTGTTTTATTCATATTCACGGTTAACTTATTCTCAGTGACATATCTAGCAAGTGCATCGAGCAGGTTTTGTAGGCCACGAGGGGTTTTCGAAATCAAAACCAAATCATCAGCATATAGCAAAGCTGCAACTGCTTTGCCTGCTAATTTCGGCGCATCAGAAGTAACCTCTTTGAAAGCTTTACATATATCAGCAATAAAAAAATTAAACAAAGTGGCTGCAAGTATACAGCCTTGTCTGAGACCCCTATAAGTTGTAATATTGGTGGATAGTAGGCCTTGTAGATTTAGCCTCACTCGTATGCTGGTCTCTGAATGTAACATACTTATCAAACTAATTAAGTATGTAGGGCACTTTTTTCGGGTTAATTTGTCAAATAATATTGATCTAACCACTGAGTCAAACGCCGCTCTAAAGTCGACGAACACAAAAAATAATGGTTGTTTCAGGAGGTTATGATGCTGTATTAAAGCTGTTATTGATAACAGATTTATAGATGTTCCCATGCCACGTATAAACCCTGTTTGATGCGGATCTTGCTTGTCACAAGTTTTTACCCAATTGTTAAAGTCCCGTAAAATAAACCTGCAAAAGATTTTCCCAGGTATATCCAAGAGTGCGATCGGTCTATAATTCGCCGGTTTAGACCTGTCACCTTTTTTGAAGATGGGCACTACCACAGAGGATTTCCAAGACTTTGGGATACTGTTAGATTGTAGGGCATAAGTAAAGATATTGTATAGGATCAGGGCCCATTGTTCCGGATACTGCTTCATCATGTAGTTGGTTAACCCATCAGGTCCTGGGGCCCTTGAGTTGGATGCTCTAAGGATAAATCCTAATATATCTTCTCTAGATATTTGTAATAATTCCACGCTATTACATGGTATCACGGGGCTGTTTTGTCTGACTTCAGGGTCAGCATATAGTTCTGTGTAGTAGTTGACCCATAGTGTTTCAGTTACACCGTTTATCTGAACCGGGCCCTGTTCCAAATGGTTAGCAGCATTAAGCAACGCCCAAATTTGGGCTGTATTTTTTGACATAATCACCTTAAGCATTTCTTCACCATCAGACTGGTAAAGAATACATCGACGAGTACGAATCCAAGCAGTATATGCACGTTGAAGTGAACGAATGACCTCAAACCTGATGTTCACCGGCAGTGATAATGCCATTCTCTTTTCTCGTCTCAGTAAGGTTTTACGTTTCCGAACCTGATCATCAGCACTGTGTCTAGGTGCAAAGTACACATGAGTTCGTGTTGAAGAGTGCAGTTTGAACATTTGGAGTGTGACGTTGTATGGTTCTTCTACCCCGCTGTTCCCCATCTGTTCACCCAGCAACTCCTCATTCAACTCATTCAAGGTAGATTTGTTCCACCTAAACCTTATTCTTGAATTATTTATTATCAAATTAGTGGCATACCGCTCTTTTTCTAAATTGTATGGTTCTTTGTAGCAGTTCCATTTCAAGGTTAGCATATGATGATCGCTCACAGTCTGTGTTAACACTTTAAATGAAGCAATGTTTTGAAACATTGCTTTGTCCGTATAAATATAATCAATTGTGGAGCTACTAAGTCCTCTACGCCACGTCTCACTAGCAGGTGTGTCACCAGGTATCGCACCGTTAAGCATCAGCATGTTACGCTCACACATCAAATCCGCCCATATTTCATTTATGCGGCGTTTTTGTGATTTTTTGTCTATCAGACATTGCATATTCAGATCTCCCACAAGAATGACATTTGTTATTTCAGAAGTCATAAGAATCAAGTTGAAGAAATTCTCCAGTTCTTTGATGAAGATTTTATCCGAGATACCCATTGGGTTACGATAGATATTAATTAGAGCCAAACATCCTCCGGGGTAGAGAATTTTAACTAATTGCATGAATATATTCGGGGTTGCCCAAGGCCTAATTGACAGGCCCCTCCCCATTTTAATGGCACTTAGTAACCCAGAGGATGGACGTCCTTTCTTATTTGATCTGGCTGCCAAAAATGCTATTTCATGATTGTTCCATACCGGGCAATCCACCAGCCACGTCTCTTGTAGGGCTATTATATCATAGTTATTAAGATCATTGCTATCTTTTGCAGAGAGATGGCCATGACCACAGGTATTCCAACTTACCAGGGTCAATATGTCATCTCGCCACTCCTTGTATTATGATCTTTTCTCACTCGGTCTATAATCATTTTTCCCCCGGTCTCCTACCATCTCATTTTGATCTAGTAGGTTTTGTTTGCGATATATATTTAGGGATCTACCAGCCATATTGTCATTTGGGTCCTGTAATTGTTCATAGTTCATATTAGTCGATAAAATTGTAGGATCAACTGCTAGCAAAAAACCCTTTGTGAACAGTTCCATCCTAGCTTGCCATATAATATTTCTGACAAGGTTGGATGAAATCCACAATCGAACAACGTCAAGCTTCTCCTCATTTAAAAATTCAACTTGTTGAATATCAGTTGAAGAGATATCTCTTAACTCTTCAATGTCTTCAAATATCATCAACACACTTCTGTTTAAGTCATAGGATATATGGGGAGCAGGGCGACATTTCAGAATAAATCTGTGATATAATTTCGGGTCTAGGGCATGTTTTAATTTCTTTCCTGTTCCCCCACTTAGCCGTTCCATTTCAAGTCGTTGGTTTTGTTCCGAGTTTCTCTCAATATTTTGTATTGTATCAGGTGAATACACTGTAGTTTTACTATTGAATGACACTTTGCGGCCCTCCACTACAGGGTTTATCACAGGGGTCTGATCTTGTTTCCATCTTAAATACTCATCAACCGAGTTCTGTATGGTCTCTCTAATATCTTTTAGTATATCTGGTGAAGGTTCTCTCACTGGAGGAGGGTTCGCACTTATAGTATTTGTTATAGCATCATTCTTTGGGTGGTTTATCACTATAGTACTAGCCAGTGGGGTACAAGATCTTTCATGGTTTGTAATATTACCAGCAGCTTGTTGCAGCCGCAATTGATCCTCGGAACCTTTTTTTGCAAGCAAAGCCACTAGATCATCTAGTGGAACATAGTCGTTATGGGATACAACATTCACAGATTGGCTAGCTACCGGTTCTCTAGCCTGTCTTAAATTAGTATGATTCACTTTTAGACCACCTCCCCCCACCTCTTTACTTTTCGAAGTAATTTGTAAACGTTTCAGGAATTGATTAGTAGCGTCCTTTAAAGGTCGCAAGGCCTGCTTCTGGTTTTTAGTTTTCTTTTTAGTTATAGTGTTAACTTTGGATCTTACATTGGTTCTTGAGTCAAACATATTGTACACACCAAAGTCATACCCTCGGTTATCTACAGCAGTTTTATCTGCATTCGCCTTAACAGAGGTACAACTTTCCACAGTCACTATCCCGCTACTAGAAGGGCTACAATGCACCTCATCGTCACTGGATGTGACAGGGCATATAATAGACTCAAAAATAGGTAAAGTCGGTACCACATTCTCCACCTCGTGCTTCCCCTTTACATCGGATGACATTTGTGCACAATCTTTATTTTTAATATCTTTCATTGACTTTGGTGACTTATTATCATCCAAGTCAATGTACCGAGATATTTTATCTAGGTTCTGAGTGATCAATTCAATCTGCACAGCTTGTCGACTTATCTTTGCATCCAAGGTCTCAAACAATTTAAAAAGGGACATAATCGAGATATTTATGGCATTCAGCGTTATTTCCACCAGTGAGCCGTGTACAGTTTGTCCACCATTACCATCTGTGATTCCCACACTCGGAGCAATCTTTTTGTGTGGTGCACGTGGTGTAGGATAGACAAAAGAAGATGTCAAATCTCTAGGGCATTGTGTGTGGTGATCAAAAAGGCTTGGGGATCCATATAAACTACCATCATTGCCCTTGGTTCTATCGTTGAGAATTGGGGATTCCAACAAGGCAGGGTCATCTACCACAATCTCATTAATAGAGTCGTCCAAATTAGATTTATTTGTAGCAGTTATATTTTCAATCTCCTCCTGCATATCTTTATTCTCACCCTCATTAGTGACTTCCTTATTAATATCATTTAGTTTGTTTCTACATGCAGCTACAGAATTTTGTGTGGTTAAATCAATTAAAGGGCACTCCTCAGTTCTCTCGAGGTCACGTTGAGTAGAGCATATCTCATTTACAATAATAGTGTCCGAAATCGACACATTTGAATTCACAGAACCCACATGCGGTGCGATTATCCCTCCACCCATATTTACCGGGCTCAAAGGTTGTTTTTCAACACACGTGGGAAAGGTTAAATCTGAGTCACCCCTTAGCGTACAAAATCCTCGTATATCACTAGTAGGGTTCTTACTCACGGGAGTCACAGCAGTTGCACCTCCTAATTTTTTTTTAAGAATAGTAACGGGGGAGGCTTTAGGGGTCGCAGGCTTAAGATTCACAGAGGCTCTTGTAATCACAATATTAGCTGGCATCCCAGATGTCAGCGTGTATGTTATACCTTTCATTCGGCACGTTTAGCAGCCAAGTGATTATATATGCAACAAAATGAATAAAAATAAATAAGTCTTACTCCACAAACCCCAATCCGCTATCACCGCTCTGACAGCAGTAACAGCAACCTTTCCAGGGTGTGCGCCACCAGCGCTTAACAGTCGTTAAACAGTCGGCGCCCTTCACCCCTCACGGGCTTAACAGTCGGCACCCTTCACCCCTCACGGGCTTAACAGTCGGCGCCCTTCACCCCTCACGGGCTTAACGCCGCAAGGGTGGCTCGAGCGAGTTCTTATCCTCGAGTAAGGTCACGTGATTGGTCACGTGCAGCCAATCGGTCCCGCCTCCTCCAGGAAGCAGGGCGCTGGAAACAAAAGAGCTTTCCCAGCAAGAGCAGCGCTCGCAGTGCTGTGGGAGAGCAAGACGCAGGTATGCGACCCAATGTGAAAAACACTCCTTGGTTTTTAGTTCAGGACACACCGCAAGGTCGGCTCGAGCGAGTTCTTATCCTCGAGTAAGGTCACGTGATTGGTCACGTGCAGCCAATCGGTCCCGCCTCCTCCAGGAAGCAGGGCGCTGGAAACAAAAGAGCTTTCCCAGCAAGAGCAGCGCTCGCAGTGCTGTGGGAGAGCAAGAAGCAGGTATGCGACCCAATGTGAAAAACACTCCTTGGTTTTTAGTTCAGGACACACCGCAAGGTCGGCTCGAGCGAGTTCTTATCCTCGAGTAAGGTCACGTGATTGGTCACGTGCAGCCAATCGGTCCCGCCTCCTCCAGGAAGCAGGGCGCTGGAAACAAAAGAGCTTTCCCAGCAAGAGCAGCGCTCGCAGTGCTGTAGGGAGAGCAAGAAGCAGGTATGCGACCCAATGTGAAAAACACTCCTTGGTTTTTAGTTCAGGACACACCGCAAGGTCGGCTCGAGCGAGTTCTTATCCTCGAGTAAGGTCACGTGATTGGTCACGTGCAGCCAATCGGTCCCGCCTCCTCCAGGAAGCAGGGCGCTGGAAACAAAAGAGCTTTCCCAGCAAGAGCAGCGCTCGCAGTGCTGTGGGAGAGCAAGAAGCAGGTATGCGACCCAATGTGAAAAACACTCCTTGGTTTTTAGTTCAGGAAACTTGGCTCTCGGATGCCCACGACCCTACCATAGAGCAAGCAACCCCACCGGGGTATGTTTTCTTCAGAAAGCATCCAAAGGAAGGTTTGTGAGGGAGGGAGAGGGGGGGGGGCGGCGGCATCATATGCAAAAAAAAAGCTTGGCATTTACGAAGCTAAAATAGAATGTGACGGATGTGATATCTTGCACGTTAAACTTATCCTGAATTTTAACCACAGTTTTAATTTTGTACTACTCTATAGACCCCCCCACGCCTCCCTCCCCCGGAGATCGGCAAGTTTTAAAGAAGACCTTATAAATATCCTAACCCCCATGCAATCTACTAATTCTGCTCTGGTACTTTTAGGAGATCTGAAACTTTGGAAAGGGCACTCCAAGAACAAAAAAGCCATAGAATTGGAAAAATGTCTAAACAATCACAATATAACTATCCATAATACTTGCCCACCTCCTATTAAGGGGAATACTCTTGATTGGGTGGGGAGTGGTAATATCCTCCTCACCGAATTTATGTATATGGTCTGATCACTTTGCTATTTTATGTCAACTTCAGCTTCTGCCACCTTTAAAAAAACAGCATGAACCGTGGCGTAAAGTTCAAACTAGAAATTATCAGGGCATTAAGGCGGCGGATTTACTAGTTTGTATGACTGCTTTAATGAATAAAACGGAGGATTCAGACGGCCCGACCCCCTCATAACCAGTTACAATGAGGCTATACCTACTATTTTAGACAGACATGCCCCTTTGAAAGTAAGAAACATGAGAGACACCCTAATCACCAGAAATGGTTTTCCTCAGCTTTAGCACAATTAAAAACTAGTAAGAGACAGATGGAACAGGCTTGGCTGAAAGATCAAACCCCAAGTAATAAGGCAGCCTGGAAATTCAAGGAAAAGGAGTACAAGACTAAGATCATTAAAGCAAAGTCTAGCTTTTATAATCAGATAAATGAGGCTGTCAACCAGACAAGAGCTTTTTAGACTTCTTAGATCTTGGGAAAAACCCAGAGCTCTAGATCCTACTATTAAACCTACCAAGGATGACTGCATATAAGCTCAAAAAGCTTTCTCAGAGAAACTGCGGCATGCCCAAAGTAAGATCAGCGAAGACCTGGTAAATCAGATAGCGAGCAAGGAGGGGGGAAATAAGATATATAATATGGAAGATCATAATCAGGGGGCACCTTCTTAGGGGGTTGGGTTTTCTACTATGTCAACTGTAGAAATCCTCGATATGCTCAAAGCTATGGGGCCCACTAGTTGCCTTGCAGACCTCCTCCCCTCTAAGATAATCTTGGAACATAAGGACATCTTTGCGCCATTTCTGTGCAGGTTTGTAAATGCCTCGTTTAGATTGTTATTCCTCATTTAATAAAAGGGGTGGCAGTACCTCTGTTTTAAAAAAGGTGGGTTTGGACCCAAAGGAGGCTGCCAACCTAAGACCTATCACCAACACATTGTTCTTCCTGAAATTGATTGCTAATGTTGCGACTATACAACAACAATCCTACATCACAGCAAGTGGAATCTTGCACAATAAGCAGTCCGGTTTTAGAAGTTTTCATGGCACAGAAACTACTTTACTGGATTTGCAGACTCATATGTTGTCTATGCTGGAGAAGAGCAGATCGGGGCTGCTGGTTTTATTAGACCTTTCGGCAGCTTTCGATCTGCTGGATCATCAAATCTTGTTGGATAGGCTTGCCTTGGTGGAGGCCTTTCAGAGGAGGTGGTCCGATGGTTACATTTATTTTTGGAGAACCGGAGATCAAGGTTCTGTTGGGGTGAAAACTCATCCAAAGAGGAAATTACCACATGCAGAGTTCCTCAGGGGGCATGGTAATATATATATATCATCCCTCTGTGTATAGAACTAGAACTGGGGCTTTTCTTTTCTAACTACGCAGATGACTTCCAGCTGTCGCTTGAGATCAGTGGAAATTATGAGGACCAAGACTATAAAGAGTTGGATGTCGAACAACTGGCTATGCTTAAAGGCTTAAATGCAGCCAAGACTGAGCACATGATATACAGATCACAACATGCCAGAGATAACCTGAATCAGGACTTTGATAGCTTTGTGATTGATGGTAGTCAGATAAGTCACTTCTAGAGTGAACCCTCTTGGCACATACATGGAGGCCAGCCTTAACGGAGGTGCCCATGTAGAGGCGATAGTAAAAACACACCAATTATCACCTCAAAGTGCTAAAACAGGTTGCACCGCTAGTTTCAGAAGAAAATCGGGCAAAACTAGCGAGGCCAGTGATACTGCCACGCCTGGACTACGGTAATGCTCTATTAGGCAGAGCAAATGGAGAGGATATCCAGAAGCTACAAAAAGTACAAAATGCTGAAGTATGTATGGTGTACCGGATGTGTCGAATGAGCCCACCTCTGCAGCTCGGAGGGAGCTGCAGTGGTTGCCTGTCACGGCCAGGGTTCTTTTCAAACTCCAGTACCTCAAGGAAAGGGTGAACATTTACCGACCAAATAGGGATCTTAGATCTTCTAAGGCCGGTCGCCTACAAGTTGACCGTATAAGAAGAGCATGAGGAAACAATGGCGCTTTCCTAGTCCTGGCAGCCCGGGCTTGGAACGAGTTGCCGAAGACCCTTCGTAAGGAGGAGAACCACCTGACCTTTAGTAAACTGTTGAAAAACCAGACTGTTTAAATAAATTGTTTCTGGCCGAGTTGGCTTGCAGTCGCTGGTAGGAATAGCACCTGGATGCCTTCGGGCTTTTGGCGCTTTAGAAATACTCTAACATAACACAACTTTGCACAGGTGAAGCTAATATACATCCTCCTAACTGTTCCAGTTTCTTTCTCTGAGGCTGAGAGAAGCGTTAGTGTTTTGCGACGACTGAAAAACTGTCTGCGTTCAAGTACATCTCATAAAAGACTGAATTATATTGTTCTGCAATACATAAAGATATCCTTCATCTGGTAGAAATACAAGCAATAGCAACATCATTTGCTTGGGAATCTAAAGGATGCAAAGATGCAAAAAAATATATATATCAAAGCCCCCTTACAATAGTTAAACTTAGAGCTTCAAAAAGATGAATCGTACTTTGCTTAGTGAAAATCCCTGCAGTAAGATCACAGATGTTTGAAAGTTAGCTTAAGTAGTTCACGTAGTTCACATATACTTTATTTCTAACACTGTTTTGCTGAACATGTGTTTATAATGAGCTTTTGTTATGTTGGTGAGAAATCTGAAACTTATTGGAAGTGTGACTGTGTTTTTAAAACTGTCATTTCTTTTTATTTTTTAATAACGCTTTAAGGACTGGCACTCGACCCTCTGGCGGTTTGGTTTGTGTTATGTTGTGTTTTATGCAAAGTCCTAAAGGTGTCCCCTGTCGCACCTAGATTTTGTTGCTCTCCTACGCCCCTGTTGCAGAGGTCAGCAAAGCCCCCTCTCCCGTTGCTGCTCAACAGCTCCTGGTCCCTCAGTGACTCCTCACTTTTAAAAGGGGTCTCACGGGCAGCACACTGAAATGCATCTATAATTGGCGCTTACTGCTGTCGGCTGTCCCCAGACCGATGCATCCTCTCCGGTGCCACTCAGATTTTGCTGCTACTGCTGTGTCCATCTGAAGTGTGCTCCTGTTCAGCAGGCGTTGCAGACCGCCGAGGGAGATTTTTAACATACTTTTTCTCTGTGATTCCTGTTGAGTAATTTTATGTTTGGATATTCGTTCATGCAGACTTGATCTAATGCTCTCACTTATACAGTCCCACTCCACAATTCAGTGCAAAGAACAGACCGTGAAGAAGCCAAAAATCAAAATGTATTTAAAAGATAGTTTCAACTAACTGGGTCTCCAGCTTTACCCTGGAGACAACTAAATTATTGTAGGTATTCAAAACAAATGCAAACAAAATGAAATGTTACCTGGCTGTATGAATCTCACTTCTATAAAACCACAAAGACATCCACTTTCGAACATTCACTTTGTATTCCCTGTGTATTATATTCTACAAATACTAGACCTTCAATATATTTCTATCTGCTCAGATTACTTTTGGGTAGCGTTTCACAAGGTACAAATGTATGCATTTTTGTATTTCAGCAATCCCTTGGCACTTGCTTTTCTCCAGTATGAAGACCAGTATGGTACCAGAGAGGAGCTGCCTAACATTTATCTTCATTTTTCCAAATGATTATTTTTTGCCAGCATCGAAAGAAATATGGTGTCAGAGAAAAATGACTTAATTCAGAACAATTCATTTTTTTCACTTAACGGTGCTGTACATGTGTGATGTTATAAATGCTTGGATTGTGCATAAGCCATTAAGCAAAGACTTGCATACATAAGTTTCGAGGGGATTGGGTCCTCCGACGTATTCCATATCTTTGACAGTAATCACCACAGCTGTGCTGCTTCGGAAAATCTTCTGCGTCCTACGTCGATGCGACGTCCCCAAGGACCTCCTCCGATGGCCGACGTCACCCGATGTGATAAGTAGGACGCATGACGCCCGTAGCCTCAGTTCCGTTTTTTCCGCGAATGTGTTCACTTTGTGAATCTCGGTACGCCTCGACTCTGGAGTTTCTGTTGTAATCTTCTCGGTTCTTTCAACCTGTTCGGTTTTGTGAAAAAGCCTGTTCGTGACGATGTCTACCTCGTCTTCAACCCCGCGTCCGGGCTTCAAAAAATGCGGGGAGTGTGGGTCCAAGATGTCGGTAACGGACTCGCACAACGCCTGCCTCTGGTGCCTTGGGGAGGCCCACGACACGGACGACTGTGTCGACTGCCAGTCGCTCACGGCCAAGGCCTTGCGGGAGCGCAAGAAGAAGTTGTCAGTAGGGAGGGTGTCTAAGCCCCGGAAGTCGAGGTCTGCGGGGCTTTCGACGGATGAATCGAGAGGCGACTCTCCGCGTCATCGTCAGAGGTCCAGTGGGTCTCCTTCCAGGAGTTGGTCTAGCCACTCCTCTGCCTCTTCGAGGCATTCCCGGAAGCGCCGGCATCAGTCGCCTTCCCCGTCCTCTTCCGAGGACTCTGCCCATCGGTGGGTCGCTTATCCCACAATGCAAGCGACACCGGAGGAATGGGCTTCCTTCGGGAAGAAGATGTTAGCGATTCTCGAATCGCAGGGCACCGGTCCGTCCGCGCCTCCAAGTGGGGTCGGTCATGATCGGTCGAGAGACACCGCTCGCACGCCTTCGGGCTCGGGTGGTTGGCACGGTTCACGGGAGAGGTCCCGCTTGGACAAGGGTAACCGTTCTCACCATGCCCGTTCCAGATCCCGGTCCTCGACGCGCTCGAGGCCGCGTGATCCTGTGCAGTCTTCGAGGAAGACGTTGACGCCTGTGGCGCCGAGGTCGTCTACGGCCTCTCTCGAGGCTCCGCTTCCGAGGGGGTCGTCAACGCTGTCGGCGCCTAGGTCGTCGAAGGACACGCTCGGAGCTCTGGCTTCGAGGCCTGTGTCGACGCCGTCGATGCTGGTGGCGCTGCGGCTGACGTCGACGCCGATTCACTCGACGCCGATTCTCTCGGCGCCGATTCGTTCGGCTCCCTCAACGCCTTTCGAGGCGGTGGTGTCAGAGGGGCCCCGTGGCACGGTGGAAGCCCCTAGAAAGACTCTGGCTAAGGTCAGGCATAGCTTTGGTCCCCAGGTGTCTTTCTCTCACCGCCTGGAGTACATTTCAGAGGTTGATGAGGGCTCTGATGAGGCTTGGTTCCGGATACGGTGCCAGATGAGCTTCTCTCGGGCCATAGCCAATTTGAAGACCTGAGGCAGTCACTGCATGATGCCAGTGAACTGGACACCTCTCCGGAGGTGGAGTTTTGTAGGCCTCAGCCTGGCACTCATGCCGATTCTTCGTACCGGCACCTTATGTCTCGGGTCACCGAGTACTTGGGATGGTCGGCTCCCCCAGAGGAGTTTGTTCAGGATGATCTTACGGACATCCTCGATCTTGGTCCCCCCACTGACCCGGTACTGTCGTTTCATATGGCTCTTCAGAGAAGAGTAGCGGCGGCTTGGACTGCTCCGGAGAGTCTCCCGGCAGTGGGCAAGTCTTTGTCGCGAAAATACCGTCCAGCTAGTAGCGATCCCTGCTACTTGTCCAGGCACCGAGCTCCGGAGAGTTTGGTGGTGCAGGCGGCTATGGCCCCGGCAAAGCAGGCGTCGTATCCTGCCATGCCTCCGGATAGGGACAACAAACGTTTTGATGGCTGGGCGAAGAAAATGTTTTCTTCAGTGGGTATGGTGCTTCAGGCGGCCAACTCCGTATGTGCCTTGTCTCGTTTCACACACACTCTGTGGAACTGTGTTGCATTAGCGGCTGTATATATTCCCGAAGGGGACAAACAGGATGGTTTCCTTGCTATGGTCCAGGATGGCAAGGATGCCATGTGTGAGGCCGTTCAGTCGGGTTCGGACATGGCAGATTGCGTCAGCCGGTCCATGGCGGCGAGCACCGTAATATGCAGGTTTGCGTGGTTGCGGAAGTCGGGGTTCGCTCCTGATGTACAGTCCTGGCTCCTCAACATGCCCTTTGACGGTGAACATCTTTTTGGCAGCAAGGCTGACGAGAGCCTTGAGAGGTTGCAGACCTCCAAAGCTGCAGCGAAGTCATTGGGCGCTGCAGTTCGACAACCTCCGCCTTTTCGTCCTAGGTGCCTGTAGCAGAGACGAACAAGGGGTGGTATTCCCCTTATTTTTTGATTTCCAAGAAAGACGGGGGATTGAGACCCATCATGGACTTGCGCGGTTTGAACAAACTCCTCAGGAAGGACAAGTTCAAGATGGTTACTCTCTCCCAAGTCCTCCAGGCCCTTCAACTTCAGGACTGGTTGGTGTCTCTCGACCTCAAGGACACTTATTTTCATGTGCCGATACATCCAAAGCACAAGAAGTACCTGAGGTTCGTGGTTGGTGACTCGCACTTTCAGTTTCGGGTCCTGCCATTCGGATTGACCTCCGCCCTGAGGGTCTTCACCAAGCTCATCGTAGTGGTGGCAGCGCACCTCAGGAAAGGCGGGATTCACGTCTACCCCTACCTGGACGATTGGTTTCCCAGGGCGCGCTCTCCCGAGCAAGTCCTGGATCATCTCTCAGTCACCTGCCACTCCCTCCACAAGCTTGGCTTCTCACTCAACTTAAAGAAGTCCCATTTGACACCAACTCGGAGGCTCCAGTACATCGGAGCAGTGATCGACACGTCCCTGGGGCAGTGTTTTCCTTCCCAGGTGAGGGTTCATCACATTCAGCAGATGATGCACAAGTTTCAACTTGCCCAGACTCTCCCAGCGTTCGAGTTCTTGAGACTGTTCGGCCTCATGGCATCCTGCATTCTTCTGGTGCCGGAGGCCAGGTTGCGGATGAGATCTTTGCAATGGGCACTCAAGCTCCAGTGGTCTCAGTCCTCCGGCAGGATGTCGGCCCCTGTTCAGGTGCCGTCTTCGGTCGCCAAAGGACCTTCTGTGGTGGGCCGACGAAGGCAATCTGATGAAGGGGGCTCCGTTTTGGCTTGCCTGGCCGGAGGTGACGATCGTGACGGACGCATCCCTCAAGGGATGGGGAGCTCATGCCATCGAGTTGACAGTCAGCGGTCGTTGGTCTCCGTCGGAGTCCAGACTCCATATCAATCTGTTGGAGCTGAGGGCCGTCAGGCTAGCCCTGAAGGGTTTTCTGCCGACTGTGCGAGGAAAGAGTGTCCTGATCCTGACGGACAACACAGTGGCCATGCACTACCTCAAGAAAAAGGGGGGGCAGCGTAACTTCCTCTGTGCAGGGAGGCGATGCAGCTCGAGTTCTGGGCCATCCAGCAGGAAGTTTCGATCTCGGCTGTTCATCTGGCCGGAGATGACAACGAGACGGCGGACGCTCTGAGCAGGCAGAGCACGATCTCTCACGAGTGGGAGCTGGCTCAGGAGATTCTCATGGAGATCTTCGCCCTTTGGGGGACCCCTCAAGTGGATCTCTTCGCCTCCAGTGTTAACCGGATGTGCGAAAGGTTCTGCTCGCGAGAATTTCCTCCAAAAGTAGCCTTAGGAGACGCGTTCGTGGTGGAGTGGTCATTTCCACTGCTGTACGCGTTTCCTCCAGTCCCCGTCATCCCGCAAGTACTGCGGAGGTTACGGAGGTTCGGTTCCCAGATGATCCTCATTGCTCCGGCGTGGGCCCGGAGGACGTGGTACCCGGACCTTCTCGACTTGTCCATCTGTCCTCCACGTCGTTTTCCTTACCGAGACGATCTGCTCTCACGGGAGGGGGGGTCAGGTTCTCCATCCAGAGATCAGATCCCTCAACCTTCACGCTTGGCTTCTGAAAGGTTGAGGTATAAGGATTGGGACCTCCTTGAAGACGTGTTGGAGGTGTTGCTCTCGGCCAGACGGCCAGCAACAAAGTCTCTGTACCATTGCCGTTGGCGTAAATTCTGCGACTGGTGCAGAGTTAAGAATGTGGATCCTTTTGAATGTGACATTCCCATGGTTCTGTCTTTTTTGCTTTCTTTGGCCCACAGGGGCTTGCAAGTGGGTACCATTAAAGGTTATCTGGCGGCGCTGTCCATATTTAAGTGCTCGTCTGAAGAATGTTCCTATTTTAAGATTTCTTTAATTTCTCAGTTTTTGAAAGGGCTCATTAATGTGTTCACTATGTCAACTTTTCTGGTGCCCGGTTGGGATTTGAACCTTGTTCTTAAGTTTCTTATGGGTGCTCCGTTTGAGCCTTTGCATTCTTGCCCTTTGAGATTGTTGACTCTTAAAACTGTGTTTTTGGTTGCGGTTACTTCCGCTCGTCACTGTGTTTCAGAAGGACAGGGTTGTCCTTCGAGTTTGTCCTTCCTTTCTTTCGAAGGTGGTTTCGGAATTTCATTTGGGACAGAAGGTTGCTCTTCTGGCATTCTATCCTCCTCCACATCCTGGTAAGGAAGAGGAGAGGCTCCATAGGCTTGATCCTAGGAGAACGTTGAGCTTTTATATTGCACGCATTTCCCGGGTCAGAGTGGACGATCAACTCTTCATTGGTTACGCTGGAAAGCGTTTGGGACAAGCTGTGACGAAACAGACTTTGTCTCGTTGGATTATTTTGGCTATCTCCGAGTGTTACCGCTTGGCGGGTAAGGACCCACCGGCTGGCTTGTGGGCCCATTCTACCAGGGGTATGGCTGAATCTACTGCCCTCCAGAGGGGTGTTCCTATTCGTAACATCTGTGATGCAGCTACCTGGGCTTCCGTACATACTTTTGTACGTCACTACTCCCTCGATTCCATCCGAGGACAGGATCTGGCCTTTGGCAAGGCAGTCCTTTATTCCGCAATTTGATTGGGCATGCTAAATTTGTGTTCTAAATTATTTTCCCACCTCCTTGCTTTGGGAGTCTGTCAAAGATATGGAATACGTCGGAGGACCTAATCCCCTCGAAGAACAAGTTACTCTCTTACCTGGTAATGTTCTTTCGATGGGATGGTCCGACGACGTATTCCATATCGCTCCCTCCCTACCTTCCCCGCTGCAGAATTTCTTATGCGATTGCAGCTTACGTTTCCGCAAGGCCTTGTGTGTCTGACTGGCAGAAGACTGGTGGCACACATTCTGGGGGAAAAAACTACAACTGAGGCTACGGGCGTCTTGCGTCATACTTATCACATCGGGTGACGTCGGCTGTCGGAGGAGGTCCTCGGGGACGGCGCATCGACGTCCTCGATGTAGGACGCAGGCGCCGAAAATTTTCCGAAGCAGCACAGCTGTGGTGATTACTGTCAAAGATATGGAATACGTCGTCGGACCATCCCATCGAAAGAACGTTACCTGGTAAGAGAGTAACTTGTTCTTCTATAAATTGAAATTCAAAATTGCTTTCCATTAATGTATTCACCATGTTTGAACCCACATGTATACTGGGTTCTCAATACACCTGGATGCGCTTTTCTTGAAATATTTATAAGTGACTTTCGCTCAATATGACAGTACTGCTTGCAATATGTACATGTCTGTGTGTGCAGCTTTCCTTGAACATGAATGTATTTCTTTTAATCTTGATGCATGCCTGGCTTTAAAGAGGCCTGCATATAATGCTTTCAATCTTTTTATACTTGGGGCTGGCGATGTACTATTCTTCAGTAAGACATACCTAGTTGAACAGCCCCTTCTCTTACTCATTACACCTAACTCTGCCTATGCATTGAAACACAAGGAAATGCAGAGGATTTGCACTTCACACATTTCTTAATGAATAGAAATAATTCTTTCAGCATGCATTTCGTTGCGCAAACATCCAGTCAAAAACGACTGGCAGCATTATCTGCATGATGTCTCTTTGACGATAGTGGGGTCATGATTTCATTATGATCTAAATGACTCACCACTGGCTTTAACCACAAATTATATTTGCAAATAATACTTTTACAATGGCAATCCCACTTTAAAATGACAGCCAGATGCTTTCAGATTTGGATGTAGCTTTTCACTGCAAAGCGGGGAGTGGCCCTTAAAGAAACCATGTCTCGCTTTGTATTTGATATATATATTACATGGCCATGGTAGTGGCGATTTAGTTATGGCTAAGTTGCTGTTTCCATAGGAAGAGCACTTTTTGGGCGGCTTATAACTTCGCTCCCCCTGGACAAATCCTCATCAAACTTTGCAAAAAGAGTATATGGCCAACTCTGAAAGTTTGGTGAGGTTTGGTCCAGGGGGGCAAAGTTATAGGGGGGGTCCCAAAACTTTTTTTTCCCCATAGACATAATGGGAAAAAACTTTGCTCACGCCTACAGCCCAAACTGCTGGACGGATTTACACCAAATTTGCATCGGGAGCGGCGGCTTGGTCCCGAAAGCGTGCTTTTTCTTTTTGGTGTAAATCCTTCCAGTAGTTTTTTAAAAAAAGACAAAAATGTAAGTGAAAAAAATTAGTGATATCTGTGTCCGCTTCGTGGACACACTTCCCTTTTCGCTCCGCGGACAGGACGGGGATTGGGCAAGCGACTTGCGTGATGTCCACGGACATCTGACCTGCTCTCCCATTGGCTGCAGTAAGGCGTGCAGTGCGTCTCATTTTCAGAGACGCCCGCCATCTTAGTTTATTGTTCATATATTGGTATCTGTGGCAAGCTCTGCGGTGACTTCAGACTTCACAAGTGAATATCACAATGTAACAAGCGAAAATTCCGATGCGATAAGATCAGAGGACAGTGGGGCCTCCAATGCTGCTGTATGAGGTTCATGTGGATTACACTTCCTGAACATCCCAGGCTGCTGCAGACTTGCAGGAGACACGCCATCGTACACGGTGGCCTGCGGAGGACCGAGGAGCGGATATCCCGTTCCCCCCCACCCCCGCTCATTACCCGTGTCTCCCTCCTGTACACCCCACCCCCCGCTCATGCCCCGTGTCTCCCTCCTGTACCCCCACCCCCCGCTTATGCCCCATGTCTCCCTCCTGTACCCCCCAACCCCTGCTCATGCCCGTGTCTCCCCTGTTCCCCCCACCCCCGCTCATGCCCCGTGTCTCCCTCGTGTTCCCCCCACCCCTGCTGTTGCCACGTCTCTCCTGTTCCCCCCCACCCCCCGATCATGCCCCGTGTCTTCCCCCTGTTCCCCCCGCTCATGCCCTGTCTCCCTCCTGTTGCCCCCCACCCCCTGCTCATGCCCCGTGTCTCTCTCCTGTTACCCCCACCCCGACTCATGCCCCGTGTCTCCCTCGTGTTCCCCCACCCCCCGCTCATGCCCCGTCTCCCTGTTGTTGCCCCCACCCCCCGCTCATGCCCCCTGTCTCCCTCTTGTTGCCCCCCACCCCCCGCTCATGCCCCGTGTCTCCCTCGTGTTCCCCCCACCCCCGCTCATGCCCCGTGTCTCCCTGCTGTTGCCCACCACCCCCGGCTCATGCCCCGTGTCTCTCCTGTTGCCCCCCACCCCTTGGTCATGCCCCGTGTCTCCCTGCTGTTGCCCCGCAGCCCCTGCTCATGCCCCGTGTCTCCCTGCTGTTGCCCCCCAGCCCCTGCTCATGCCCCGTGTCTCTCTCCTGTTACCCCCACCCCCTCTCATGCCCCGTGTCTCCCTCATGTTCCCCCCGCCCCCGCTCATGCCCTGTGTCTCCCTCCTGTTGCCCCCCACCCCCCGCTCATGCCCCGTGTCTCTCTCCTGTTACCCCCACCCCCCACTCATGCCCCGTGTCTCCCTCGTGTTCCCCCACCCCCCGCTCATGCCCCCTGTCTCCCTGTTGTTGCCCCCACCCCCCGCTCATGCCCCCTGTCTCCCTCTTGTTGCCCCCCACCCCCCGCTCATGCCCCGTGTCTCCCTCGTGTTCCCCCCACCCCCGCTCATGCCCCGTGTCTCCCTGCTGTTGCCCACCACCCCCGGCTCATGCCCCGTGTCTCTCTCCTGTTGCCCCCCACCCCTTGGTCATGCCCCGTGTCTCCCTGCTGTTGCCCCGCAGCCCCTGCTCATGCCCCGTGTCTCCCTGCTGTTGCCCCCCAGCCCCTGCTCATGCCCCGTGTCTCTCTCCTGTTACCCCCACCCCCTCTCATGCCCCGTGTCTCCCTCATGTTCCCCCCGCCCCCCGCTCATGCCCCGTGTCTCCCTGCTGTTGCCCCCCAGCCCCTGCTCATGCCCCGTGTCTCTCTCCTGTTACCCCCACCCCCTCTCATGCCCCGTGTCTCCCTCATGTTCCCCCCGCCCCCCGCTCATGCCCTGTGTCTCCCTGCTGTTGCCCCCCACCCACCGCTCATGCCCCGTGTCTCCCTCGTGTTCCCCCAACCCCTGCTCATGCCCCGTGTCTCCCTCTTGGTCCCCCCCACCCCCCGCTCATGCCCCATGTCTCCCTCTTGTTGCCCCCCGCTCATGCCCCGGGTCTCTCTCCTGTTACCCCCACCCCCTGCTCATGCCCCGTGTCTCCCTCGTGTTCCCCCCACCCCCCGCTCATGCCCCGTGTCGCCCTGCTGTTGTCCCCCACCCCCGCTCATGCCCCGTTTAGTTTAGTTTAGTTTGTTTATTTATAAAGCGCGTCCGAACCCTCAGGTAGCTGGGCGCATAATCATGTGCACAGCAGAGTTACATATCGTTACACGAACATCATAATACAACAGACAGAGCATACATTAGTCCAGGCTCTGAATGTTTACATATAAGAGTAGAATATACCGAGAAGAGTATGTACAGAGAATAGGCACAAAATAGTTACAGTGGTGAGTGAGGACCAGGTTACAGGTTGGTCCTGAATAGGCTGTAGATAGAGTAAACATTACTGCAGGTAGAGAGCGGCAGCTGGCCAGTCGTGTTGGTGAGAGTCTAGATGTTTAGGCAAATAGCCATGATTTTACCATGGCTCTGAATGGCCAGAACGCGTTTTTCGATCTAATTGTAGGAGGGAGGGTGTTCCAACATTGTGCTGCGAGCACTTGCCTCCCTCTTGTTGCCCCCCACCCCCCACTCATGCCCTGTGTCTCCCTCGTGTTCCCCCCACCCCCGCTCATACCCCGTGTCTCCCTCGTGTTCCCCCCACCCCTGCTCATGCCCCGTGTCTCCCTGCTGTTGCCCCCCACCCCCTGCTCATGCCCCGTGTCTCTCTCCTGTTGCCCCCCACCCCCTGGTCATGCCTCGTGTCTCCCTGCTGTTGCCCTCCACCCCCGGTCATGCCCCGTGTCTCCCTGCTGTTGCCCCCCACCCCCTGCTCAAGCCCCGTGTCTCTCTCCTGTTCCCCCCACCCCCTCTCATGCCCCGTGTTTCCCTCGTGTTCCCCCACCCCTCGCTCATGCCCCGTGTCTCTCTCCTGTTACCCCCCACCCCCCTCTCATGCCCCGTGTCTCTCTCCTGTTACCCCCCACCCCCTTCTCATGCCCCGTGTCTCCCTTCTGTTGCTCCCCCACCCCCCTCTCATGCCCCGTGTCTCCCTTCTGTTGCCCCCACCCCCCGGTCATGCCCCATGTCTCCCTGCTGTTGCCCCCCAACCCCTGCTCATGCCCCGTGTCTCTCTCCTGTTACCCCCACCTCCCGCTCATGCCCCGTGTCTCCCTCGTGTTCCCCCCACCCCCCGCTCATGCCCCGTGTCTCTTGCTGTTGCCCCCCAACCCCCGCTCATTCTCTGTCTCCCTGCTGTTGCCCCCCACCCCCCGCTCATGCCCCATGTCTCTCCTGTTGGCCCCCACCCCCGCTCATGCCCCATGTCTCTCCTGTTGCCCCCCACCCCCTGCTCATGCCCCGTGTCTCTCTCCTGTTGCCCCCCACTCCCCGCTCATGCCCCGTGTCTCCCTGCTGTTGCCCCCACCCCCTGCTCATGCCCCATGTCTCTCTCCTGTTACCCCCCACCCCCTTCTCATGCCCCGTGTCTCCCTTCTGTTGCTCCCCCGCCCCCCTCTCATGCCCCGTGTCTCCCTTCTGTTGCCCCCACCCCCCGGTCATGCCCCATGTCTCCCTGCTGTTGCCCCCAACCCCTGCTCATGCCCCGTGTCTCTCTCCTGTTACCCCCACCTCCCGCTCATGCCCCGTGTCTCCCTCATGTTCCCCCCACTCCCGCTCATGCCCCGTGTCTCTTGCTGTTGCCCCCCAACCCCCGCTCATTCTCCGTGTCTCCCTGCTGTTGCCCCCCACCCCCCGCTCATGCCCCATGTCTCTCCTGTTGGCCCCCGCTCATGCCCCATGTCTCTCCTGTTGCCCCCCACCCCCCGCTCATGCCCCGTGTCTCTCTCCTGTTGCCCCCCACCCCCCGCTCATGCCCCGTGTCTCCCTGCTGTTGCCCCCACCCCCTGCTCATGCCCCGTGTCTCTCTCCTGTTGCCCCCCACCCCCTGCTCATGCCCCGTGTCTCTCTCCTGTTGCCCCCCATCCCCCGGTCATGCCCTGTCTCCCTCGTGTTCTCCCCACCCCCGCTCATGCCCCGTGTCTCCCTCGTGTTCCCCCCACCCCCCGCTCATGCCCCGTGTCTCCCTGCTGTTGCCCCCAACCCCTGCTCATGCCCCGTGTCTCTCTCCTGTTGCCCCCCACCCCCTGCTCATGCCCCGTGTCTCTCTCCTGTTGCCCCCCATCCCCCGGTCATGCCTTGTGTCTCCCTGCTGTTGCCCTCCACCCCCGGTCATGCATCGTGTCTCCCTGCTGTTGCCCCCCACCCCCTGCTCATGCCTCGTGTCTCTCTCCTGTTACCCCCACCCCCTCTCATGCCCCGTGTCTCCCTCGTGTTCCCCCCACCCCCGCTCATGCCCCGTGTCTCTCGCCTGTTGCCCCCCCACCCCCTCTCATGCCCCGTGTCTCTCTCCTGTTACCCCCCACCCCCCTCTCATGCCCCGTGTCTCCCTTCTGTTGCTCCCCCACCCCCTCTCATGCCCCGTGTCTCCCTGCTGTTGCCCCCCAACCCCCGCTCATGCCCCGTGTCTCTCTCCTGTTACCCCCACCTCCCGCTCATGTCCCGTGTCTCCCTCGTGTTCCCCCCACCCCCGCTCATGCCCCGTGTCTCCCTTCTGTTGCTCCCCCAACCCCCTCTCATGCCCCATGTCTCCCTGCTGTTGCCCCCCAACCCCCGCTCATGCCCCGTGTCTCTCTCCTGTTACCCCCACCTCCTGCTCATGTCCCGTGTCTCCCTCGTGTTCGCCCCACCCCCCGCTCATGCCCCGTTTCTCTTGCTGTTGCACCCCACCCCCCGCTCATTCTCCGTGTCTCCCTTCTGTTGCTCCACCATCCCCCTCTCATGCCCCGTGTCTCCCTTCTGTTGCCCCCACCCCCCGGTCATGCCCCATGTCTCCCTGCTGTTGCCCCCCAACCCCTGCTCATGCCCCATGTCTCTCTCCTGTTACCCCCACCTCCCGCTCATGCCCCGTGTCTCCCTCGTGTTACCCCCACCCCCCGCTCATGCCCCGTGTCTCTTGCTGTTGCCCCCCAACCCCCGCTCATTCTCCTGTCTCCCTGCTGTTGCCCCCCACCCCCTGCTCATGCCCCATGTCTCTCCTGTTGGCCCCCACCCCCGCTTATGCCCCATGTCTCTCCTGTTGCCCCCCACCCCCCGCTCATGCCCCGTGTCTCTCTCCTGTTGCCCCCCACACCCCGCTGATGCCCCGTGTCTCCCTCTTGTTGCCCCCCACCCCCGCTCATGCCCTGTCTCCCTCGTGTTCTCCCCACCCCCGCTCATGCCCCGTGTCTCCCTCGTGTTCCCCCCGCTCATGCCCCGTGTCTCCCTCGTGTTCCCCCCACCCCCTGCTCATGCCCCGTGTCTCTCTCCTGTTGCCCCCCACCCCCTGCTCATGCCCCGTGTCTCTCTCCTGTTGCCCCCCACCCCCCGGTAATGCCTCGTGTCTCCCTGCTGTTGCCCTCCACCCCTGGTCATGCCCCGTGTCTCCCTGCTGTTGCCCCCTGCTCATGCCTCGTGTCTCTCTCCTGTTGCCCCCCAACCCCCTCTCATGCCCTGTGTCTCTCTCCTGTTGCCCCCACCCCTGGTCATGCCCCGTGTCTCCCTGCTGTTGCCCCCCACCCCCCGGTGATGCCCCGTGTCTCCCTGCTGTTGCCCCCCACTCATGCCCCGTGTCTGCCTGCTGTTGCCCCCCACCCATGCCCTGTGTCTCTCTCCTGTTATCCCCCACCCCAGTCATGCCCCGTGTCTCCCTGCTGTTGCCCCCCGCTCATGCCCGTGTCTCTCTCCTGTTGCCCCCCCACCCCCTGGTCATGCCCTGTGTCACCCTGCTGTTGCCCCCCACCCCCGCTCATGCCCCGTGTCTCTCTCCTGTTCCCCCCCACCCCCCGCTCATGCCCCGTGTCTCCCTGCTGTTGCCCCCTGCTCATGCCTCGTGTCTCTCTCCTGTTACCCCCACCCCCTCTCATGCCCCGTGTCTCCCTCGTGTTCCCCCCACCCCCGCTCATGCCCCGTGTCTCTCTCCTGTTACCCCCACCCCCGCTCATGCCCCGTGTCTCTCTCCTGTTACCCCCACCCCCTCTCATGCCCCGTGTCTCTCTCCTGTTACCCCCCTCTCATGCCCCGTGTCTCCCTTCTGTTGCTCCCCCACCCCCTCTCATGCCCCGTGTCTCCCTGCTGTTGCCCCGCAACCCCCGCTCATGCCCCGTGTCTCTCTCCTGTTACCCCCACCTCCCGCTCATATCCCGTGTCTCCCTCGTGTTCCCCCCACCCCTGCTCATGCCCCATGTCTCCCTGCTGTTGCCCCCCAACCCCCGCTCATGCCCCGTGTCTCTCTCCTGTTACCCCCACCTCCTGCTCATGTCCCGTGTCTCCCTCGTGTTCGCCCCACCCCCCGCTCATGCCCCGTTTCTCTTGCTGTTGCACCCCACCCCCCGCTCATTCTCCGTGTCTCCCTTCTGTTGCTCCACCATCCCCCTCTCATGCCCCGTGTCTCCCTTCTGTTGCCCCCACCCCCCGGTCATGCCCCATGTCTCCCTGCTGTTGCCCCCCAACCCCTGCTCATGCCCCATGTCTCTCTCCTGTTACCCCCACCTCCCGCTCATGCCCCGTGTCTCCCTCGTGTTACCCCCACCCCCCGCTCATGCCCCGTGTCTCTTGCTGTTGCCCCCCAACCCCCGCTCATTCTCCTGTCTCCCTGCTGTTGCCCCCCACCCCCTGCTCATGCCCCATGTCTCTCCTGTTGGCCCCCACCCCCGCTTATGCCCCATGTCTCTCCTGTTGCCCCCCACCCCCCGCTCATGCCCCGTGTCTCTCTCCTGTTGCCCCCCACACCCCGCTGATGCCCCGTGTCTCCCTCTTGTTGCCCCCCACCCCCGCTCATGCCCTGTCTCCCTCGTGTTCTCCCCACCCCCGCTCATGCCCCGTGTCTCCCTCGTGTTCCCCCCGCTCATGCCCCGTGTCTCCCTCGTGTTCCCCCCACCCCCTGCTCATGCCCCGTGTCTCTCTCCTGTTGCCCCCCACCCCCTGCTCATGCCCCGTGTCTCTCTCCTGTTGCCCCCCACCCCCCGGTAATGCCTCGTGTCTCCCTGCTGTTGCCCTCCACCCCTGGTCATGCCCCGTGTCTCCCTGCTGTTGCCCCCTGCTCATGCCTCGTGTCTCTCTCCTGTTGCCCCCCAACCCCCTCTCATGCCCTGTGTCTCTCTCCTGTTGCCCCCACCCCTGGTCATGCCCCGTGTCTCCCTGCTGTTGCCCCCCACCCCCCGGTGATGCCCCGTGTCTCCCTGCTGTTGCCCCCCACTCATGCCCCGTGTCTGCCTGCTGTTGCCCCCCACCCATGCCCTGTGTCTCTCTCCTGTTATCCCCCACCCCAGTCATGCCCCGTGTCTCCCTGCTGTTGCCCCCCGCTCATGCCCGTGTCTCTCTCCTGTTGCCCCCCCACCCCCTGGTCATGCCCTGTGTCACCCTGCTGTTGCCCCCCACCCCCGCTCATGCCCCGTGTCTCTCTCCTGTTCCCCCCCACCCCCCGCTCATGCCCCGTGTCTCCCTGCTGTTGCCCCCTGCTCATGCCTCGTGTCTCTCTCCTGTTACCCCCACCCCCTCTCATGCCCCGTGTCTCCCTCGTGTTCCCCCCACCCCCGCTCATGCCCCGTGTCTCTCTCCTGTTACCCCCACCCCCGCTCATGCCCCGTGTCTCTCTCCTGTTACCCCCACCCCCTCTCATGCCCCGTGTCTCTCTCCTGTTACCCCCCTCTCATGCCCCGTGTCTCCCTTCTGTTGCTCCCCCACCCCCTCTCATGCCCCGTGTCTCCCTGCTGTTGCCCCCCAACCCCCGCTCATGCCCCGTGTCTCTCTCCTGTTACCCCCACCTCCCGCTCATATCCCGTGTCTCCCTCGTGTTCCCCCCACCCCTGCTCATGCCCCGTGTCTCCCTTCTGTTGCTCCCCCAACCCCCTCTCATGCCCCATGTCTCCCTGCTGTTGCCCCCCAACCCCCGCTCATGCCCCGTGTCTCTCTCCTGTTACCCCCACCTCCCGCTCATGTCCCGTGTCTCCCTCGTGTTCCCCCCACCCCCCGCTCATGCCCCGTTTCTCTTGATGTTGCCCCCCACCCCCGCTCATTCTCCCTGTCTCCCTGCTGTTGCCCCCCACCCCCGCTCATTCTCCGTGTCTCCCTGCTGTTGCCCCCCACCCCCCGCTCATGCCCCATGTCTTTCCTGTTGCCCCCCACCCCCCGCTCATGCCCCATGTCTCCCTGCTGTTGCCCCCACCCCCTGCTCATGCCCCATGTCACTCTACTGTTGCCCCCCCCTGCTCATGCCCCGTGTCTCTCCCGGTACCCCCCACCCCCGCTCATGCCCCGTGTCTCCCTTGTGTTCCCCCCACCCCCCGCTTATGCCCCGTGTCTCCCTGCTGTTGCCCCCCACCCTCCGCTCATGCCCCGTGTCTCCCTGCTGTTGCCCCCCACCCCCTGCTCATGCCCCGTGTCTCTCTCCTGTTATCCCCCACCCCCCGCTCATGCTCCATGTCTCTCTCCTGTTACCCCCCACCCCCTGCTCATGCCCCGTGTCTCTCTCCTGTTACCCCCCCACCCCCGCTCATGCCCCATGTCTCCCTCCTGTTACCCCCCACCCCCGGTCATGCCCCGTGTCTCTCTCCTGTTGCCCCCCCGCTCATGCCCCGTGTCTCTCTCCTGTTACCCCCCACCCCCGCTCATGCCCCGTGTCTCTCTCCTGTTACCCCCACTCCCCGCTCATGCCCCGTGTCTCCCTGCTGTTGCCCCCCACCCCCGCTCATGCCCGTGTCTCCCTGCTGTTGCCCCCCGCTCATGCCCCGTGTCTCCTTGCTGTTGCACCCCCCCCGCTCATGCCTCGTGTCTCTCTCCTGGTGCCCCCACCCCCGCTCATGCCCCGTGTCTCTCTCCTGTTGCCCCCCACCCCCCGTGTCTCTCTCCTGTTGCCCCCCACCCCTCTCTCATGCCCCGTGTCTCTCTCCTGTTGCCCCCACCCCCGGTCATGCCCCGTGTCTCCCTGCTGTTGCCCCCCACCCCCCGGTCATGCCCCGTGTCTCCCTGCTGTTGCCCCCCACTCATGCCCCGTGTCTGCCTGCTGTTGCCCCCCACCCATGCCCCGTGTCTCTCTCCTGTTACCCCCCACCCCAGTCATGCCCCGTGTCTCCCTGCTGTTGCCCCCCGCTCATGCCCGTGTCTCTCTCCTGTTGCCCCCACCCCCGCTCATGCCCCGTGTCTCTCTCCTGTTCCCCCCACCCCCCGCTCATGCCCCGTGTCTCCCTGCTGTTTCCCCCACCCCCCGCTCATGCCCCGTGTCTCTCTCCTGTTACCCCCACCCCCTCTCATGCCCTGTGTCTCTCTCCTGTTGCCCCCCACCCCCGGTCATGCCCTGTGTCTCCCTTCTGTTGCCCCCCACCCCCGCTCATGCCCCATGTCTCCCTTGTGTTCCCCCCACCCCCCGCTTATGCCCCGTGTCTCCCTGCTGTTGCCCCCCACCCTCCGCTCATGCCCCGTGTCTCCCTGCTGTTGCCCCCCACCCCCTGCTCATGCCCTGTGTCTCTCTCCTGTTATCCCCCACCCCCGCTCATGCCCCATGTCTCTCTCCTGTTACCCCCACCCCCTGCTCATGCCCCGTGTCTCTCTCCTGTTACCCCCCCCACCCCCGCCCCGTGTCTCTCTCCTGTTGCCCCCCGCTCATGCCCCGTGTCTCTCTCCTGTTACCCCCACCCCCCGCTCATGACCCGTGTCTCCCTGCTGTTGCCCCCACCCCCCGCTCATGCCCCGTGTCTCTCTCCTGGTGCCCCCACCCCCTCTCATGCCCCGTGTCTCTCTCCTGTTGCCCCCCAACCCCCTCTCATGCCCCGTGTCTCTCTCCTGTTGCCCCCACCCCTGGTCATGCCCCGTGTCTCCCTGCTGTTGCCCCCCACCCCCCTCTCATGCCCTGTGTCTCTCTCCTGTTGCCCCCCACCCCCGGTCATGCCCTGTGTCTCCCTTCTGTTGCCCCCCACCCCCGCTCATGCCCCATGTCTCCCTTGTGTTCCCCCCACCCCCCGCTTATGCCCCGTGTCTCCCTGCTGTTGCCCCCCACCCTCCGCTCATGCCCCGTGTCTCCCTGCTGTTGCCCCCCACCCCCCGCTCATGCCCCGTGTCTCTCTCCTGTTATCCCCCGCTCATGCCCCATGTCTCTCTCCTGTTACCCCCCACCCCCTGCTCATGCCCCGTGTCTCTCTCCTGTTACCCCCCCACCCCCGCTCATGCCCCGTGTCTCTCTCCTGTTGCCCCCCGCTCATGCCCCGTGTCTCTCTCCTGTTACCCCCCATGCCCCGGTCATGCCCTGTGTCTCTCTCCTGTTACCCCCCACCCCCGCTCATGCCCCGTGTCTCGCTCCTGTTACCCCCACCCCCCGCTCATGCCCCGTGTCTCCCTGCTGTTGCCCCCACCCCCCGCTCATGCCCCGTGTCTCTCTCCTGGTGCCCCCACCCCCGCTCATGCCCCGTGTCTCTCTCCTGTTGCCCCCCAACCCCCTCTCATGCCCTGTGTCTCTCTCCTGTTGCCCCCACCCCTGGTCATGCCCCGTGTCTCCCTGCTGTTGCCCCCCACCCCCCGGTGATGCCCCGTGTCTCCCTGCTGTTGCCCCCCACTCATGCCCCGTGTCTGCCTGCTGTTGCCCCCCACCCATGCCCTGTGTCTCTCTCCTGTTATCCCCCACCCCAGTCATGCCCCGTGTCTCCCTGCTGTTGCCCCCCGCTCATGCCCGTGTCTCTCTCCTGTTGCCCCCCCACCCCCTGGTCATGCCCTGTGTCACCCTGCTGTTGCCCCCCACCCCCGCTCATGCCCCGTGTCTCTCTCCTGTTCCCCCCCACCCCCCGCTCATGCCCCGTGTCTCCCTGCTGTTTCCCCCGCTCATGCCCCGTGTCTCTCTCCTGTTACCTCCACCCCCCTCTCATGCCCCATGTCTCTCTCCAGTTACCCCCCACCCCCCCTCTCATGCCCCGTGTCTCTCTCCTGTTGCCCCCCACCCCCGGTCATGCCCTGTGTCTCCCTTCTGTTGCCCCCCACCCCCCGCTCATGCCCTGTGTCCCTGCTGTTTCCCCCCACACCCCGCTCATGCCCCGTGTCTCTCTCCTGTTACCCCCACCCCCTCTCATGCCCCGCGTCTCCCTGCTGTTGCCCCCCACCCCCTGCTCATGCCCCATGTCTCTCTCATGTTGCCCCCCACCCCCCGGTCATGCCCCGTGTGTCTCTCATGTTGCCCCCCACCCCCCGGTAATGCCCCGTGTCTCTCTCCTGTTGCCCCCCACCCCCCGGTCATGCCCTGTGTCTCCCTCCTGTTGCCCCCCACCCCCCGGTCATGCCCTGTGTCTCCCTCCTGTTGCCCCCCCACCTCCCGCTCATGCCCAGTGTGTCTCTTCTGTAACCCCCACCCCCCTCTCATGCCCTGTCTCCCTCGTGTTCCCCCCACCCCCTGCTCATGCCCTGTGTCTCTCTCCTGTTACCTCCCACTCCCCTCTCATGCCCCGTGTCTCTCTCCTGTTGCCTCCCACTCCCGGTCATGCCCCGTGTCTCTCTCCTGTTACCCCCCTCCCCCCTCTCATGCCCGTGTTTCTCTCCTGTTGCCCTCCACCCCCCACTCATGCCCCGTGTGTCTCTTCTGTAACCCCCACCCCCCTCTCATGCCCTGTCTCCCTCGTGTTCCCCCCACCCCCTGCTCATGCCCTGTGTCTCTCTCCTGTTACCTCCCACTCCCCTCTCATGCCCCGTGTCTCTCTCCTGTTGCCTCCCACTCCCGGTCATGCCCCGTGTCTCTCTCCTGTTACCCCCCTCCCCCCTCTCATGCCCGTGTTTCTCTCCTGTTGCCCCCCACCCCCCACTCATGCCCCGTGTCTCCCTCTTGTTCCCCCCACCCGCCTCTCATGCCCCGTGTCTCCATGCTGTTGCCCCCCACCCCCCGCTCATGCCCCATGTCTCTCTCATGTTGCCCCCCACCCCCCGCTCATGCCCCGTGTCTCTCTCCTGTTGCCCCCCTACCCCCCTCTCATGCCCCATGTCTCTCTCCTGTTGCACCCATCCCCCGGTCATGCCCCGTGTCTCCCTCCTGTTGCCCCCCACCCCCTGGTCGTTCCCCGTGTCTCCCTCCTGTTGCCCCCCACCCCCCGCTCATGCCCCGTGTCTCTTCTGTTGCCCCATCCCCCGGTCATGCCCCGTGTCTCCCTCCTGTTGCCCCCCACCCCTTGGTCGTTCCCTGTCTCCCTCCTGTTGCCCCCCACCCCCCGCTCATGCCCCGTGTCTCTCTTCTGTTGCCCCCCACCCCCCGCTCATGCCCCGTGTCTCTCTTCTGTTACCCCCCACCCCCCTCTCATGCCCCGTGTCTCTCTGTTGCCCCCCACCCCCCGGTCATGCCCCGTGTCTCCCTCCTGTTGCCCCCACCCCCTGGTCGTGCCCCGTGTCTCCCTGCTGTTGCCCACCACCCCACGCTCATGCCCCGTGTCTCCCTGCTGTTGCCCACCACCCCCGCTCATGCCCCGTGTCTCCCTCCTGTTGCCCCCCCACCCCCCGCTCATGCCCCGTGTCTCTCCTGTTACCCCCACCCCCCTTTCATGCCCCGTGTCTCCCTCCTGGTCCCCCCTACCCATGCCCTGTTGTGTTCTCTTTATACACCCCGCCTTCCCTCCTTCCCTTTCCATGGTGTCCATCTTGGTAAAAGATTTTCCTTCCTACACCGGGACGCCGCAGGTGTTGCGGTTTGGGAAGAAAAATCTTTTTTTTACCACCCCGGCTTCCCACTTTGAGAACCTAGGATGCTAGTGGTCTTCATCCATTGAAAAGGTCGTTATGGTTACGTTGCACTAATAAAAACTATGAAATTCAATGAAAACACTTTGTTAAAGGGACGTTATGGTTAAGTTGCGCTACTAAAAACCTATGAAATTCAGTGAAAAAACTTTGTTAAAGGGACGTTATGGTAAAGTTGCACTAATAGAAACCAATGAAATTCAGTGAAACGCCTTTGTTAAAGGGACGTTATGGTTAAGTTGCGCTACTAAAAACCTATGAAATTCAGTGAAAAAACTTTGTTAAAGGGACGTTATGGTTCCAAGTAAAACCGAAAAACCCTTGAAATTCGCCAGTTATGGTAAGCTAAGCAACCATAACTCGCGCCACCACCGTGCACTGCTAAGCCTAACACCCAGGACATCAAAGATGAAATCACAAATACACCCCCACAAATGAACACTATACATCCAAGCAAGCAACCATGTGGGCACCTAACATTCTGCACAAACGTAACATAAGTAGTGGCACTTCTACCCAACTCCCCCACACCATAAAACACTCATTCACAAAAGCGTGTCTCACTTAGCAGAATCCACAAACATACCACAGCCTGCACCACCCCTACGCACTGACGTTCACAAAGTATTGTGTCACTGGCAACCTATGCACAACAGCTACATAACATTGGGCCTACTTCAATAAATCTGCACACAGCAGAGTAACCAACCACATATAATCTGCATTTCAACCATACCCACGTCCATACTTGCATTACGTACACACTGCAACCTGTGGCCACACTACACAACTTCTCACTGCACCATCTCCTGCCGCACACCAAATACTGTAGCATTGTCACACTCACCTGTATCTCTGCAGGAGCGATGGACGAGCCTCCCTTGACCCATAGTCTTCACTTCCCCTGTTTAACCCGGAGGAATACCTTGATCTTTAGTAGGGTATGCACTCCATCCTGCATTTGCGGAGGCGCGATTCACTCATGTGATTGGTGCCAATGTCTGTAGGCTGAGTTCAGATGCCAAACGCTCTTTTATGCCTTCACAGCAAGGCCGAGAGTTCAAGGCGCTAGAAAGTCCTTGCCACAAGTTAATGTTGAGTGTCCAAAATTATCCGTATTGTCTTTGTTTGCCGGTATTTTTGTGGGTGAGTAGCGCTGCGTGTAGAAGCTAGCTGCTGGTAGGTTTGCGCAGCGCCTTCAATTCGAGCGTGCCTGGTAATGTCTCTCCCTTTCCCTTGCAGGAGAAATTATGTGGTATTAGCGCCTCGAGTCCGAGTTCAGCGCTTCTGGAGACTTGGTGGTTAGGTAAGTTTGCATGGAGGCTTTTGGTAAGTATACACCGCGTAGAGAGCGAGAACGCAGTGAAATAAGTGTCTGCGTTATTGGAGCGAGCACAATGAATAATGTCTTCTTGCTTACAGGGGTTTGTGCGCTTGTGCAACTAACCTGGATTCCAGCGTCGCAGGAAGATTCGGTGAGTATGCGCAGTGTTACTGATGTGCGTGTGTTAACGCTGTTCTTCTTTGTTCTTACAGGTGCCGGTGTAGAAGTCCCCTCTTGACTGGAGATAGCTGCGGCGTGGAGTAAGAGCCAGGTAAGCTGAAGCTGAATGATCCGGAGCGGGTTAGCAGAAGTAGGATGATCAGGAGCGGGTAAGCAGAAGCAGGATGATCAGGAGCAGGTAAGCAGAAGCAGGATGATCAGGAGCAGGTAAGCAGAAGCAGGATGATCAGGAGCAAGTAAGCAGAAGCAGGATGATCAGGAGCAGGTAAGCAGAAGCAGGATGATCCGGAGCAGGTAAGCAGATGCTGGCTGATCCAGAGCACGGCAAGTGTGTTGCTGATACAGCTCACAGTAACCAACACGAAGCACTGGAAGAATCTTGGGTGTGATTTATATAGCCAGCCACACCCAAACACTAGAGAGCTCATGAGATATCATGCACTTCCAGTTTGGCAACAGGAAGTGGTAACCAGGAAGTTACTACAAACACTAGGAAGGAATGAAAGGAGGGATTTGTTATGGGTTCTTTGTGTGCCTATGCCAGGCCTGCCAAGCCCCCACCCAGCTTGCCCCAACTACCTGCCTGATACCCATGACAAGCATGTTGCAACTATCACCACAACCATGGAATGCACAATACACGCTTTGCAACTCCCTTGTGGTGCTGTAGCAAGTCCACAATGTGCTCCACTCCCATTCTCCAAAGATCACCACCCTATGCTTCATGCACTGTCAAACCTGCATTGCGCCAGTGGGTATGCTCCTGGCACACATTCCCTGCACCGTAATACAACCATGCACGTCAGCATGTCACCAACTACCACTGTGCACATACGCACCACTGGCACCAGCACTCCTAACCAACCTCCACACCGCAATGGACATGCACAGCGTTACATGCAACAGTTACCATAATGTATAAACATTACACTGCGGCACCCCTACGCTCTTTCATTCACATACTATTGTCTTACCCACTTCCAGTCAGAAAGTATTGTCACTGACAACCTACCCACATTCTTTTCACAACACTGGCCCTACTGCAACCAATCTGCACACACCACACTATGCAAGCACCACCCTCTACCGAATGCAGAGTCAAACATGCGTTCCTGTGGTGGGTATGTTGCAGCCCTACGCTTTTGAATGCATACCCTACGGCTTACGGCCATGCACCCAATAGCCTATTCCTTCCACAGACCCACTGCACGTTCATTCACCCATGCATACCACCATGTGTCCAACTACCGCATTCCATCCGCAGTACACAGCCACCTGCGCTCCCACCCAACCTTTGTCATGTGCAATTCAGTCCCCTCCTGCAATTGACCTGCCACCACTCACCATGAAAAGAGGTCGCTGCAAACAGCTTGCGGCAGAAGCTATGTGGCCATTACGACAGCTGCCTCCAATCACCACACAAAGTACTCGCCTTCATATGTCACATGAACCACTTCTCACTCCCCCACTCGTTCCCTCCCTTATTGCCACCAACACATTCTGTACGGTACATTTTCCAGACCCTTCCACTGCTGCACTGTCCTCCGATACACTATGGCGTCTTTCCCCAAAAATGTTGATGCACACCACGCTTCCCTCCAGCCAACCACCGGCCGCGTCCAAACTTCTCCGACAGCACGTCGTACCGTGAGCCAATGACACATCTGTCCGTGGAGCGAACAGGGAAATGGGTCAGCGCAGCGGACCCAGATATCGCAAATTTTTTGGGACATGCATTTCAGTTCTTTGCAACAGAAGTACTGGTCGGATTTCCACCAAACACACAAAAGCATGCTTTCTGACCCAAGCCCCCGCTCCTGCTGCAAATTTGGTGAAAATCCGCCAAGACGTTCGGCCTGTAGCCGTGCGCAACGTTTTTCTCCATTTAGTCTATGGGGAAAAAAATAATTTTTGGTACCCCCCACGCACGAAACCTCGCCCAACTTGGCGAAAAACTTCAGAGCTGGCCATATACTTTTTTTGCAAAGTTTGGTGAGGATTCGTCCAGGGGGAGCGAAGTTATAAGCCGCAGAAAAAATGCTCTTCCTGCGAGTTTAGCAACTTAACCATAACTACACGGCCGCGTAATATATATGGAACACAGAACATTGGGATATTAGCACCGCTGCTCCTGTTTTCAAAATGCACCCCCTGCATTCCCAGTGCTTTTATTGTCTCTGATTTTACCCTGATCAAAGTGGAAAATGTGGGAATTGGGGTTGATGTGTCAGGGGGGACCCGGACAGCCGGACATCATCCCTCCAGCAAACCCCCAGTTCAGGTGGTTTATTTGGAAATCAATCCCCAAGCACAGACTAGCCTTCCTTCTATGGGCTGTTCTGACCCCCTTATCTCAGTAGACCGGCCTTCCCTCTGGGTAGAGTTGGCCTTCTGCTCCCCATCTCCAGTTTGTCCCATTCTGAACTTCCTCACCCAATATTCCATGCTATTTCCTCCTGTCCCATGTGCACGCATTATATCCCCCCTACACCACGCATGCTTTGTCCCAGAGAAGTATTTCTTACAGTCACATTAAAAAGGTGGGAGGGAAAAATAGCTCTTGAAAAAAAAGTGCCAATTTTTTGTTTTTGGCCATAACTATATATTACTATCTAGCAGAATGATAAAACAAATATTTTCATATTCTGGAAGTCCAGGTGAAAATTTAGCAATGTTAATGAATATTGTGCAATTAAATGTGACAAATTTACACGTTATTTTACATGTTATTACTATTGCCGGACCATTCTTAACACAGCAACATATTGTTTTTATTACTGAATCTGATATGTATTACTTCTGGCTGCGATGTAACATTTCGAAGCAATCGGAGATTGCATAGCAATGCAATGATTGATTTTGTGATTACACATTTGAATGTTTTGTTTTCTCATATAAATGCATTTAATTTTCTATTATGCAATTACAGCTGTTCCCCACCAGAGGGCATTGACAATAAATTGCCTTAAATATTCCCTTTCCATGTTATCACTATCCAAAGTGAATGTCCCTTGAGCATATTTTTTCCATAAACTTTCACCATCACAATTTAAAGCAGATACCTGCTCTCAGGGCATCTGAATGTCAGCCTTTGTATAATATTAACGCTATCAACACATGGTCAAATGTGTAAAATCCCAGCATTTCTCAGTAGAGAGAAGAACGGAGTAGAAACATCTATTGTAACTGTCCATTAAACTGCAAATCAATATAATGTGCTTGGAGGTAGCTGATAACTCACAGCTTCTAAAGATCAGAAGATACGCAAATATTGTGTGGTTAAGGTGGTTGTCTGAGACTATTCCAAAAACTGGTTCCATAGAGTAGATCAGAATCGGGAGAAGGACAAGCTGGCATGGTGTTGGAAGTTTTTTGTATTCCACAGTTCAACATTCAACAAAGGTACTCTTGGTCCTTGGCCCTGATCAAAATGATTGGTGGTTGCTTTCTGACCCACACCTTGGTGTGTATTTCTCAATAGGGCATCCCCGTCCTAGTGCACAGTCTAAGCCAGTAGGCTGGCTGGCTCTCCAGCCTTATTTTGTCTGTTCTGTTCAAATCAGCCCAGTTTGTTCTCGTGTGGGGACATGACTCCCTACATGAGAACTCCCACTACTGTTTTTCTTGTATTGATTCCCAAGAAAGATTCTAGTGTTCTCTCCTACTAGGTAGCCCTTGGTCTTTGCCACGCCTTGGGTTTCAGTTCCCTTCACCCTACCGTGGTGGTCCTTGGGTCTCTCACCCCATCCTGCAAATTGGTTTCCTCTCACATGCTTTGGGGTCTCTCACCCTGCCATGGGGTTTGGTTTCAATAACCCTGCCTGCGGTGTGGTTTCTTGCACTCTGCCCTGGGTTTGGTTTCTCTCATCCCACCTTGTGGTCTCAGGTCTATCACCCTGCCTTGGGGTCTGGTTTCTCTCACCACACCTTGGGATTTTGTTGGGCCTGGCCTCGCCTTTCCCGGTGCTGCAGAGCCACCACATACCTCTGTTCCGTGGGCGGTGCTCCTCAGGAGAGTAGGGGAGTTCGGCCAACGTGTTCCTTTCTGGTGTTGCACATCAGGTGGAGCTTGACCTCTCTGCGAGCTTCCTGCAGGACCTTGGAGCCAGCGTCTCAGTATGCCAGTTGTCCACTTTGCATTGCTCCTTTGAGCAAGGAGCTTCCGGCTCTTGGTACGGCAGAGCTGTGAGCATTCTGCAGGCTCGGCCGCAGTCCGGTTCACCATGCCTTTACGCACAGTATCCATCTTCTTAACTCTATCGTGAGGTCCCCAAACCCTTGTATGTTTTCAAATTCATTCTCCATGGGCACATTTTCCGTCATGGCTACGTCCAAAACTGAAGAAAGAATTTGTGCGAAACATTTGCAAAGGTGTCAAGTCTGGTTTTACTCATAATCCTTTTGTCATTTGGAGCTAATCTGTCCAATGGCTTCTTATAAGTGTCCAAAAGTAAGTAAGTAAGAATTGATCAGTGATATCTGGGTTTGCTCATTCTTTTCCACAGACCCATATTTTGCTAATGTGCCCCTTATTGGCTACTTTGGGTTGGGGTTCACGAGTACAGTTCCAGGAGACCTGTAACCTAGGTTGGTGGACCTAGTAAATGGCAACCACATTGTCTTGTTGACAAACAATCTGATTGGTTGGTGACTTTTCAAATGCTGCCATTATGGTTCTTAAACGTTTGTAGGGTCCTGTGGATTCAGCAGCACATACAAAAATGTAAAATTGGCATATTGTTATGATGATTTATACTGCACACTGATGCCATTTGCATGGTCTCCAGGCGCTCACGTGGCTCTGTAAGAAAAGTGGGTGGGGTTGGTTAGTGAGGGAAGAGGGATAGGATAGAGGTTGTGTTCTTCTGTTGATGCTTGCAGAACTAGCAGAAAATGGCATCTGTGCGTGGGATCTTTCTGCGTGTGCTTTGCTGTGTGCTCTGGGCTTGTTATATCTGGTTTGTTTGCTATTTGCAACTCTTTGGTTTTGTGACGTGGTTGGCGGTGGGTGTGTGGTTTTGTCATGACCACTGCTTTCAAGGAGTCAGGACCTACCCAACATCCTTGGGAGCAGGCTCATAACATGTCTTATCGGCACCAGCAAGTCCCAATAGGGACCTTTTGGACCTTGTCCTGGCACCGGTGGTGCCAGGCTCATAGTAAGGATCCGTCCCGGCACAGGAAGCGCCGGGCTCATATCAAGTGTAAAGGTGCTTGGGTGAACCTACCTGGAGCAGACCATGCTGCTTACTTACCAGCAAGGTGAGGCTTTACTCTCTTCTGGCAGGGACTACTTTTCCTTCTGGGTGGGGCAGGCACCACTCCCTGGATCATTGTTGCTGGAACCCTTCTGGAAGCAGGAACTCTTTTACCTGGGCGAGGCTGCTGTGGAAGAAGACACCTAAGCACTCCTATGGGCTATTTAAACCACACCCGATTGGTACCACATGCTTCGCGTTATTCTGCATCTGCAGCAGGACGCTCACCGTGTCAGCTCCAGCGAATCTTCAGCTCCGGACCCTGTAATTACGAAAATTACCTGCTGGGAACCAATCTTCAATCTTCAGCGGCTCCTGCAAAACAAAAGGCACAGGTTAGACAAAGGCAAAGTTAGCGCTTCGACTCACCCGATCCATCGGCAGCATCCAAGACGTTTTTTCTGCATTTCTCGTCCGGCATCGGGCCTGCAAAGACAAAGAACATTGGTTAGTAACGCTTGGTTACAAAACTGCTTACCTGTGTTGCGCTTGCTCCAACCTTGCTCGCACTGCATTCCGGCACCTGTAGAGACAAAAGGGGACATTAAGGTGCATTCTACGGCCCCAAAACAGCCTTCCTACTTACGTGCCTTCGAATTCATCATCTTCTTGTTACGCTCTCTGCCACGAATCGGGGAGAGCATCTTCTTTGGCATCGACAGCATCTGAAAAGTAAAAGACATAGACATTAGGGGAAAAGACATTTGAAGAGAGCAATCTAAAGAGAACTTTAATACTTACAAGTCACGCTCGTGCAGCAAATGGCGGCTTCGCTCTCAACTACCCTCTGCAATCAAGAGGCGGAACTCACATCCAGTGAAGTAACTGGATCCAGCGCCCCTGCACAAGACGCAGGATGGAGAGCTCAGCATTCACTTACTTAAGGTGAGCACAACAATCACCCGAGTACCACGGGAAGAGAGGGAGAGAGGGGCTAAGAACTTCTCCCAGCCTTCCAGCCACTAATACCTTGATTTTCCACTTGCAGACACCTCACACTGCAGGTCAAGCTTTCGGTGAGGAAGGGGTCAAATCCGGGAGCCAAACGAATCCTACGCCTAACGTTGAAGACGTTCTCACCGCCCAGTCAAGACCAGCGCCTCCGAGGGAACCAGGTGAGCGTTACAGGTTTGCAGGGTTTTTGGTGTGTAGTTTTGCAGGGCCATTTTGGGTGTGTTTAGTTATTGAGAGGTATGCAGGTCTGGAAAAGATGAGGGGGCGGTTAATTAATTGTTGTTTGTTGGTGGTGTTATTGTTGGTTCTTTAATCCATATTGTCACATGTTTGCTTTGGTCCCAGAGTATGGTTTGTGGTGGTGCAGGATGTTATGCTTGTCTCTGTGAGTTGAAGAGTCAGGTTTTCAGTCGTTTTCTGAAAGGTGGTCTTCCGTTCTTATTTCTTTCGGTACCGAGTTCCATATTTTCACTATCAAATAGGAGAATGCAGTTCCTCCTAATGTCCTTTTCTCGTAGTGTTTTGTTTCTATTTGAAATAAATTGCTTGATCTTAGGTTTCTTCTTGATGGTTTATTTTAGTTTGGAGAAATTCGGTTCTGTGTAGATGTTGTGAAGTTGATGCGTTTTTCTACTCGTAGGCAGTGCAGACTTCTCAAGGCTGGTGTGATGTGGTCTTGTCTATTTAGTGTCAGGAGTAGTCTTGCTGCAGTATGTTAGATGCGTTGGAGTATTTTTGTGAGGCGTTCCTGCATTCCAAGGTGGAGGCTGTTTGCGTGGTTTAGTCTTGATATTACCCAGGAGATGATTGTGAGGGTTCTGTGTGAGAAGTTGAGGTAGGGGTGTATCCTTATTAGATGCAGGAGGTAGAAGCATTTTTGTTGCTATTGTGTTGACTTGTGGTTCTTGGGAAAGACTGTTGTTCATGAGAATTTCCAGTGATGTTTTTAGTGTTGGATATGAATGGCGGTGTGTTCTTTCTGTTCGTTTAAGGAAGGATTTCAGCCATTGGAGCGCAAAGTTTTCATGCCACATTTCTCCAGTCTCTCTATTAGTGCTATGTGCCTGATTGTGTTAAAGGCGGATGATATGCCTATTAGTATGAGGGCTGATTGGGTGCTGTTGTCTATTTATTTTTAGGTTGTCCCATATAGAGAGAAGTGCTGATTCGGGTGCTCTCATGGGTCTGAAGCTGACATGGGATAGTTTGAGTATTCGGTTGCTTTTTACATGGTTGAGTATTTCTTGGTAGATGTGGTTCTCCTGGATTGCCTCTTGTTAAGGTTGCTTCGATATAGGTCTGTAGTTGGTAGTGTCTTCCAAATTTTCCCGTTTCGTTTTTTAGGAGGGGCTTAATGTATGATGATTTGAAAGTTTTAGGTAATATTCGTCTTGGATAGAATCATTAGTAGTCGAAAGTATGAGGCTGGCATTCTGTGATTGAAGAGTTTTTTTAACGTGCCCAGTCGACATGGGTCACTGGCAAGGCTAGTGTTTTACATTAGTTTGTTGAAAGTTTCTCCGCTTATAGGTTCAAATCGATTGAGTGTTATGGTGCTGGTTTCTGGCGATGGAGATGTGTTTTTGGTAGGGTGGCTTGCATTGATGGTTTGTTCGTTGTATTGCTTTTATTTTTGCTCTCAGATGGGTTGTGATGTTGTCACATAGGGATTGTGATGGTACGATGTATTAGTTGCACAAGGTTGGGGTTTTTATTTCCTTGATGATTTTGAACATTTCTTTTTGTGGGTATGTTGCTGATTGAATTCTTGTAGTGTAATATGCTTTTTTTGCTTTCAGGACTGTTGATTTGTAAATTTTCAGCTTTGTCAGCATTTTTCTGTCCAGTTGGCTGTCTTGTTTTCTCCGTTGTTTTTCCTGTTTGTGATTTGTTTTTTGCCTTCCCTCAGTTCTTCTGTGAAACATCTTGCTGCAATTTTCTTTGCGGTGGTGGTTTGAAGAGTTTTGCAGTGCTAGTTGGTCTAGGGCATCTATGATCCAGGTGTCCAGTTTCTCTTCCGCTGAGTCTGGTGTTATTCTATTTAGCTGGGAGGTGTTTAGTTTGGTTGATTACAGTGTATCTGTTAGCATTACAGGTTTGTTTGGCACTGGGAGTTTTACGTTTGTGGGCAACATGCAGCTTGGAATTTTGACGATGAATGGGATCATATGGCGATGGCTCGATATGATTGGCTTCAGTGGGGCAGTGGTCAAGAGTTCATCACTGCAGAAGATTGCATCAAAGGTGTGTCCAGCACTGTGGATAGGACCATTTACTATTTGTTTGAAGTGGAGGGTTTCCAGTAGGGGGCTGAGAGAGTTTGCTGTGGTTTCATTTTCTCTTTCGAACCAGATGTTGTAGTCCCCCAGGACGACAATACTGTCCTAAGTTGATTGGTCGTTAAGCTTGAGGTTGATTAGGTGTGATTTGCAATCTTCTATGCCAGCTGACGGGAGCGGAGTGGAGCAGTTCTGCTTATTGTGTGCTAGTGCGATGCATCCTCCTCTTCAGTTTTCTCTGTTAGTGTATTATTTTGAAGTGGTTGGGTATGGCTTTGTGGGCGATTGTTTTGTAGTTGTCAGATAGCCATGCTTCTGTCAGGAAGAGCGTGTCAGTGCCGCCTTTACTTAGGTCATACATCTCTGTTTTGTGCTTAGTCATGGATCGCACGTTGAGAAGACTGCAGTGTAGCATGTGCATTTTCTCTTGTCCTTTGTTGTATGTAATTACGCGCCTCTCGGTTGTAGTGGTGCCCATCAGACCTTCGGTTCTCTATTGGACAAAGCTGTTATTTGCTGGTTGTGCTGTTGAGATATGGGTTTCTTTGTTCTGATTCATAGTAGTCGGGTGCTTGGTTGTCTGTGCATTCTTTTTTCCAGTATCTGGTAATGTAAGGGTAAACATGTTCCCTATAGAAGTAAAATGGACATAAAACATTTAACACTAGGTTTATACATTTTTTTAAAAAATATGGATCTGTCATAAAAATGGATAGATTCATTTTCACATAAAAATTCTTATATCTAAAAACACATTTTTTCATTTTTTTTGAAAAGACAAACAAAATGCATGTGGCTACAATAAAACCCCTAATCATACTGCACTCACTTGTATCATTCATACCTAATTCCATAATTCAATTTTTTTTTTTTCGAAGGCGAAACCAAAATCTATACCTGTTTCACCACTTTGTAAATATTTAATTTCTAGTAGAGGCCATATATTTATTTGAATAAACAGGTCACTATGCAGCCGTTTCCAAATCCGTATTTTATCTCTAACGTGCAATGTTTAATACTGCTGTCATTGTTCATAATCATTTCTATCCCTTCGATCAGGGGTGGTCCACCCATAGGGGATGTCACGGCACCCCTCCGCTTGATAAATGTTAACTAAAAACATTTGTTTGCATTTCATAAGGAAAACAGCCCTTGTATTTGCAAAGAATCTAAAAGTTGTTTCTTTGCAAATATTAAGCACAGTAGTGTTCACACTTCCTCCTTTGTTAGGGCAGCACATGGTCAGGGTAGGCACTCGCTACACTGTCTTATTTGTATTCCTATGAGACATGTTCCTCTGAAATCGCAGAATTAAATTCCCTACATGGGTGCTGGAAATTCAGCTGTTGCAGGGAAACAAATGCTTCTTCGCCCTTTTTCATGTTTTTCCTCGGGCCAGTTATGAGGTTAGAGTGGTGGCCACAGCCCCAGCCTGGTTCAGAGAAGTAAGGATGGGTGGAGTCTGCAGGTGCTGTGCCTGCTGATGAGCATGTGCCTGCATGGAGTCTCAATCCTGTTGAGAAGATATCGCTGCAACTGCTCAAAAGTGAAATGTTGAATTTGTGGGTATGTGTGCATGTATGTGTGAGAGAGATAAGACGGAGAGCATGTGGGAGACTGTCGGTGTTGTAATGGTGTGTGCATTAGGAGAATGAGAAAAGGTGGCAAAGATGGTGGCGAAAGAAGACATAATGTCAGTATGATACATTGAGCAATCCAGGTTTTACTGCCAACCATTACTCAGTGCTTTGGCTGATGTTAGTAAAAGTTATCAGTTGGGGACTAAGCAATAGTTGTTCTTCCCCTGACCGCCTTAAGCCATGGAAACAACAGGTTGATAACTGCTTTTTTTATCTGTCTGTCGTTATGTCAAAAAAGAAAAGTGTGTGTGTGTGAGGTTTTGGCAGTGTACGAGAATGTGTGGGGTGTGCAGTAGTGTAGATGAGCATGTGTGTCTGTTCAGGAGAAGCCCAAATGTGTGGCAATGTCAACATTGTGAGGGCCAGAGGAGCAACAAGGGGCAGAACTGGGGCAATGAGAGTGATATTGGGCATAATATGGAACAATACCGATTGATGCACTTTTTCAATAGGTACAATAAATAATCAGTCCAGAAAATAATTTTGTAGTTCTTGACGGGAGAAAGACAATCACTCTGTCCTATCACATAAATATTAAATCACAAATTGGGTAGAAAAAAAGTTGACAAAAGAAAGTGATATATAATAGAAAATAAAACAGTTGCAGAATGAATTTGGAGAAATAAATGGAAAATATGTTTGTGCAATAACATATGCTATGGTGAAAACATATTCACCCAAACGAAAGATATGTGTTGTATAAAACCCAGACCAGTGGCAGGTGTAATTAAAAAAAAGAAAAGCCATTATACATTGGTAGTAAAGCAATAATGCAGGTAGATATAGGACCAGATGTATAGATTGGGAGGAAATGTCTATCGGACGAGTTAAATGTAACCGTGTACACAACATTTCGATTGGATTGTGTCCTCAAACGTATTCCACATCTTTGACATCTAATGTCCACAGCTGTGCACTTCGGAAACTTTTTCAGCAGAGGGTGTCAATGACGTTGGGTCGATGTCCCTCGAAGGCTTCCATTGAGGGCGACGTCACCGGATGTTATAAATAGGACGCAAGGCGCCCGCAGCCTCAGTTTTTTCCACGAACGTGTTGCTTCGTGAAACTCTGCGCGCCTCGTGTGTTCATCGTTGAGATGTCTTTTTCTTGACCCCTCCGACTCTGCGGTCTGGCTTCAAGACCTGCCGGGACTGCAAGTCGAAAATGTTGATCACCGACCCGCATTGCATTTGTTGGTGGTGCTTGGGCGAGTCGCACGACACCGGCGACTGTTTGAAATGCAGTCGCTGACTGCCAAGGCCTTGCGGGAGCGGAAGGGAAAGCTCCAGGTAGGTAGGGACTCTAAGCCCAGTAAGTCCCGAAAGTCCAAGTCCAAAGGGATGTCCACCGACGTCTCGAGGGGCAACTCTCCGCGTCGGGGTGGAGGCCCGAGGTTCTCGGTCCCGGAGTGGTTCCCGACATTTTTTCTCTTTGTCGCAGCATTCGCAGAAGCGCCGTCACTGATCGCCTTCCCCGTCCTCCTTGGAGGAGGGAGCCGCGAGGAAAGTGGCATGCCCGACGAAGTCCTTGACTCAGGAGGAATGGGCTGCCTTTAAGGAGCAAATGTTAGCGATATTCCAATCGCAGGGCACGGGTCCAGTCACGCCTTCTAACGACGCCGTCCAGGATCGGTCTCGTACCATGGCTTGCACGCCTGCTGGCTCGGGTCTGCGAAGCGACTCGCATAGGGAACCTTCGAGGTCCCGCTCGGACAAGGCTTCGGAGAGTCGAAAGACATGTGCTTCTAGGTCTCGGTCCTCGTCCCCAGGGAGACCGCTGCAACCTACTAAGAGATCAATGCCGGCGTCGACTCGGTCGGTGCCGTGTCCGTCCGAATCGGACGTCGAAGCTTTGCCGTCATATCAGCCCATGGCGCCATCGGCACCTGTGTCGACGCCAAAGCCATCGCTGCACACGCCGCTGAGGTTGTCGACGCTCTCGACGTCGAAGCCTTTGGCGCCCTCGACACCTTTGGGTATTTTTGCCCACAATCTGCCATTGGAGTACTCCGATGTGGTGGATCCTCCTAGGAAGGCTGCAGCGAAGTCTGTGAGACCATTTGTGGCCCTCTTCCGTCGCCAGGCCTGGGTTTCACCTCCCTCTGGCTGACTTATATGAAAAGGAAGAAAGGTCTCAATTTGAGGACCCTGGTGAACTTGATGAAGCTGCAATGTTTTCTGGAGACAGTCAGTTGGAGGAGTTGAGGCAGACCCTCCATGATGCCAGTGGGTTGGACACTTCTCCGGAAGTGAAATTTGGTAGGCCCGAGCCTGGGGCTCATGCAGAGTCTTCATACAGGAGGCTCATGGCTAGGGTCTTGGAGTATCTAGGCTGGTCAAGTCCTCCTGAAGACTTTGTGCAGGATGATCTAACGGACATCTGAGATCAATGTCCTTCCTCTGACCCAGTTTTACCATTTCAGCTCACCTTACAGAAAAGGGTGGCAGCTGCTTGCCAGTCCCCGGAATCTCTTCCGGCTGTTAATAAATCTTTGACAAAGAAATACCGCCCTTCCGTTAGCGACCCCAGCTATTTATCTACTCGCTATGGCCACCTCGAGGCAGGCGGCATACCCTATAATCCATCCGGATAGGGACGACAAGCGCTTCGACGGTTGGGCCCAATGGTATTTTCTGCTGGGAGCATGGCCTTGAAATCGGCCAACTCCACTTGTGCCTTGGCGAGGTTTTTGCACACTCTCTGGAACTGTTTCTTTAGCGGCTGAGCATATTCCCGAGGGGGAAGAAAGGGATGGGTTTGTGCAAGACGGCAAGGATGCCATGTACGAATCCCTTCAGTCGGGTTTGGATACGGCCGACCGTGTTAGCCGATCCATGGCTGTGAGCACTGTTCTACGCAGATTTGCGTGGTTGCACAAGTTGGGTTTTGCTTCTGATGTGCAAGCCCGTCTTCTCAACATGCCCTTTGATGGCGCACATTTGTTTGGCAGCAAGTCTGACGAGATCCTTGAGAGGTTACAGACCTCGAAAGCTGCGGCTAAATCTTTAAGCGCAGCTGTGCGTCAGCCTCCGCCTTTTCGTCCTAGAGGACAGCAATGGAGGGGAGGTTCTTTTCGTTACTACTCCTCCTTTGATAGAATGAGAGGGGCCGCCAGTCAAAGGGGACAGCGAAAAAGTACTGGTGGTGGTCGGGGAAATCGTGGTGCAAAAGCCACTCAGGCAGCTGCCTCTTTGCCTTCAGGCACTGCTGCAGTCGCTTCCAAACAGTCATGAGGCCATGTCCCATGGTTCGCCGGTTGTCTCAGCATCGCGAAGAATGGCGAGCCATTACTTCAGATGCGTGGGTTCTGGATACCATAGCCCACGGCTACTGCCTTCCCTTCCTTCAGCGGCCTCATGACAATCCACCAGGGAAACTCTCTTTGAAACCTCCGGATCCGCTCCTTGCACAGGAAATCCTAACCCTACTCGGCAAAGGCGCTTTAGAACTGGTGCCTGTAGTGGAGAGGAACAAGAGATGGTATTCCCCTTATTTTTTGATCCCGAAGAAAGACGGGGGATTGAGACCCATCATGGACTTGGGTTGGTTGAACAAACTTCTCAGGAAGGAACGTTCATGATGGTTACTCTTTCTCAAGTCCTCCAGGCCCTTCAACTTCAAGATTGGTTGGTGTCTCTGGACCTACAGGATGCTTACTTTCATGTGCCGATTCATCCCAAGCACAGAAAGTACCTGAGGTTTGCGGCTGGCGACTCGCACTTTCAGTTTCGGTCCTGCTATTCGGATTGACCTCCGCCCGAGGGTCTTCACCAAGCTAATGGTGGTGGTTGCAGCGTACCTCAGGTGAGGGGGGATTCACATCTACCCCTACCTGGATGACTGGCTGATCCGGGCACTCTCTCCCGAGCAATCGTTGGATCACCTCGGTCTCACCTGTCGCCCCCTCCACAGGCTTGGTTTCTCCCTGAATTTCAAGAAGTCGCATCTGACACCTTCTCAACAGCTCCAGTACATCGGGGCTGTGTTAGACACGTCCTTGGGGAAGTGCTCGCCTCCCAAGGTGAGGGTTCATCACATTGTGCAGATGGTGGACAAGCTTCAACATGCCCAGAGTCTCCCGGCTTTCGAATTCTTAAGGTTGCTTGGCCTCATGGCATCCTGCATTTTTCTGGTGCCAGAGGCCAGGCTGCGGATGAGGTCCCTGCAATGGGTCCTCAAGATGCAGTGGTCACAGTTCTCCGGCAAGATGTCATATCCCGTTCAGATTCCACTCTCGGTCTCCCAGGATCTTCTGTGGTGGGCCAACAAAGGGAACCTGATGAGGGGGGAATCGTTTTGGCAACCATGGCCGGAGGTGATTGTAGTGACGGATGCTTCCCTCACAGGATGAGACGCTCATGCCAACGATTTGACAGCTAGCGGTCGTTGGTCTCCGTCGGAGTCCAAACTCCTCATTAATCTGTTAGAGCTGAGGGCCATCAGGCTAGCTCTGAAAGCTTTTCTGCCTTCTGTACGGGGAAAGAGTGTCCTGATCATGACAGACAACACACTGGCCATGCATTACCTCAACAAAAAAGGGGGGTAGGGTCACTCCCGTTGGGCAGAGAGGCAATAATGCAGCTCTGGTTCTGGGCCATCCAGCAGGGAATTTCGATCTCGGCAGTTCATCTGGCCGGAGACAAAAATGCAGCGGCGGACGCTCTGAGCAGGCAGAGCATGATTTCTCACGAGTGGGAGTTGGCTCAGGAATTCCTTCTGGAGATCTTTGCCCTTTGGGGAGCCCCGCAAGTGGATCTCTTCGTCACCTGTGTCAACCGGAAGTGCGAGAGATTCTGCTCAAGGGAATTTCCTCAAAGAGGAGTCTTAGGAGACGCGTTCGTGGTGGATTGATAATTCCCACTGCTGTACGCGTTTCTTCCAGTCCCCGTCATTCCTCACGTGTTGCGGAGGTTCGGTTCCCACATGATCCTCATTGTTCCGGATTGGGCCAGGAGAGCGTGCTACCCGGACCTTCTTGAAATGTCCATCTGTCGTCAACTCCGTCTTCACTGCCGAGAGGATCTGCTCTTGCGCAAGGGAGGGGAGCGGGCGGCGGGGGGGCGGGGGATCAGGTTCTCCATCCAGAGGTCAAGACGTTCAACCTTCATGCCTGGTATCTGAAAGGTTGAGGTATAAGGCTTGGAACCTCCCGGATGATGTGATGGGGTTGTTGCTTTCTGCCAGGCAGCCTGCAACAAAATCCCTGTACCGTTGGCATAAGTTCTGCGACTGGTGCAGAGGTCACAATGTTGATCCTTTTCAGTGCTCCATTCCTATGGTGTTGTCTTTCCTACTTTCTTTGGCCCACAGGAGCCTTCAAGTGGGTACCATTAAGGGTTACCTGGCAGCGCTGTCTATCTTTCAGCGCTCGTATGAAGAATGTTCTTACGTTAAGATTACTTTGATTGCTCAGTTTCTTAAAGGACTGACTAATGTATTCCCACCGTCCCCTTTCCAGGTGCCGATTTGGGACTTGAATTTGATTTTGAAATTTCTCATGGGTGCTCCGTTTGAACCTTTGCACTCCTGTCCTTTGAGATTACTGTCCTTCAAGACTGTGTTCTTGGTTTCAGTTACTTCCACTCGCAGAGTGAGTGAATTGCAGGCACTTTCATCTAGGCCACCCTTTACTGTGTTTCACATGGACAAGGTTGTACTGCGGGTACGTCCGTCCTTTCTAACTAAGGTAGTATCTGAATATCATTTGAGTCAAAAAGGTGTTTCTTCCATCTTTCTACCCTCCTCCTCATCCTGGTAAGGAAGAGGAGCGACTCCATCGGTTGGATCCTAGGAGAGCTCTGAGCTTTTACACTTGTAGAATGTCCAGGGTCAGAGTGGACAATCAACTCTTTGTGGGAAATGCTGGACACTGATTGGGCCAGGCTGTTACCAAACAGACCTTGCCCAGGTGGGTTATCCTCAACATGGGGGTGGCTACTTCCAGATCCCTCCAGCGGGGGTTGCTATTAGGGATATTTGTGATGCAGCCACATGGGCTTCAATCCACACCTTTGTTAAACATTAATCCCTGGATACAATCCATGGTCAGGATATGGCCTTTGGAAAGGTGGTTCTTTATTCCGCAATCTGATTGGATACTCTAAATTCTTTTTCCTTCTCCATCTACTGGTACTGCTTTGGGAGTCTGTCGAAGAGTCTTGTCAAAAATGTGGAATATGTTGGAGGACACAATCCATTCGAAGAACAAGTTACTTACCAACTGATAACGTTCTTTCGACTGGATGTTCCCCCAACGTATTCCACATCGCCCTCCCAGCCTGCCCCTCTGGAGAATTTCCTATGCTATTGCAGCTTACCTTTCTGCAAGGCTATGAACAGTCAAGCAGGCATGGAACTGGTGCCACACGTTCTGAGGGAAATAACTTAAACTGAGGCTGCAGGCGCCGTGCGTCCTATTTATAACATCCAGTGACGTCGCCCTCAACAGAGGCCTTCGAGGGACATCGACGCAACGTCATCGACGCTTCTGCTGAAAAAGTTTCCGAAGTGCACAGCTGTGGACATTACATGTCAAAGACATGGAACACATTGTAGGAACATCCAGTCGAAAGAACATTACCAGTTGGTAAGTGACTTGTTCTTTTCATGCCTCTGGGAGATAATGTGTTGCGCAAATGAATCCAGTACATCTCTCTCTGGGCCAATCTTTTGGCTAAATCTCCACCTCTGGTAGGGTTTTTTTTTTAACACTTCTAAGATGATAAATTTCATTTGGTCAATGTTGTGACTCTTATCTAAGAAGTGTTGCGTGTCCTGGGCCAGTCTTCTCCATGTCTTGGTGTTACTACCAGTGGGAGCCTCCCACTATGGGCAGGGGGGCGCTGCCCCCTCACTAGAGTGGCAGGCAGCACAGTTCCATGTGTGCTTTATTTAAATGGGGACTGTTCTGCCTGCCTCTGGTTAGAGGTGTATCCCCGCTATGCATTTTTGTTGTTTTTTTGTTGTGGAGCCTTTTTTGCTCCACAACAAACATAGCTCATAATAATGGGAGGTGGTGGGACATAGGAAGACTGACCTTAACCCCTCTCATTATTGCGCTATCAGCATAGGCACGCTGACTACTATGAAAGGACCTAAATCTGAGAACAAAGTAGGGAGCAAGTGCTTGAATCGTTTTTATTTGATTCCATTTCCCTTTTTCCCACCTGCCCTCCAACGAATGTCATTAGAGCAGTTAATAATCTATGCTGCGCTGTAAAATAATCTTAAGAGGGAGCTGTGGAAGCAGCAGCTCAGATACCCGAGACCCATCTGGACCTGACAGATTATGGCATAACTTGGCGCAGAGGGAGTATTTAGGCCAGCTCTTGGTTCCATAGAATGACATTGAGAATGGAAAATAAATTAGGCATTGAGTCGCATTAAAGCAGAACTTGGACAAAGAGTGTGGCACTAGGGCAGACCTCTGGCATTAAAGACCAAAACATAGGCGCTAAGGGGAAAGAAGTAGGTGCTACAAGTCAATTTGGGAATACCTTCATCACTGGTCACAGAGAGCTACAATAGGGCAGAAAATGGAGACCGAACATGACATTGGGGCATAACTTGGGGCATAACTTGGCCATTGAGAGCCAAATTGGAGGACAGCTTGGACATAAAGAACGCCACTGGGGCAGAAGTGTCGCAGTGAATGCCACATGTGTTAGAACCTAGGCACTAAGAGACACACTGGAGCAGAACTGGAAACGGTCACATTGGAGAGACTTTGCACATGGGCAGTTGCATAGGGGCAGAACCAGAACCCTGAGAGCCACATTGAGGCAGAAAGAACAACATGGATAATAACTTGTGCATAGAGAACAACATTGGGGCAGACCGAGGGCATAGAGACACCGTTGGGGCTGAACTGGGCACAGAGAGTGATATTTAGGCAGGACATAGACTCAGAGAGAGACATTGGGGCAGAACTTCCACACTGAGAGCCAAATTGGGATATTTGCACAGAAAATGACGACGTGGCAGCAATTACATATGGGACAGACTCTGGGCACTAAGACACATTGTGGCAGAAATTGGGCACATAGTGCAACACTGGGTCACAACCTGGGCAGCATTTGCCAAGCTTAGAGAAGCTTTTCTTCAACGCGCAGCCATGCTGAGCCTCCTTACCCCCAACCCAAGGGAAGATAATATGGGAGACGTCTCCGGGGTCGCGGATGATGACATATCCTCACATGATGAGGAGCAAAGCCCAGAAGGTGAACCACAGTCCACCCTCAGCCGTAAGGAAGCCAGGAAAGAGAAGAACACTGATATACCGGATTCAGAGATCTTCGACCTGTTCAATCCGGACGATATCCGGAACCCCCGATCCAGCGCCTGGGGTGGCATTGTACATGTCGCAGAGGATACGAAACCCTCTGGACAAAGAGTCGAGGTTGCGCATGAAGGCGGAGTGCCCAAGGCCTGACCTAGCAGGGAAGGTGGCTGATGCCCGAAAATTGGACTTGCGGATGATGACGTTTGTAACAAAAACATCTAAGGACCTGTGGGAAGGGATGGCAAGGCCCTGGAGGAGCTGCCAGGAGAAGCTGCTAGACCACATTGGTCCAATCGCAAAGATCATGCACCTTGCGGAGTCAGCAGGAGACATGGGCGGGGCCATGGATCCAGCAAACAGTTTGTTTCTTGGGGAATGCGAATTGTGCGATATCCTCAGAGGCACAGAGGCCTTCTCCTTAAGATCGACTCCAAAATTGTCCGATCTCGCATCCTACGAGGCGGGGGAAGCAGCACCGGTGCTCCTCTTCAGAGAAGCATTTTGCAAGGAAATGGAGTTTTGTAAGCACCTATGCATCGCTGGAGAAAGCCCAAACCTCCATAAAGCTGATTTCCCCAGCCAGAGTTTTTGCTGGGACCAATCGCTATAGAGGTCGGTCGACCGACCGATTTTCATCGCCTCGGAGACCTCAAGGTGCCAGCTCGACAAAGGAACTACAGAGGATGCAGAGGAAGAAGTTCCGCTGGAGCTCAAGATGTCTCCACAGGTGAGTCTACACCCTGTAGTGTACCCCCCAGCAGCGGGGGACAACATGTCAATTCTTGTCAAGCTGGCACGAGCTGTCCAGCGACGGGTGGGTCCTGCAGACACTTCAAGGGGTTCACTTAGATTTCCTACAAGAGCCCCCGCAGACTTAAGTGCCCCCGCCATTCGCATGTCCCGAGAGGAGAGAGAGCTGCTGTCAGCGTATTAGCGCAACTACATGAAAAAAGGCCCATAGAACCGTTCAGCGGTCCCCATCCGAACTTTGTGAGCAATATGTTCTGGTGCACAGGAAGGAGAAGATAAGGCCAGTCATAAACCTGAAGTAGCTGAACGGATGGCTCAGTTAAAGGCCCTTCAAGATGGAAGGTATCCATCTCCTGAGGGACATTTTCAGAAAAGACTGGCTGGCCAGGATAGATCTGAAGGACGAGTACTTAACGATCCCGATGGGCCAAGAATACTGATCGGTCCTAACTATGTTTCCTATGGGCAGGCCGGATCTGGCAATCCAAGACTCTACCTCTCGGGCTCGCATCCACGCCATGGGCGTTTACGAAAGTCATGAGACCAGTGGCAGCCAGCATCAGAATCATAGTCTCAACGACATCTGCCTCGCAGCGGTTGTAGGGTTGTGATGGCTTGCTTCTCTTCTGGGTCTTGTCTCAGGGTTGTATTTTATTTATTTGGATTTGGTTGATGTGGTTCTATGATGTGCAGCATTTAAGTGCCCCCAGGGGTGGAGGACTCCCTGTGTAATTTGTCTTGTGGTTGTGTTATTGATTTGGGTTGGCGCCTTGAGGTGTTGGTGGGGTTTGGTTTGGGTTCAGGCTTCCGACATGGAAACAAATTCGGTGTGGGTTCAGTCCGAGGATTTAATTCAGTCAGAATATTGCGATTCGAGTCAGTATATAAAGCTGTGGAATTCAGATGTGGTCACACCCCATAGTATCGATATTCAAAGGTTGTGAGTTCAGCAGAGCTCGAGTGTGGTGCTCCCTCTCAGTAGCAGGCTTCAAAAGTGGTGCAACCCAGCAGTTGCAAAGTTTAAATAATGATGGCAACACACGCCACAGAAAATTGAATTTGCTGCAACCCACGCAATGGCCAAGTTAGGGATGTTCTGTGAGGCAGGATGCAGGTGTGGAAAAGCACGAACATGGGCGAGGTACCAAGAAGCAAACCTACATTAGGAGTGGTTTGGGAGGAAAGGTGCAAGCTGTGGTAATGCAAAAATATTGGAGGGATTCACTGTGGCAAACACCTACCTTTGGAACATTCCTTGGGAAGAATGCAAGTGTGACAAAACATAAACGGTAGTGAATCTCAATGTGGCAAACTTACTTTTGGAACACTCTGGGGGTGGAATGCAAGTGTGGCAAAACCACGAATAATAATGAGCTACAAGGCAGCAAAACTACATTTGGAACACTCAGGGCAGAATGTGAGTTGTAGCAAAACACAAACAGTGGCAACATAAATAGAGCAGAAAATCTATGTTTGGAACACTTTGTGGGGGGGGTCAGTGTGTGTTATAAATGCAAACCGTGGCGAGATAACAGACCAGCAAAACCTACATTTGAAACACTCCCGGTGCAAAATGTGAGTGTGCTAAAGCTCAATTGCTAGCATGATAACAGAGCATCAAAATCTACTGTTGCAACACTGTGGGGGTGAAATGCAAGTAGTGGCAAAATACCGACAGCGGCAAGATAACAGAGCAGCAAAACCTACATTTGGAACACTTTGGGGGATAGAATGCAAGTGTGGCAATGCACAGACAGTGGCGAGATGACAAGGGAGCAATATTGGAGGCCTCCCTATGGCCCTAGTGAAGGTCTGGAATATGGCCCAATAAACGTTTCCCTTATCTCCCATTATCCACCACCGGCCAGGCGGAAGCCGGCCCTCTATCGCGAAGGCCCGCGATCAACAAGGCCCTGCTCTGCGCCCGTTCACGCACTGGTTGCACCATTGTATGCCCACGCCCATTCTCCGACGTTAAGGTAAAACTTTAAAACTCTCAAGCCTTATAGTCCTCCGGATCATCGCACATGATTACTGCCATACACAGATGGTAAACTACGGACTACAATAACCTCTCTGAATGTGTAAAACTGCTGCTTTAACTGTGTGCATGTAATTCTTTCGCGCTGTGTAACCTGGGTGTTCCTATTCGCTCACGTACATGGAGTAACTTGCCCATGGCCATTTATCCCCCTGCTTGCCACCTATTTGTTACTTGCTGCCATTGAATAAGCATGTCATGTAAGCATACCTCTGTACTTATTATACTGCATAATACTGAATGACTGCCTCAATTTTAGTATATGCTGACATACCTAAGAAGAGTTGCGAGCATCCGCGCGCTAGTTAGGTGCATGATCATCCCTTTTCGATATTGTATATGCTAGTATATGCGAGTATCCAATGTAGCCCTAAACTACATTGAAATACTCTGGCCGTAAATATGTGTGACTAATTAGCTTGATTTGCTTCTCTGTTAAGTATACGAGGCCCAGTATTGTGTAACACCCGCCACTGCACACCTTATTTATGATATGCTCTCCCAATGAATCCAACTAGCCTACCCTGTTCACGCTGCATGGCCATCGCAAATGTTACGTATTAGCCTATCATGTTAATATGCAAGGTCTCTGCTGATGAAAATACTAGACCTGCTTACATTACTGTACATACCCGCCATTGTATACGTTAGCTATGTTATGCGCTATTTGATAACTTGAATCAGCCTATCTTGTTAATGTTGCCAGGTTTTTGCACTAGCACGCCCCGAACACTATATTATGCTCAATCATGACAAGTAAGACTAACCTACCTTGTTGATAATAGCAGGCTGCCTATTCCATAGTTTTATTTGCCCAGGTTTATACCAAACTAGCTGCCACCACCTGTGCCATCCATCCTGCCCTGGGAAACACAGCAAGCAACATCTTCAGTATGTTTACCACGAGTCCCCCCACCCTAACGCGTTAACCACATTACTTACATCCCTTACGCTATTGTGCTCCGTCAGCCTATACCACTGTACTCCCTCGAGTAGAACGGAATTTACAATGATCATAGATGTTACACTACTACTGAACACTACTAGACCTAACGCACTAGCTCAGAGTCCAGTTGCAACGAATCCCTGCAATACTAGCAATAGGAACTGGAGACTCCGTCCTAGACTAGCCAAATTATTTGAACTTCCTGCCAGACTCCCATTCACGTCCAATCCTAACATCAACTTCTATGGGCGGAATATTACTAAACCCAAACGCTACAATAACAGACCCCTTCCCAACACTGATACTAAATACCACACAGCTCCCCACCCTAAAACTGCTGTCCCTACTCCCCACATTGCTGCCATTGATCCCCTCACTCTGACACTTAAGGGGGCTCTATTACACACCAGGTCTCTGGTAGCACATGCTACAGAAATTACGGATTTGATCCTGGCAGAGAACCTTGACTTTCTCGCCTTAACTGAGTCATGGCTTCATGCCGCAGCAGGCCCCATACTCACGCTGGCAGTCCCACACAGCTATACTATTCTTCGACAAGACAGACAGGATGCCCGAGGTGGTGTTATCGCCATCATTTCTAAAGCTAACCTCTCCTTGAGACTCGCCCCTCCTCCCCAAAAATTTAAATCCTGTGAAACATTCACTATCAAACTACCTCTGGTCAACTCCCAAACTTTGACCATACAGTTGATGAATCGACCACCTGGCCCCATTTAGGTGGATATCCACACGATTCTATCCAACAATCTCAAAAATACATCACAAGTTCTACTTTTAGGGGATCTTATCTTGGGTTTCAATGATCCTCTCGACAAACATGCTACGAATATCGCTTCCACCCTAACTGAGCTTGGTCTGACCCAAAGGATTACTGTTCCCACTCATAATAAAGGCAGAATGCTAGATTGGGTGGCCGACTACAACTGTCAAGCTAACATCACCTCTATCACCCCACAGGTCTGGACAGACCACTCCCTTGTGTTTTTTACTCTTGACACCACCAGACCTCTCCCCCCTACCATCCATATCGCCCCCCTACCCTTACCAGAAACACAAAGAATATCACTGTGGATAGACTTATCCCGGCTATTCTCCCTACCCTTAACTCTCTCCCAGACAATTCCGATCCAGGTACCATGGTTGACGAATACAACAAAATCATGGCAACTTCGCTAGACACTATTGCTCCGCTTAAACTCAGACCTAGCAAACCTAAAACCCATCTGAATAAATGGTTCACCCCACTACTAAAAGACCCAAGGCAAAAAAAAGATCCTGCGGGGCTGCATGGTGGCTAATCCCCTCAGAAACTAAGTCAAACTTACCAAAATCTCCTCACTCTACAAAAAAGACATCTCCCTGGCCAAAAAAGAATCCTACAACAACCGGATCTCCCAAGCTAACTCCAGCATGAAGGAATTATTCACCACCCTTAAAGAGCTAGAAACCCCCACGCCAGATACCTGCACCAAAGACAAAAAATGGTGCTCCAGTATCCAGCATGCTCTCTCCAACAAAGTAGCTACCCTCCAAATAAATAGCCCAAAAAAAGTATATTTGAACTCACCGCCTCCTAGCTCTGCTTCTACTAATGTCCCTCACTCTCACCCCAATACCATAATCATACCTAACACTCCACCCACTCGCTTTAACTTCTCCAAAAGCTCAATCATTGAAGTTGAAAAAATTATACTTTCATTTAAACCCTCCAATTGCCAGGGTGATCTCTGCCAAGCCCAGCTCATCAAGGATGCAGCAAGGGACCTAGCCCCCTTTGTGTCCAAGCTCATTAACGCCTCATTTTCATCTGGCAACATCCCCAATAACCTCAAAGAATCTTGGGTGCTCCCATTACTAAGAAAACAAACACTTGATCCACTGGTACCAACCAATTACCGGCCTATCACGACGGTACCCTTCACTCTAAAAATTCTAGATAAGGTTGCCTACACACAAATTCAAATGTATTTGGAACTACACCAACTCCTGGGAGCATGCCAGTCCGGTTTCCGTCCACAACACGGAACAGAAACTGTCCTTATAGACCTGAAGTCCCAATTTGATGAGCTAAGGGATAAAGGGAAAACAGCCCTCCTCCTCCTCCTTGATATCTCGGCTGCATTTGACCTTGTGGTATTGTTGTTCTCGCATTCGAGAACAATAGGTTCCATATTTGATCATGGGTCAAATAGTTTTGTACAATGAATTTCCTTCCGAAACATTTTTCTCTTATTTATTTTCAAGTTTGTTTATTGGCATTTATCATAAAAACAGTGACACTTGGCAGGTCAATCATGCCATACAATGCAAACTCTTTGGAATAGTATATTAATAAACAAAGGTGAGGGGGGAGCAGAAGGAAGAGGGAAAGGAAAAGGAAGAAGGGGAAGAAAAGAAGAAAAAAGGGGAGTAAGAAGGGGGGGAAGGGGAAAGAGAGGAGGTAAGGGATAGGAAAAGAAAGAACTTCTGAACAGTAAACAACCTGATAACATTAACAGTCTTCATCATCCATTTACCGAGTATGCAGTAGGGGGTGCTATACGGAAGGGGGGGATTCTTGGGTGCAGCAATTTCCTGAGGTGTTTAGGGGCCTCCCTCGTGGGTTTCTAGGTTTCTGCAGTTCTGCATTGTCCAGTTAGTGTTTGCTCATGGGGGTTTATCGTCTGAGGGGTAGATTATTGTTCTATCTCCCTCCATGCTTCTAAGGTGGAGCTGGACTCTTCAGTGGATCTGGCAACGCTATCTTCCCACGCCCTAGTTTCTGCATTAATCCATCTGATAATCTCGCCGTGCCAGGCTTCATGTCTGGGCCCCGCTGACTTTTTCCAGGACATGGCGATATGTCTTTTGGCCAGGAGGCACAATAGGTCCATTCATTTCACCCGATGTTTAAGTTTGGCCGGTCTGGGGTACGTACCTAAAAGGCATTCTTCTGGAGTCCATCTGTAATTGGAGGTTCCTGCCTTCTCGTACGTCAACTTGACTTTTGCCCATAGGGATTGCACTGTGTTGCACTCCCAGAACATATGCATGAGATCAGCCCTGTCTGCTTTGCACCACGGGCAGTTGGGGCTTGCCTTCTTGTTAAATGTCGCAAGCCTCTGTGGAGTGAGGTATGTCCGGTGCAGGACGTTTAGTTGTATAAAGCGTAATCTGTGGTTCCTTGATACGGCCTTGGGAAATGCTAGCGCCCTGCTCCATTCTCCCTCCGAGTTCTCTGCCAGTGTCTGTTTCCCATTTACTTTTCAGGGTCTCTCCGTTTGGATTGGGGTTATCGTTGAGATGTCCATATATTTGGGAGACCAGTTTCTGTCCCTCGCCTAGGTTATATAATAGAGTTGTGAGGGGATCAGGTTCGGGTTCTTCTGGCCAGGTGTCCCATTTGTGTCTTGCTATTTCGCATATCTTCCGATACCACAAGTATTGACTAGTGGGTATCCCGTCCATGTCCTGTAGTGTGCTGAACTCTTTAAAGGAGCCTTCTTCGTATAGATCTACTCACGTGTAAACTCCCTTCATCTCCCAGACCCTGAGGTGTAACAAGTCTGTGTCTGACCTGTACAGGTCCCAAATCATTGGTATTTCTGGGGAGTACAGGTGTGTTAGGTTTCTTAGTGATTTCGTTCTTTGCCAAATTTGTTTCCCAAGGGTGGCTATAAAGGGTGTGTCGCTCATTTGGTGTTGTGGCACCCAAATAAGTTCTTTCAGTTGCAGTGGAGAGATCAGGGACTGTAGCAGGGGAGTTTCAGATGTGTTCTCGTCAGCTAGCGATTTGGACACAAAGCTGAGTTGGGCTGCTAGATAATATTTTTCGAAATGCAGGAGTTGGATTCCGCCCTGTGCATATTGTAGGACTAGTGAGGAGTGTGCTATTCTATGCCTGCCCTGCCCCCAAATGAATTCTCGAGTTATTGACTCTAATAGGCGGAAGAACGGGCTCTTGATGTAATACTGCACATTTTGGAACCTATACAGGAGCCTAGGGAGGACAATAATTTTGGTTATCGAAATTCTCCCCATTGCAGACAGTGGGAGTTTTGCCCAGAAGGACATTGATCTGCGCAGCCGCAGTGCGGGTATTGCTGCATTTGTGTTATGCTCGTGCATCAGTTAGGGAGTGTGCATAATCTGGATGCCCAAATAGCGGAACTTGGTGGTCTGCCACTGTATCTCTAGTGTTGGGAGCTCCTCCGAGCATCTGTCTTTAAGGCCTGCTAGTGGGAATAGGCAGGATTTTGCCTTGTTGAATTTTATGCCCAAGACTTTGGAAAAGTTGTCAAGAACCTCCAGCATAGTTGGGACATTGAGATGCGGGTCTCTGACGTACAGAAGTACATTGTCCGCGTAAAGTGAAATTATGTGGTCTATTTCCCCTAGACTTATTCCGGCATCAAAAAATTGTTTACGAAAATAAATAGCTATGGGTTCTAGCCCCAATATATAAAGCATGGGGGATAGCGGGCAGCCTTGCCGGGTACCTCTGCGCATCTCCAAACTTCTGACAAGTGTCTCCCAGTTTTTACCCGTGCCCTTGGTTCAGTGTAGAGTATTCGGATCCACCTGATGAATCATGGGCCAAACCCGAATTCTTTCAGGACCGCTAATAGCCACTCCCAAAATATGGAATCAAATGCCTTGATGGCATCTAGTGATAACAGGGCGTAGGGTTCAGTGCTCGCGTCTGTTTGTGCAATGATGTGTTGAAGTCTGCGTAAGTTCATGGTCGTGTTCTGGCCTGGGACAAACCCACATTGATCCGAGTGTACAATATCCCCTATCTGTCTGGACAGTCTCTGGGCTAGGATTGTGGTTAGTAATTTAACATAAAGATTGAGCATAGCAAGCGGGCGATATGAGTCGCATTGCTCCGCCGGCTTGTTTTGCTTAAGGACTGGGATTACTAGGGTTTCCCTCATGCTATCAGTTAAGATGCCTTGTTCGTATATTTCCTGGAAGACCTCATGTAAGAGTGGTATCAGGGAGGAACTATACGTTTTATAAAATTCCGAGGGTAACCCATCGCTCCCGGGAGCCTCGGCCGTAGCTTGTGCTTTAATCGCTTCGGCAATGTCTTCTGTGGTAATATCTGCCTCTAGTGCTTCGGCCTGTGTTGGAGAGAGCCTGGGTAGCCCTATCTCTTCTAAGGTATCCGCTATTTGGTCCCAGATATTTCTATTTCGTGAGAGTATAAGTGCTTGTAATAGTTCTTAAAGGTATCATTTATTTCCTGTTGGGTCTGGTATGTGTTGCCCTGTTCGTCTTGGATCAGGGTAATGGTGTGTCTGGGATGTTCCTTCCTGCAGAGCCAGGCCAGGAGCCTACTAGGTCTGTCTGCTTCTGTGTGTGCCCTGTTTGTTCTGGTGGCAAAGTCAAACTTAGCAATCTTGCCCCAAGCGGTCGAGCACTCCTCGCGGAGTACTCTAAGTCTGTCTTCGTGTCGTTGTGGGTCTGTGAGGTCCGTACTAAGCCTCTCAATCGCTGACTCGCCCTGCTCTAATTCTTCGCGTAGCGATCTTCTGATGCCACCTGCTTTTGCCATGATTTCTCCCCTGGACACCATCTTTAAAGCCTCCCATACCGTGCTTACATACGCTTCCCTTGTTTAGTTCTATGTAGTCATCTATCGTGTTCTGCAGCTCATCTCTGAATGCTTGGTCCAACAGGGCCATTGTTGGCATGCGCCACATAGGGATGGGGGGCCTGGGGCCAGTGTGGTTCCAATTTACTATTAGGGGGGAATGGTCCGAGATTGTCCTTCCCAGGTATTCTGCTCCCTCCATCTGAGGTAGGTGTTCTCTACCAACAAAGATGTAATCCAGCCTCGTATGGAGGCTGTGTGGGGATGAGAAATATGAGTAGTTTCGTGTGTGGGGATGAAGCTCCCTCCATATATCAGCCAAGTCTAGCCTGTCTATCAGCGTGTTTAGCGCTGTCGTGGCAGCCATAGTGGTGGTAGGCGGCAGTAACGACCTGTCCAGCATGGGGTCTCGCACACAATTGAAATCCCCAACCCAGATGAAGAGGCAGTCTCTGTGTGGAGTGGTTATGTCGTACATCGAGGCCAAGTAGGCGGGGATGCTGTTAGCTAGATAAGTGTTCACTATGCATAGCTCTTGCTGTTCGATGTGGCCCCATACAATCACATATCTGCCCTCTGAATCACTAACAAATTTGGCTAGTCGGAAAGGGAGTTGGGGGTGAATCCATGTATATACCGCTCTAGCATATTTCGAGTAAGCAGTTCCAAACCCCTGTCCCCCCCAATGTTCCTGAAGTTTGCCCATGGATATCGCCTTGCAGTGCGTTTCTTGTAAGAGCGCTATTCCCACCTTTTTCCTGTGTAAGTATGACTTGATACTATTCCTTCGAAGGTAGGTGCCGAGGCCCCTCACATTCCATGTCATTATTTTTACTTCCCCTGCCATGTCACTTTAGGTTGGGAGTTGCTGGTTACGCTGTCCTGTAGGGAGGTTACCCACATAGTCGTCCTCCCCAGCCCTTTCCCCCACTTCCGTATCAATATTTTCTGGAGACTTACCAACTGTTATAACTTTCATCCAAACGAATGAATAACCAAAAACGTTCAACTGCAAACTGCCCCCAGCAGTTGCTTCTAACTTGCAGCGCTCAGGGGCTCCCAAGCCTTCTGGGCCTCTACAGGCCTTTTGGTGCGGGTAGTGTATAGGCATTTGACCTGCACTTTCCGTGAGGGGGTGTGTCAGCAGTGTATTTGCTCGTGGTCCTGCCCGACGTAGCTATATTCGCAGTGCGGTCCTTTGTAATATCTGGTTAAGCGTCTCATCTCCAGCGTGGGACCTTCCATAGGTGTTCATTTCGTTGTCGTTCACTTCTCTTTTTTCTGCTTTTCTATGGGTCCTCTCCGTTCTCCGCTAGATTGTTGTGCTCCATCCACATGGTTGCCGCCGCTGGGGTCTCTAGGAAGATTGCCTTCCCTTTGTATAAAACTTTAAGGCGAGATGGGTATAGCAACATGTATTTTATGTTAAGTGTTCGTAGCCTGGCTTTCACTGGTATGAAAGAATTTCTAGCTCGCTGTACCGTGGGGGTATAGTCAGGGTATATGACTATTCTGGAGTTCTGTTTTTGATCTCTTTGCCTTCTCTGGAGTGTCGTAGTATCGTTTCTCTGTCGCGGAAATTGAGGATTTTCGCTATTATCGGCGCGGGTGCGACCCCGGCGGGGGACGTTTTTGAAGAGATCCGTGGGCGCGCTCCACTGAGAACCCCTGGGAGAGTTTTCCCGCCCCTATTTCTTGTAAGAGCAAAGTCTCTATAAAGTCTGTAGGGTCCGAGCCCTCCATGTCCTCCGGGACCCCCAAGATCCTAACATTATTGCGCCGAGCGCGCCCCTCCGCATCCTCAGATCTCGCCTCCAGCCTTGCTACTTTCAGTTCCAATTCTGTTACCTTTGCCTTCAGGTCTGAGGTGTTAGCGACGTTGTCTTGCAGGGTAGCTTCATTCGTATTTACTCTTTCCGTTAGGTTGCGGGCATCCTGGCGCATGAGTTGCAATGTCCGCCCTCATTTCCTCTATTTTAGTTTCAATAGAGGTGCGTAGTGCTGCAATAGCTTGGAGGACTAGGGTGTCTTTAGGTTCTGTTTCCAGCTGCGGTGACACTGAATTGGGATCGGGGTCCTGTTGCAGCGGCTGCTTGGGCCTGACCGTTGTGTAGGAGTCCATTGTCGTTGATAGTTTTGTCTTTGCTTTAGGGGGTGGCATCTCTGCCTTTAAGTCCAGTGTACTGTCCTATTCCTTCCTGCGCTCCACTTGATCAGCCCAGCCTGCCCCCAGGTCTATTAGCGGAGTAACAGCGTGTGTGAGAAGATTCTAGATCCGTGACTCACTGTTTGTCCCGGGCCCGGCCCCTCTCCCTCCGCGGTCGGGCGTCCTCCGCTCCGTAGGTTGCGCTGGGCGGTATCACCGAGCCCCGGTTCTCCTCACTCGGTTGCCTCCCGCCGCCAGCCTTCTCCGACGAGGGCCTCTCGTTTTTCCCGCTTCAGGCAAGGGTCTCCGTCCACTATCCCTCCGTCCGAGGGTCCGCCTCTTCCTCCGCTGCAAGGAGCCTCCGGATCTCAACACCTCCCAGGCCCAGAAGTGTTGCACCGCTCAGCGGGTGTAGAAGGTGGAGGTAGGTGAGGGTATTTCCTTTCCTTCTCGGCGGGGCCTCTCCATTCAGGAGCGCCAAGTCTCATCAGCGGCAGCGAGCGCCGTGGGCGCCGCCATCTTGGATGTCAGGGGGGCGTCTCTCCCTCCGCTCCGTTCAAGACTTTGTTAGGTCCGATTTCGTTTCGGAGTGGGGCCGAGTCAGGGGCGAGAGGTTCCCCTTTCCGCAAGTATGATTACCAATGCTGTCCGTGAAGTTTTTACTGCGTAATTCCACTCGTTTCAAGATCTCGCGCGGGAGCGCCACGGGTGCACGTCCTCACTGCATGCGTGCTGGCCACGCCCCTCCCCGAAACATTTTTCTCTTATATCATTCAACGCAATCCACTCAATCATGAGGTGCTGCAATGTTTCTCTCTGATCAATATTCAAGCAGAAACGACAATAATTCTGCTCCCGACAAATTTGTCTCCTTCTAAACAAAATATCCTTTGTTTCGTACTGGTTCAATCTGAATCTTAGATATTTATGACGAAATGAGTGCGAGGGACATTTCAACAAATAATCAGACATCACTGCATATTTTTTGGTTCCAAACGCGATAGCATTAAAATCTGTAACTTTTGAGCACATCACCATGTTTCCAGCCCAATCATGTTGGACATTTTTTATTTTCGCACAATCCGGATTAGTTAGAAGGAGGTCGATTCACACGGAGGCATCAGCTGCCACATTTAAAGTATGGTTTTGCCACTTACTCGGAAAGCTGATTTTAGATGTAAGCAAATTCTGGGCTATGGTATTCAAGAATGTAGGTTTTGCCAGCCCTTCTAGTATCTTCCGCAAAAAAGCACATTGCTTCCATGTTATTTGCGAGTACAAAGACACTAAGTTTAGTTCGAACCGCAACATTGCTGCCATAGGGGTTCCAGGAGGTAGCTGTAACGCTGCTTTCCAATATTTTGATTCCATACTGTCCCAGAACTTGCGATCCTGAGGAACAGTGGCTTCTACTCCATACAAGAGGATTGGTGTTACCTTCGACTTATAAAATGACACAATGTGTTTCAGTGAAAACTTTCCAAATTTCCTCACAAGAATCTTGGACTGTGATATTAAAGATTGCAATTCAGATTTAGTTTCACAAGTCAACATGCCTAATGTTTTTTTTATGCTGAATGAACACTCCTAAGTATTTATATTGCAGAATTACGGAGAGTTCACACTGTTGAAGTAACCATTTAGGATGATACTTTCTAGAGGAGTTGTTGTTACACACCACAATTTGTGATTTAGAAGTATTGATGATCAAATTATTCACCAGCGCATAGGCCCCCAATTGATTTAGCATGTCCTGGAGGCCCGTAGGGGTTTGAGACAACAGGACCAAGTCGTCCACGTATAGCAGATAGGAGATCTTTTGGAGGCCTATGCTTGGTGGATCGCCAATACAATTAATTAATGCAGGTCCTAAATCAAGAATAAAAAAGTTAAATAAAAAGGAAGCAAGGGCACAGCCCTGCTTCAACCTTCTATGGGTGATGATTGAAGGGGACAATTTGCCATAGAGCTACATTTTGACACGCATAGATGTATTTGAGTGTAGTAACATTACCAGGTTTATTAATGACAAGGGACATTGATGTCGACTAAGTTTTGCCAGTAACATTGATCTATTTATTGAGTCAAAGGCGGCTTTGAAGTCAATAAAGCCCAAGTATAAAGGTAACCCACCATCAACTTGTTGCGCATGAATCACAGAAAGGGCAAGAATATTTGGGATCGCGCCCATACCTTTCACAAACACGGACTGTAGGGGATCTTTCAATTGTTTTTCTTCAGCCCACATGTTAAGTTCTTTAAGGATGATTCGGCAAAATATTTTGCCAGGAGGGTCCAATAATGAGATTGAAATATAGCTCATGGGTAATTGTCGATCACCCTTCTTGTATATTGGAACTGTGATTGCTTCGGTCCAAGATTTTGGCATATTTTGATGGTGGTTTATGGCAGAGAATATGTTAAATAGAAGGGTACCCCAAATCTCAGGGTGTTCTTTCATTACATGGTGTGAAATGCCATCGGGGCCTACTGCACGCAAATTAATTGATGTCCTAATTAGTCGTGTAATTTCACTTTGGTAAAAGTGCAAATGGAATCCTGATTCCAAGTGCAATGGAGTTAAAGGCATGCAGGCTATAGGAGATGCGTACAGCTGTTCGAAGTATAATACCAACTGATGTGCATCCACTACCGATGTTTGCAAATCCATTTGGTGTAAGTTATTTGCTTGGTTTAGCATAGACCACATTTTTGATATATTTTTCTCGGCCAATATGGATAGCATGTTGGCACCATCTCTTTGATAAAGTGAGGCTCTATGCCCCTTTAACCAGTTTATGTAGGCCAAACGCACTTTATGGGTGAGAATCATTCTGAGTCGATGGGGAAGCCTTGATAGCCTTCTTATCTCAGCACGATATGCTGATTTTCTAATATATATGGACCTATCAAAAAATGCAGATGTTTCCTACTTCTGCACACAGAAGATTTATGTTGATTAAAGGTTTGCATTAGATTACTATATATCAGGCCCACATTCGAGTCATGGCAATCTGTCAAATTTGAATCACAAAGTAATTGCTTAAAGTGGATCAAGGCATTCTCAGTCCATCAGAGATGGTTCCCACCACCATTTACAACTAGGCAGCCACCCTTTGAAACAGTCGGTGTACAATTGTTTGTAGTTTGCATTAGCCATCCGGCGCAAAACATATGATCACTCACCAGCAGGGGGAGACATAAAAGGTTTGCATCGCTGACCATAATGCAGTGTTTACATATACAAAATCAATTGTTGAGGAGGTTGTTCCTCTGTCAAGTTGGAGTAGGTGGTATGTCGGTATTAAATGCGCCATTTAAAACATGTTAATTTCTAAGGGACAACAAAGATTTCCACCGTGTTAGCCTCTCATTATATCGCTTACCATCTTTTGCAAAGCAATTTAAGTTTAGATCACCAGCCAAAATAAAATATGAAATAATTTCATCTTCAGACACCATATCGAAGAAATTAAGATCCCTGAAGAAACAATCAATCGGAATGCCCACCGGGTACCAATAGATGTTAAGTATTGCATAAACGCCACCCTGGATTACTGCCCTGACCAACAACATGTACCCATTCGGAGCCGCCCATAGTCTTGAAGATCCCGGCCCCTCTTTTATAGCAACAATAAGGCCCGAGGATGGTCTACCCACAGAGGATCTCATGGCAGGATTCAAATGGACTTCGTAGTTAGACCATAGCAGAGGTGATGTTAACCAAATCTCCTGTAAAAGGGTTACATCAAACTTGCTTATTTCGCTTTCATCGTTGTTCAAGAGATGTTTCAGACCCCGAGAATTCCAACTGACAAGAGAAAGTGAGCACTGCGTTGTAGTGAGTTAGCTATTTCAGATTTGATTTAAACTTACAAATGCATGAATCCCTCACTCGCGGCAGTTGTTTCATGCCTAAATCGCCAGAAGTCAAAGAAATAAGCTTTGACGAATGATCATTAATGCTCACCACTGATGAAGCAGCCACGTCACCCACATCAGCACTCAACAGAAAGCCCAAGTCATGTAGATACTATGGATAAAGGCAAACCGGCACTCCTTCTCCTACTGGATCTATCTGCCGCCTTTGACCTTGTCAACCACGATATCCTAGGCATGCACCTAAAAAATGAAGCACACTTCTCCCCGGAAGCCATTGCATGGGTTGCCTCATTCCTAAATGGCAGACTCATGAAAGTCTTCTCAGACACTGCCTCGGCAACCCCTACCACCATCCACTGCGGCGTCCCACAAGGCTCCTGCACCGCCCCCACTCTCTACAATATATTCACCCTTCCTCTCTTCAAGGACCTCGACTGTCGTAACATAGCGTACACCAACTACGCAGACGATACGCAGGTACTACTCCCTCTAACTGGGACCTACGAAGAAGATGCTACTGCATTAACCAAAATCTACACAGCCATCCAAACCTGGATGGCGGCCAACGGCCTCTGCCTAAACGGGGACAAAACCGAAATCCTCATAGTAGGGACCAATGAAATTCTCAACAAACTCCCCCCCCAATACAAATCCTTCAACATTGACAACTCCACCATCTCAGTCTCCAAGTCTGTTAAAACCTTAGGCGTTCACCTAGATGCCTCACTATCTATGTCTCGCCAAGTCAACGCCATTGCCTCTTCCTCAGCACTTGCCACCAAGATGATAAATGCTGTCAAGCCGTTTCTCTCCGCCAAAAACTGCCTGTCCATCGCCAGAGCCACTATAGGTACAAAACTAGACTACTGCAATGCACTGTTCCTAGGCACCTCCGCCCACAACCTAAAAAAACTCCAAATCACGCAAAACAATGCGCTCCGGGCAGCACTGTCCATTCCAAAAAGAGAACACATCTCGCAAGCAAGGAGAGATGCCCACTGGCTACCTGTGAAGGAACGCATACTGTTCAAAGCCATGACCATCACACACAGATGCCTATCCCTGGATGCCCCACCCTATCTCGCAGAAAGAATCACACCGAAAGCCTCCATCAGACCCACCAGAGCTCACCGCACCAACATGATTGATGTCCCCACGTTTCAAAGATCCAGGGCGGGAGGAACCAGCTTCCAACACCTCGCACCAAAAAACTGGAACTCCCTACCTACCTCACTAAGGAACGAAAAATCATACCATACCTTCCGTAAAAACCTCAAAACCCTCCTATTCCGCTAAAGTCTGCCACATTCACTCTCATGCTTGCATTGTATCCACAGCATAGCATAACCTTTAAGCTCAATGTTTATTACCAATGTGAAATGTACTATGTAACTCGGTTACATCTGTAAACACATTCCTATGCTTGTGTTCATGACTAAGTCTGCTGTAACAGCGCCACGATGCCCCAGGGCAGTTCTGTGCGCTTTATAAATGCAAATAAATAAATAAATAAAATGTAAGTGGCCTTTCGCCTGCCAAATGAGATTTTGGACCGTTCTGGATTGCATCCAAATTCTCACCGCATTTAGGTTTCTCTTAGTTAAGAATTCTACCAGTGTGAGGTCTGCCGATGCTATATCCTCTACTGACTGAATATCAGAGAAGATTGCCAAAACAGCTCTTCGGTTGAGATCAAACTACGTACAAGGCGCAGGCCTACATTTTAGAACTAAAGAGCATAGAGCAGGGCAGACAACCAACTTCCCACTTCCCTTTTTCACCTGGCTATTCAACGGAGCCACAAGCGGGTCCACCAGATCCCCTTTGGAATTGCTTCCCAAGTTCCCCAAGGCATTGCTGATTAACGACAGGACTGCATCAGAGAGGTCAGTTGAAGAACCCAACTGGACACGTGAGGCAGGTCTATCCATACCGGGCAGACTAACCTCTGCTGTTGTTCCATTGCCACTACCTGCAAGGTTTAAGCCAGTTGTGGCAACTACTGGATGAACAGTTGGAGCATCGCAGGAGCAACCGTCCACAAGTGCCTGCTTCTGTGCCCCCAGAATTTTGTCAGTACTATCATTAGGCATACGAGGCATGGACAAGGCAACAGAAGGGGCACCAGGGTCTAGATGAGATAGAGCGCGACCCTCCATGTAAGCGTCTACAGCTTTCCTTATTTCAGCTCTGGAAAAAACTCAACACTCATGGGGGCCAATTCAGAACCTGTGTGTCAGGAAACCCGCTCCCGAGACATTGTGTTATGCCAAACGTGATGCCAAACAGGTGTGTCCTAATTCTCCGACACTGTTGGAGCCGGAGCGTTCTCTCACCTCCCGTTTCCAATCCCTCTGACAATGCTGGGGGTTGCCCTGGAAACGTTGGTTACCCGAGCACCTACGTGCATGACAACGGCGTTTGCAACGTTTCCCTCGCGGTCACGTGACTCAGTATAAAACTCCGCCTTGACTGCAGAACGCTGCTTCTGAATTTTTCGTGTGGAGCTCTCTTCTTCTTGTTACCTTGCCTTGTGAATTACGACCTTGTTTTGCTTAACGGACTGATATTGGACACCCTTGGCCTCGTATTGATACTCTGGAATTTCTGACTTCGGAACGAACGACCATCCCTCCTGCTTTACGTTTTCTGTCTTGTCGCCTCGGAACTCTTCCTGCTCATCCTGACACACGGAACAAACCAGCTGTTTTTCCCCGGGCCTATTGCAAGTACGAAACTCTCCGCTTCCACTCATATAAGGAACTAATTTCTTCTTGGGAACTTGTTACGAACTTCCTTATCCTTTTAGGCGTCCGCGTGCCGGCGGATATGGGCTTTGGTTGGATTGTCCTTTTTCCTGGAACCACGCTCCTCGGACGAACTTTCCTACATCTTCTGGGATTTCCACCTAGGACTTCTGCTGCTGGAACTTTCTCACAATGCACCA